>NC_080038.1:149568584-149924651 GCF_030020395.1 Manis pentadactyla
TTTTTCTTTGTTATCATACTCCACACATGAGTGAAATCATTTGGTACATGTATTTCTCCGCCTGGCCTATTTGACTGAGCATAATACCCTCTAGCTCCATCCACGTTATTGCAAATGATAGGATTCGTTTTCTTCTTATGGCTGCTTACTGCACTTTTTAAACTGGATTTCATTCTTCTTTTTTGTTTGTAGTTTTGCAATGTGCTTTCACCATTGCTCTCCTTGTTTTGAGCAGTAGCTTTGTGCTAATCGATATGTACCTATATCTATCTATCTTTCTGTCTATCTATTTATCAATCACTCAATCAATCATCCTTTTGTCTGTCCATCTGTCCATGTGTGCAGAACAGTTAACCATATACCCTATATCACTTTCCTACACTATGCTCCCAGAAATCCTGCAAAGTATCTAGGCTGCAGAGGGAGCACTGGGTTCACCGAGACACTTGCAGTTCGAGTCGGCCGCGTGTACCTACAAAACCAGGGAATGGTTGTGCTGGGACTTGAACCCGTGTCTCTATCCTCTGTCCTCTTTCATCTCCTTCTAACTTGCTGTCTGTATTTAGCCACATTCATTGACTAAGGGCTCCCTGAAGATCTCAAGTATCATTCCTCTGGGCCTGTTGTCGACAGAAAAGTCAACTTGTTGCTTCGCTCACCACCATGTTTGAAGGACATCAGCGTGATCACCGCCGATAGGACGGAGGGTCAAATAAAAAGGAACACCAATTTCTAGACAGGAGCAGTTGGGAGCTAACAGTGTATTGTGGAGTGATGTGTTTATTTGAGTGTCCAAACTTCCCTCTTTAGGTGGTTATTAGATTTCCACATTCGTGAACATCATAAAATCCACTGATTTCAAAGGCCCAGATGCTTATTATTACAGCAACTCAGTTGTTGAGGTGAGAGAAAATGAGAAGTATGTTGCTGCACCACTAAATCTATGGCTGGGAACTGTTGAAACCAAACACAAAGAATTCACGGTGGCCAGATAGGGCTATTTTCTGCTGACTGTCTCTGGGGACTCAAACAGAATCCATTTGCTTGATTGTTTGATTTTCCGTTTCACTCGTGTAGGGTACTTGTCCACACACCTTCGGCTTGTAGTTTGTCTGTGTCCTTGGATCTCAAGTGAGTCTCCTGTAAGTAAGCACGTAGGTGTCTTGAGTTTTCATCCCTTCTTTTATCCCTGTGTCTTTTGTTTGCAGCACTCAGTGCCTGACCTTTTATTCTGATGATTCAGAGCTGTGCACTTATTGCACTTAAAGAATATTTTTTATCATTAATCTACAATCACGTGAAGAACATTATGTTTACTATGCTCCCCCCTTCACCAAGTCCCCCTGAAAAACCTCTTCAGTCACTGTCGATCAGCGTAGTTGGATGCTGTAGACCCCTTCACCATGTCCCCCCCAAAAGTCCCCGTTACAGTCACTGTCCATCAGTGAGTAGTAAGATGCTATATGATCTCTACTAGTCTTCTCTGTGTTGTACAGTACTCCCCATGCACACCCGACCCCGCGCATTATACATGCTAAACTTAATGCCCCCATTCTTTCTCCCCACACATATCCCTCCCTTCAGACTCACCCTGCCCAGTCCTTTTTCCTTTGGTTACTTTTAGTCAACTCTCGGGTTCTGTGAGTCTGCTGCTGTTTTTTTACTTCAGTTTTCCTTTGTTGTTATACTCCACACATGAGTGAAATCACTTGGTACTTGCCTTATCCGCCTGCCCTATTTTTCTGAACATACTACCGTCTTGCTCCATCCACGTCATTGCAAATGGTAGTATTTGTTTTCTTCTTAAGGCTGCTTACTGCACTTTTTAAACTGGATTTCATTCTTCCTTTTTGTTTGTAGTTTAGCTATGTTATTCACCATTCAACTCCTGGTTATGAACAATAGCTTTGTGTCAATCGACATGTATCTGTATCTATCTATCTAAAGGTCTGTCTGTCTATCTATGTATCTATGTATGTATATATCTATGTATCTTTGTATCTATCTATGTATCTATCTATCTATCTTCCTATCATCTATCTATGATGTCTATCATCTATTAATCTATGTACCTATCTATCTCTCTTTCACCTGTCGTCTGTCTACCTATCTATCTATGAAACAATCATCTTTTTGTCTGCCCATCTATCCTTATGTACAGAACAGTTAACAACATAGCCTATGTCTCTTCCCTACATTATGCTTCCAGAAATCTTGCAAGGTAACTAAGCCAGAAGGAGAGCACTGTGTTCACCGATACGCTTTCAGGTAGAGTCAGCAGAGTGTGCTTACAAAACCAGTAAATGGAGGTGAAAGGACTTGAACCCGTATCTTTGTCCTCTGTCCTCTTATACTTCCTGCTCGCT
This sequence comes from Manis pentadactyla, assembly GCF_030020395.1. Classification (NCBI taxonomy): domain Eukaryota; kingdom Metazoa; phylum Chordata; class Mammalia; order Pholidota; family Manidae; genus Manis; species Manis pentadactyla. Next base: position 149,570,951 of record NC_080038.1, read on the forward strand.
TGTTGACTTTATTTAGCCACATTCAGTGAGTAAGTGATCCCTGAAGACCACAAGTATCCTTCGTCTGGGCCTGTTGTCGACAGAAAAGTGTACTTGGCCCTTTGCACACCACCATGTTTGAGGGACATTGGCGTGATCACTGCTGATAGGTGGAGGGACAAATATGAATTAACACCTATTTCTGGACAGGAGCAGTTGGGAACAAAGAGTGTGTTGTGGAGTGAAGTGTTTATTTGAGTGTCCAAACTTCCCTCTTTAGGTGGTTATTACAACTTTACATTCGTGAACATCATAAAAAGCAATGCTTATAAATGCCCAGAGGCATATTATTACAGCAATTCATTTGTTGAGGTGAGAGGAAATGAGAAGGAAGTTGCTGCACCACTAAATCTATGCCTGAGCACTGCTGAAACCAAACAAAAAGAATTCACGGTGGCTAGATAGGGCTATTTTCTACTGACTCTCTCTGGGGACCAAAACAGAATCCATTTCTTTCTTTGTTTCTCAGTTTCACTTGTGTAGGGTACCTGTCCCCGCCCCTTCAGCTTGTAGTTTGTCTGTGTCCTTGGATCTCAAGTGAGTCTCCAGTAAGGGAGCACGTAGGTGGTCTTGAGTTTTCATCAGTTCTTCTAACCCTGTGTCTTTTGATAGGAGCACTCAAAGGCTGTACTTTTATTCTGATATTTGAGAGCTGTGCTCTTACTGCACTTTGAAATTCTTTTTGTTCTCATTAATATACAATCACATGCAGAAAATTATGTTATTCTGTCTACCCTCTTCACCAAGTCACCCCAAATCCCAGTTACATCCGCTCTCCGTCAGCATGTACTAAGATGCTGTAGAATCACTACATGTCTTCTCTGTGTTGTGCAGCCTCACCCATGACACCCCACCCTACACATTATACATGCTAATCCTAATGCCCCCATTCTTTTTCCCCGCACTTATTACTCCCTTCCCACAAACCCTACCCAGTCCCTTTCTCTTTGGTAACTGTAGGTCCACTCTCGGGTTCTGTGAGTCTGCTGCTGTCTTTTCCTTCAGTTTTTCTTTGTTATCATACTCCACACATGAGTGAAATCATTTGGTACATGTATTTCTCCGCCTGGCCTATTTGACTGAGCATAATACCCTCTAGCTCCATCCACGTTATTGCAAATGATAGGATTCGTTTTCTTCTTATGGCTGCTTACTGCACTTTTTAAACTGGATTTCATTCTTCTTTTTTGTTTGTAGTTTTGCAATGTGCTTTCACCATTGCTCTCCTTGTTTTGAGCAGTAGCTTTGTGCTAATCGATATGTACCTATATCTATCTATCTTTCTGTCTATCTATTTATCAATCACTCAATCAATCATCCTTTTGTCTGTCCATCTGTCCATGTGTGCAGAACAGTTAACCATATACCCTATATCACTTTCCTACACTATGCTCCCAGAAATCCTGCAAAGTATCTAGGCTGCAGAGGGAGCACTGGGTTCACCGAGACACTTGCAGTTCGAGTCGGCCGCGTGTACCTACAAAACCAGGGAATGGTTGTGCTGGGACTTGAACCCGTGTCTCTATCCTCTGTCCTCTTTCATCTCCTTCTAACTTGCTGTCTGTATTTAGCCACATTCATTGACTAAGGGCTCCCTGAAGATCTCAAGTATCATTCCTCTGGGCCTGTTGTCGACAGAAAAGTCAACTTGTTGCTTCGCTCACCACCATGTTTGAAGGACATCAGCGTGATCACCGCCGATAGGACGGAGGGTCAAATAAAAAGGAACACCAATTTCTAGACAGGAGCAGTTGGGAGCTAACAGTGTATTGTGGAGTGATGTGTTTATTTGAGTGTCCAAACTTCCCTCTTTAGGTGGTTATTAGATTTCCACATTCGTGAACATCATAAAATCCACTGATTTCAAAGGCCCAGATGCTTATTATTACAGCAACTCAGTTGTTGAGGTGAGAGAAAATGAGAAGTATGTTGCTGCACCACTAAATCTATGGCTGGGAACTGTTGAAACCAAACACAAAGAATTCACGGTGGCCAGATAGGGCTATTTTCTGCTGACTGTCTCTGGGGACTCAAACAGAATCCATTTGCTTGATTGTTTGATTTTCCGTTTCACTCGTGTAGGGTACTTGTCCACACACCTTCGGCTTGTAGTTTGTCTGTGTCCTTGGATCTCAAGTGAGTCTCCTGTAAGTAAGCACGTAGGTGTCTTGAGTTTTCATCCCTTCTTTTATCCCTGTGTCTTTTGTTTGCAGCACTCAGTGCCTGACCTTTTATTCTGATGATTCAGAGCTGTGCACTTATTGCACTTAAAGAATATTTTTTATCATTAATCTACAATCACGTGAAGAACATTATGTTTACTATGCTCCCCCCTTCACCAAGTCCCCCTGAAAAACCTCTTCAGTCACTGTCGATCAGCGTAGTTGGATGCTGTAGACCCCTTCACCATGTCCCCCCCAAAAGTCCCCGTTACAGTCACTGTCCATCAGTGAGTAGTAAGATGCTATATGATCTCTACTAGTCTTCTCTGTGTTGTACAGTACTCCCCATGCACACCCGACCCCGCGCATTATACATGCTAAACTTAATGCCCCCATTCTTTCTCCCCACACATATCCCTCCCTTCAGACTCACCCTGCCCAGTCCTTTTTCCTTTGGTTACTTTTAGTCAACTCTCGGGTTCTGTGAGTCTGCTGCTGTTTTTTTACTTCAGTTTTCCTTTGTTGTTATACTCCACACATGAGTGAAATCACTTGGTACTTGCCTTATCCGCCTGCCCTATTTTTCTGAACATACTACCGTCTTGCTCCATCCACGTCATTGCAAATGGTAGTATTTGTTTTCTTCTTAAGGCTGCTTACTGCACTTTTTAAACTGGATTTCATTCTTCCTTTTTGTTTGTAGTTTAGCTATGTTATTCACCATTCAACTCCTGGTTATGAACAATAGCTTTGTGTCAATCGACATGTATCTGTATCTATCTATCTAAAGGTCTGTCTGTCTATCTATGTATCTATGTATGTATATATCTATGTATCTTTGTATCTATCTATGTATCTATCTATCTATCTTCCTATCATCTATCTATGATGTCTATCATCTATTAATCTATGTACCTATCTATCTCTCTTTCACCTGTCGTCTGTCTACCTATCTATCTATGAAACAATCATCTTTTTGTCTGCCCATCTATCCTTATGTACAGAACAGTTAACAACATAGCCTATGTCTCTTCCCTACATTATGCTTCCAGAAATCTTGCAAGGTAACTAAGCCAGAAGGAGAGCACTGTGTTCACCGATACGCTTTCAGGTAGAGTCAGCAGAGTGTGCTTACAAAACCAGTAAATGGAGGTGAAAGGACTTGAACCCGTATCTTTGTCCTCTGTCCTCTTATACTTCCTGCTCGCTTGTTGACTTTATTTAGCCACATTCAGTGAGTAAGTGATCCCTGAAGACCACAAGTATCCTTCGTCTGGGCCTGTTGTCGACAGAAAAGTGTACTTGGCCCTTTGCACACCACCATGTTTGAGGGACATTGGCGTGATCACTGCTGATAGGTGGAGGGACAAATATGAATGAACACCTATTTCTGGACAGGAGCAGTTGGGAACAAAGAGTGTGTTGTGGAGTGAAGTGTTTATTTGAGTGTCCAAACTTCCCTCTTTAGGTGGTTATTACAACTTTACATTCGTGAACATCATAAAAAGCAATGCTTATAAATGCCCAGAGGCATATTATTACAGCAATTCATTTGTTGAGGTGAGAGGAAATGAGAAGGAAGTTGCTGCACCACTAAATCTATGCCTGAGCACTGCTGAAACCAAACAAAAAGAATTCACGGTGGCTAGATAGGGCTATTTTCTACTGACTCTCTCTGGGGACCAAAACAGAATCCATTTCTTTCTTTGTTTCTCAGTTTCACTTGTGTAGGGTACCTGTCCCCGCCCCTTCAGCTTGTAGTTTGTCTGTGTCCTTGGATCTCAAGTGAGTCTCCAGTAAGGGAGCACGTAGGTGGTCTTGAGTTTTCATCAGTTCTTCTAACCCTGTGTCTTTTGATAGGAGCACTCAAAGGCTGTACTTTTATTCTGATATTTGAGAGCTGTGCTCTTACTGCACTTTGAAATTCTTTTTGTTCTCATTAATATACAATCACATGCAGAAAATTATGTTATTCTGTCTACCCTCTTCACCAAGTCACCCCAAATCCCAGTTACATCCGCTCTCCGTCAACATGTACTAAGATGCTGTAGAATCACTACATGTCTTCTCTGTGTTGTGCAGCCTCACCCATGACACCCCACCCTACACATTATACATGCTAATCCTAATGCCCCCATTCTTTTTCCCCGCACTTATTACTCCCTTCCCACAAACCCTACCCAGTCCCTTTCTCTTTGGTAACTGTAGGTCCACTCTCGGGTTCTGTGAGTCTGCTGCTGTCTTTTCCTTCAGTTTTTCTTTGTTATCATACTCCACACATGAGTGAAATCATTTGGTACATGTATTTCTCCGCCTGGCCTATTTGACTGAGCATAATACCCTCTAGCTCCATCCACGTTATTGCAAATGATAGGATTCGTTTTCTTCTTATGGCTGCTTACTGCACTTTTTAAACTGGATTTCATTCTTCTTTTTTGTTTGTAGTTTTGCAATGTGCTTTCACCATTGCTCTCCTTGTTTTGAGCAGTAGCTTTGTGCTAATCGATATGTACCTATATCTATCTATCTTTCTGTCTATCTATTTATCAATCACTCAATCAATCATCCTTTTGTCTGTCCATCTGTCCATGTGTGCAGAACAGTTAACCATATACCCTATATCACTTTCCTACACTATGCTCCCAGAAATCCTGCAAAGTATCTAGGCTGCAGAGGGAGCACTGGGTTCACCGAGACACTTGCAGTTCGAGTCGGCCGCGTGTACCTACAAAACCAGGGAATGGTTGTGCTGGGACTTGAACCCGTGTCTCTATCCTCTGTCCTCTTTCATCTCCTTCTAACTTGCTGTCTGTATTTAGCCACATTCATTGACTAAGGGCTCCCTGAAGATCTCAAGTATCATTCCTCTGGGCCTGTTGTCGACAGAAAAGTCAACTTGTTGCTTCGCTCACCACCATGTTTGAAGGACATCAGCGTGATCACCGCCGATAGGACGGAGGGTCAAATAAAAAGGAACACCAATTTCTAGACAGGAGCAGTTGGGAGCTAACAGTGTATTGTGGAGTGATGTGTTTATTTGAGTGTCCAAACTTCCCTCTTTAGGTGGTTATTAGATTTCCACATTCGTGAACATCATAAAATCCACTGATTTCAAAGGCCCAGATGCTTATTATTACAGCAACTCAGTTGTTGAGGTGAGAGAAAATGAGAAGTATGTTGCTGCACCACTAAATCTATGGCTGGGAACTGTTGAAACCAAACACAAAGAATTCACGGTGGCCAGATAGGGCTATTTTCTGCTGACTGTCTCTGGGGACTCAAACAGAATCCATTTGCTTGATTGTTTGATTTTCCGTTTCACTCGTGTAGGGTACTTGTCCACACACCTTCGGCTTGTAGTTTGTCTGTGTCCTTGGATCTCAAGTGAGTCTCCTGTAAGTAAGCACGTAGGTGTCTTGAGTTTTCATCCCTTCTTTTATCCCTGTGTCTTTTGTTTGCAGCACTCAGTGCCTGACCTTTTATTCTGATGATTCAGAGCTGTGCACTTATTGCACTTAAAGAATATTTTTTATCATTAATCTACAATCACGTGAAGAACATTATGTTTACTATGCTCCCCCCTTCACCAAGTCCCCCTGAAAAACCTCTTCAGTCACTGTCGATCAGCGTAGTTGGATGCTGTAGACCCCTTCACCATGTCCCCCCCAAAAGTCCCCGTTACAGTCACTGTCCATCAGTGAGTAGTAAGATGCTATATGATCTCTACTAGTCTTCTCTGTGTTGTACAGTACTCCCCATGCACACCCGACCCCGCGCATTATACATGCTAAACTTAATGCCCCCATTCTTTCTCCCCACACATATCCCTCCCTTCAGACTCACCCTGCCCAGTCCTTTTTCCTTTGGTTACTTTTAGTCAACTCTCGGGTTCTGTGAGTCTGCTGCTGTTTTTTTACTTCAGTTTTCCTTTGTTGTTATACTCCACACATGAGTGAAATCACTTGGTACTTGCCTTATCCGCCTGCCCTATTTTTCTGAACATACTACCGTCTTGCTCCATCCACGTCATTGCAAATGGTAGTATTTGTTTTCTTCTTAAGGCTGCTTACTGCACTTTTTAAACTGGATTTCATTCTTCCTTTTTGTTTGTAGTTTAGCTATGTTATTCACCATTCAACTCCTGGTTATGAACAATAGCTTTGTGTCAATCGACATGTATCTGTATCTATCTATCTAAAGGTCTGTCTGTCTATCTATGTATCTATGTATGTATATATCTATGTATCTTTGTATCTATCTATGTATCTATCTATCTATCTTCCTATCATCTATCTATGATGTCTATCATCTATTAATCTATGTACCTATCTATCTCTCTTTCACCTGTCGTCTGTCTACCTATCTATCTATGAAACAATCATCTTTTTGTCTGCCCATCTATCCTTATGTACAGAACAGTTAACAACATAGCCTATGTCTCTTCCCTACATTATGCTTCCAGAAATCTTGCAAGGTAACTAAGCCAGAAGGAGAGCACTGTGTTCACCGATACGCTTTCAGGTAGAGTCAGCAGAGTGTGCTTACAAAACCAGTAAATGGAGGTGAAAGGACTTGAACCCGTATCTTTGTCCTCTGTCCTCTTATACTTCCTGCTCGCTTGTTGACTTTATTTAGCCACATTCAGTGAGTAAGTGATCCCTGAAGACCACAAGTATCCTTCGTCTGGGCCTGTTGTCGACAGAAAAGTGTACTTGGCCCTTTGCACACCACCATGTTTGAGGGACATTGGCGTGATCACTGCTGATAGGTGGAGGGACAAATATGAATTAACACCTATTTCTGGACAGGAGCAGTTGGGAACAAAGAGTGTGTTGTGGAGTGAAGTGTTTATTTGAGTGTCCAAACTTCCCTCTTTAGGTGGTTATTACAACTTTACATTCGTGAACATCATAAAAAGCAATGCTTATAAATGCCCAGAGGCATATTATTACAGCAATTCATTTGTTGAGGTGAGAGGAAATGAGAAGGAAGTTGCTGCACCACTAAATCTATGCCTGAGCACTGCTGAAACCAAACAAAAAGAATTCACGGTGGCTAGATAGGGCTATTTTCTACTGACTCTCTCTGGGGACCAAAACAGAATCCATTTCTTTCTTTGTTTCTCAGTTTCACTTGTGTAGGGTACCTGTCCCCGCCCCTTCAGCTTGTAGTTTGTCTGTGTCCTTGGATCTCAAGTGAGTCTCCAGTAAGGGAGCACGTAGGTGGTCTTGAGTTTTCATCAGTTCTTCTAACCCTGTGTCTTTTGATAGGAGCACTCAAAGGCTGTACTTTTATTCTGATATTTGAGAGCTGTGCTCTTACTGCACTTTGAAATTCTTTTTGTTCTCATTAATATACAATCACATGCAGAAAATTATGTTATTCTGTCTACCCTCTTCACCAAGTCACCCCAAATCCCAGTTACATCCGCTCTCCGTCAACATGTACTAAGATGCTGTAGAATCACTACATGTCTTCTCTGTGTTGTGCAGCCTCACCCATGACACCCCACCCTACACATTATACATGCTAATCCTAATGCCCCCATTCTTTTTCCCCGCACTTATTACTCCCTTCCCACAAACCCTACCCAGTCCCTTTCTCTTTGGTAACTGTAGGTCCACTCTCGGGTTCTGTGAGTCTGCTGCTGTCTTTTCCTTCAGTTTTTCTTTGTTATCATACTCCACACATGAGTGAAATCATTTGGTACATGTATTTCTCCGCCTGGCCTATTTGACTGAGCATAATACCCTCTAGCTCCATCCACGTTATTGCAAATGATAGGATTCGTTTTCTTCTTATGGCTGCTTACTGCACTTTTTAAACTGGATTTCATTCTTCTTTTTTGTTTGTAGTTTTGCAATGTGCTTTCACCATTGCTCTCCTTGTTTTGAGCAGTAGCTTTGTGCTAATCGATATGTACCTATATCTATCTATCTTTCTGTCTATCTATTTATCAATCACTCAATCAATCATCCTTTTGTCTGTCCATCTGTCCATGTGTGCAGAACAGTTAACCATATACCCTATATCACTTTCCTACACTATGCTCCCAGAAATCCTGCAAAGTATCTAGGCTGCAGAGGGAGCACTGGGTTCACCGAGACACTTGCAGTTCGAGTCGGCCGCGTGTACCTACAAAACCAGGGAATGGTTGTGCTGGGACTTGAACCCGTGTCTCTATCCTCTGTCCTCTTTCATCTCCTTCTAACTTGCTGTCTGTATTTAGCCACATTCATTGACTAAGGGCTCCCTGAAGATCTCAAGTATCATTCCTCTGGGCCTGTTGTCGACAGAAAAGTCAACTTGTTGCTTCGCTCACCACCATGTTTGAAGGACATCAGCGTGATCACCGCCGATAGGACGGAGGGTCAAATAAAAAGGAACACCAATTTCTAGACAGGAGCAGTTGGGAGCTAACAGTGTATTGTGGAGTGATGTGTTTATTTGAGTGTCCAAACTTCCCTCTTTAGGTGGTTATTAGATTTCCACATTCGTGAACATCATAAAATCCACTGATTTCAAAGGCCCAGATGCTTATTATTACAGCAACTCAGTTGTTGAGGTGAGAGAAAATGAGAAGTATGTTGCTGCACCACTAAATCTATGGCTGGGAACTGTTGAAACCAAACACAAAGAATTCACGGTGGCCAGATAGGGCTATTTTCTGCTGACTGTCTCTGGGGACTCAAACAGAATCCATTTGCTTGATTGTTTGATTTTCCGTTTCACTCGTGTAGGGTACTTGTCCACACACCTTCGGCTTGTAGTTTGTCTGTGTCCTTGGATCTCAAGTGAGTCTCCTGTAAGTAAGCACGTAGGTGTCTTGAGTTTTCATCCCTTCTTTTATCCCTGTGTCTTTTGTTTGCAGCACTCAGTGCCTGACCTTTTATTCTGATGATTCAGAGCTGTGCACTTATTGCACTTAAAGAATATTTTTTATCATTAATCTACAATCACGTGAAGAACATTATGTTTACTATGCTCCCCCCTTCACCAAGTCCCCCCGAAAAACCTCTTCAGTCACTGTCGATCAGCGTAGTTGGATGCTGTAGACCCCTTCACCATGTCCCCCCCAAAAGTCCCCGTTACAGTCACTGTCCATCAGTGAGTAGTAAGATGCTATATGATCTCTACTAGTCTTCTCTGTGTTGTACAGTACTCCCCATGCACACCCGACCCCGCGCATTATACATGCTAAACTTAATGCCCCCATTCTTTCTCCCCACACATATCCCTCCCTTCAGACTCACCCTGCCCAGTCCTTTTTCCTTTGGTTACTTTTAGTCAACTCTCGGGTTCTGTGAGTCTGCTGCTGTTTTTTTACTTCAGTTTTCCTTTGTTGTTATACTCCACACATGAGTGAAATCACGTGGTACTTGCCTTATCCGCCTGCCCTATTTTTCTGAACAAACTACCGTCTTGCTCCATCCACGTCATTGCAAATGGTAGTATTTGTTTTCTTCTTAAGGCTGCTTACTGCACTTTTTAAACTGGATTTCATTCTTCCTTTTTGTTTGTAGTTTAGCTATGTTATTCACCATTCAACTCCTGGTTATGAACAATAGCTTTGTGTCAATCGACATGTATCTGTATCTATCTATCTAAAGGTCTGTCTGTCTGTCTCTGTATCTATGTATGTATATATCTATGTATCTTTGTATCTATCTATGTATCTATCTATCTATCTTCCTATCATCTATCTATGATGTCTATCATCTATTAATCTATGTACCTATCTAACTCTCTTTCACCTGTCGTCTGTCTACCTATCTATCTATGAAACAATCATCTTTTTGTCTGCCCATCTATCCTTATGTACAGAACAGTTAACAACATAGCCTATGTCTCTTCCCTACATTATGCTTCCAGAAATCTTGCAAGGTAACTAAGCCAGAAGGAGAGCACTGTGTTCACCGATACGCTTTCAGGTAGATTCAGCAGAGTGTGCTTACAAAACCAGTAAATGGAGGTGAAAGGACTTGAACCCGTATCTTTGTCCTCTGTCCTCTTATACTTCCTGCTCGCTTGTTGACTTTATTTAGCCACATTCAGTGAGTAAGTGATCCCTGAAGACCACAAGTATCCTTCGTCTGGGCCTGTTGTCGACAGAAAAGTGTACTTGGCCCTTTGCACACCACCATGTTTGAGGGACATTGGCGTGATCACTGCTGATAGGTGGAGGGACAAATATGAATTAACACCTATTTCTGGACAGGAGCAGTTGGGAACAAAGAGTGTGTTGTGGAGTGAAGTGTTTATTTGAGTGTCCAAACTTCCCTCTTTAGGTGGTTATTACAACTTTACATTCGTGAACATCATAAAAAGCAATGCTTATAAATGCCCAGAGGCATATTATTACAGCAATTCATTTGTTGAGGTGAGAGGAAATGAGAAGGAAGTTGCTGCACCACTAAATCTATGCCTGAGCACTGCTGAAACCAAACAAAAAGAATTCACGGTGGCTAGATAGGGCTATTTTCTACTGACTCTCTCTGGGGACCAAAACAGAATCCATTTCTTTCTTTGTTTCTCAGTTTCACTTGTGTAGGGTACCTGTCCCCGCCCCTTCAGCTTGTAGTTTGTCTGTGTCCTTGGATCTCAAGTGAGTCTCCAGTAAGGGAGCACGTAGGTGGTCTTGAATTTTCATCAGTTCTTCTAACCCTGTGTCTTTTGATAGGAGCACTCAAAGGCTGTACTTTTATTCTGATATTTGAGAGCTGTGCTCTTACTGCACTTTGAAATTCTTTTTGTTCTCATTAATATACAATCACATGCAGAAAATTATGTTATTCTGTCTACCCTCTTCACCAAGTCACCCCAAATCCCAGTTACAGCCGCTCTCCGTCAGCATGTACTAAGATGCTGTAGAATCACTACATGTCTTCTCTGTGTTGTGCAGCCTCACCCATGACACCCCACCCTACACATTATACATGCTAATCCTAATGCCCCCATTCTTTTTCCCCGCACTTATTACTCCCTTCCCACAAACCCTACACAGTCCCTTTCTCTTTGGTAACTGTAGGTCCACTCTCGGGTTCTGTGAGTCTGCTGCTGTCTTTTCCTTCAGTTTTTCTTTGTTATCATACTCCACACATGAGTGAAATCATTTGGTACATGTATTTCTCCGCCTGGCCTATTTGACTGAGCATAATACCCTCTAGCTCCATCCACGTTATTGCAAATGATAGGATTCGTTTTCTTCTTATGGCTGCTTACTGCACTTTTTAAACTGGATTTCATTCTTCTTTTTTGTTTGTAGTTTTGCAATGTGCTTTCACCATTGCTCTCCTTGTTTTGAGCAGTAGCTTTGTGCTAATCGATATGTACCTATATCTATCTATCTTTCTGTCTATCTATTTATCAATCACTCAATCAATCATCCTTTTGTCTGTCCATCTGTCCATGTGTGCAGAACAGTTAACCATATACCCTATATCACTTTCCTACACTATGCTCCCAGAAATCCTGCAAAGTATCTAGGCTGCAGAGGGAGCACTGGGTTCACCGAGACACTTGCAGTTCGAGTCGGCCGCGTGTACCTACAAAACCAGGGAATGGTTGTGCTGGGACTTGAACCCGTGTCTCTATCCTCTGTCCTCTTTCATCTCCTTCTAACTTGCTGTCTGTATTTAGCCACATTCATTGACTAAGGGCTCCCTGAAGATCTCAAGTATCATTCCTCTGGGCCTGTTGTCGACAGAAAAGTCAACTTGTTGCTTCGCTCACCACCATGTTTGAAGGACATCAGCGTGATCACCGCCGATAGGACGGAGGGTCAAATAAAAAGGAACACCAATTTCTAGACAGGAGCAGTTGGGAGCTAACAGTGTATTGTGGAGTGACGTGTTTATTTGAGTGTCCAAACTTCCCTCTTCAGGTGGTTATTAGATTTCCACATTCGTGAACATCATAAAATCCACTGATTTCAAAGGCCCAGATGCTTATTATTACAGCAACTCAGTTGTTGAGGTGAGAGAAAATGAGAAGTATGTTGCTGCACCACTAAATCTATGGCTGGGAACTGTTGAAACCAAACACAAAGAATTCACGGTGGCCAGATAGGGCTATTTTCTGCTGACTGTCTCTGGGGACTCAAACAGAATCCATTTGCTTGATTGTTTGATTTTCCGTTTCACTCGTGTAGGGTACTTGTCCACACACCTTCGGCTTGTAGTTTGTCTGTGTCCTTGGATCTCAAGTGAGTCTCCTGTAAGTAAGCACGTAGGTGTCTTGAGTTTTCATCCCTTCTTTTATCCCTGTGTCTTTTGTTTGCAGCACTCAGTGCCTGACCTTTTATTCTGATGATTCAGAGCTGTGCACTTATTGCACTTAAAGAATATTTTTTATCATTAATCTACAATCACGTGAAGAACATTATGTTTACTATGCTCCCCCCTTCACCAAGTCCCCCTGAAAAACCTCTTCAGTCACTGTCGATCAGCGTAGTTGGATGCTGTAGACCCCTTCACCATGTCCCCCCCAAAAGTCCCCGTTACAGTCACTGTCCATCAGTGAGTAGTAAGATGCTATATGATCTCTACTAGTCTTCTCTGTGTTGTACAGTACTCCCCATGCACACCCGACCCCGCGCATTATACATGCTAAACTTAATGCCCCCATTCTTTCTCCCCACACATATCCCTCCCTTCAGACTCACCCTGCCCAGTCCTTTTTCCTTTGTTTACTTTTAGTCAACTCTCGGGTTCTGTGAGTCTGCTGCTGTTTTTTTTCTTCAGTTTTTCTTTGTTGTTATACTCCACACATGAGTGAAATCACTTGGTACTTGCCTTATCCGCCTGCCCTATTTTTCTGAACATACTACCGTCTTGCTCCATCCACGTCATTGCAAATGGTAGTATTTGTTTTCTTCTTAAGGCTGCTTACTGCACTTTTTAAACTGGATTTCATTCTTCCTTTTTGTTTGTAGTTTAGCTATGTTATTCACCATTCAACTCCTGGTTATGAACAATAGCTTTTTGTCAATCGACATGTATCTGTATCTATCTATCTAAAGGTCTGTCTGTCTGTCTCTGTATCTATGTATGTATATATCTATGTATCTTTGTATCTATCTATGTATCTATCTATCTATCTTCCTATCATCTATCTATGATGTCTATCATCTATTAATCTATGTACCTATCTATCTCTCTTTCACCTGTCGTCTGTCTACCTATCTATCTATGAAACAATCATCTTTTTGTCTGCCCATCTATCCTTATGTACAGAACAGTTAACAACATAGCCTATGTATCTTCCCTACATTATGCTTCCAGAAATCTTGCAAGGTAACTAAGCCAGAAGGAGAGCACTGTGTTCACCGATACGCTTTCAGGTAGAGTCAGCAGAGTGTGCTTACAAAACCAGTAAATGGAGGTGAAAGGACTTGAACCCGTATCTTTGTCCTCTGTCCTCTTATACTTCCTGCTCGCTTGTTGACTTTATTTAGCCACATTCAGTGAGTAAGTGATCCCTGAAGACCACAAGTATCCTTCGTCTGGGCCTGTTGTCGACAGAAAAGTGTACTTGGCCCTTTGCACACCACCATGTTTGAGGGACATTGGCGTGATCACTGCTGATAGGTGGAGGGACAAATATGAATTAACACCTATTTCTGGACAGGAGCAGTTGGGAACAAAGAGTGTGTTGTGGAGTGAAGTGTTTATTTGAGTGTCCAAACTTCCCTCTTTAGGTGGTTATTACAACTTTACATTCGTGAACATCATAAAAAGCAATGCTTATAAATGCCCAGAGGCATATTATTACAGCAATTCATTTGTTGAGGTGAGAGGAAATGAGAAGGAAGTTGCTGCACCACTAAATCTATGCCTGAGCACTGCTGAAACCAAACAAAAAGAATTCACGGTGGCTAGATAGGGCTATTTTCTACTGACTCTCTCTGGGGACCAAAACAGAATCCATTTCTTTCTTTGTTTCTCAGTTTCACTTGTGTATTGTACCTGTCCCCGCCCCTTCAGCTTGTAGTTTGTCTGTGTCCTTGGATCTCAAGTGAGTCTCCAGTAAGGGAGCACGTAGGTGGTCTTGAGTTTTCATCAGTTCTTCTAACCCTGTGTCTTTTGATAGGAGCACTCAAAGGCTGTACTTTTATTCTGATATTTGAGAGCTGTGCTCTTACTGCACTTTGAAATTCTTTTTGTTCTCATTAATATACAATCACATGCAGAAAATTATGTTATTCTGTCTACCCTCTTCACCAAGTCACCCCAAATCCCAGTTACAGCCGCTCTCCGTCAGCATGTACTAAGATGCTGTAGAATCACTACATGTCTTCTCTGTGTTGTGCAGCCTTACCCATGACACCCCACCCTACACATTATACATGCTAATCCTAATGCCCCCATTCTTTTTCCCCGCACTTATTACTCCCTTCCCACAAACCCTACCCAGTCCCTTTCTCTTTGGTAACTGTAGGTCCACTCTCGGGTTCTGTGAGTCTGCTGCTGTCTTTTCCTTCAGTTTTTCTTTGTTATCATACTCCACACATGAGTGAAATCATTTGGTACATGTATTTCTCCGCCTGGCCTATTTGACTGAGCATAATACCCTCTAGCTCCATCCACGTTATTGCAAATGATAGGATTCGTTTTCTTCTTATGGCTGCTTACTGCACTTTTTAAACTGGATTTCATTCTTCTTTTTTGTTTGTAGTTTTGCAATGTGCTTTCACCATTGCTCTCCTTGTTTTGAGCAGTAGCTTTGTGCTAATCGATATGTACCTATATCTATCTATCTTTCTGTCTATCTATTTATCAATCACTCAATCAATCATCCTTTTGTCTGTCCATCTGTCCATGTGTGCAGAACAGTTAACCATATACCCTATATCACTTTCCTACACTATGCTCCCAGAAATCCTGCAAAGTATCTAGGCTGCAGAGGGAGCACTGGGTTCACCGAGACACTTGCAGTTCGAGTCGGCCGCGTGTACCTACAAAACCAGGGAATGGTTGTGCTGGGACTTGAACCCGTGTCTCTATCCTCTGTCCTCTTTCATCTCCTTCTAACTTGCTGTCTGTATTTAGCCACATTCATTGACTAAGGGCTCCCTGAAGATCTCAAGTATCATTCCTCTGGGCCTGTTGTCGACAGAAAAGTCAACTTGTTGCTTCGCTCACCACCATGTTTGAAGGACATCAGCGTGATCACCGCCGATAGGACGGAGGGTCAAATAAAAAGGAACACCAATTTCTAGACAGGAGCAGTTGGGAGCTAACAGTGTATTGTGGAGTGACGTGTTTATTTGAGTGTCCAAACTTCCCTCTTCAGGTGGTTATTAGATTTCCACATTCGTGAACATCATAAAATCCACTGATTTCAAAGGCCCAGATGCTTATTATTACAGCAACTCAGTTGTTGAGGTGAGAGAAAATGAGAAGTATGTTGCTGCACCACTAAATCTATGGCTGGGAACTGTTGAAACCAAACACAAAGAATTCACGGTGGCCAGATAGGGCTATTTTCTGCTGACTGTCTCTGGGGACTCAAACAGAATCCATTTGCTTGATTGTTTGATTTTCCGTTTCACTCGTGTAGGGTACTTGTCCACACACCTTCGGCTTGTAGTTTGTCTGTGTCCTTGGATCTCAAGTGAGTCTCCTGTAAGTAAGCACGTAGGTGTCTTGAGTTTTCATCCCTTCTTTTATCCCTGTGTCTTTTGTTTGCAGCACTCAGTGCCTGACCTTTTATTCTGATGATTCAGAGCTGTGCACTTATTGCACTTAAAGAATATTTTTTATCATTAATCTACAATCACGTGAAGAACATTATGTTTACTATGCTCCCCCCTTCACCAAGTCCCCCTGAAAAACCTCTTCAGTCACTGTCGATCAGCGTAGTTGGATGCTGTAGACCCCTTCACCATGTCCCCCCCAAAAGTCCCCGTTACAGTCACTGTCCATCAGTGAGTAGTAAGATGCTATATGATCTCTACTAGTCTTCTCTGTGTTGTACAGTACTCCCCATGCACACCCGACCCCGCGCATTATACATGCTAAACTTAATGCCCCCATTCTTTCTCCCCACACATATCCCTCCCTTCAGACTCACCCTGCCCAGTCCTTTTTCCTTTGTTTACTTTTAGTCAACTCTCGGGTTCTGTGAGTCTGCTGCTGTTTTTTTTCTTCAGTTTTTCTTTGTTGTTATACTCCACACATGAGTGAAATCACTTGGTACTTGCCTTATCCGCCTGCCCTATTTTTCTGAACATACTACCGTCTTGCTCCATCCACGTCATTGCAAATGGTAGTATTTGTTTTCTTCTTAAGGCTGCTTACTGCACTTTTTAAACTGGATTTCATTCTTCCTTTTTGTTTGTAGTTTAGCTATGTTATTCACCATTCAACTCCTGGTTATGAACAATAGCTTTTTGTCAATCGACATGTATCTGTATCTATCTATCTAAAGGTCTGTCTGTCTGTCTCTGTATCTATGTATGTATATATCTATGTATCTTTGTATCTATCTATGTATCTATCTATCTATCTTCCTATCATCTATCTATGATGTCTATCATCTATTAATCTATGTACCTATCTATCTCTCTTTCACCTGTCGTCTGTCTACCTATCTATCTATGAAACAATCATCTTTTTGTCTGCCCATCTATCCTTATGTACAGAACAGTTAACAACATAGCCTATGTATCTTCCCTACATTATGCTTCCAGAAATCTTGCAAGGTAACTAAGCCAGAAGGAGAGCACTGTGTTCACCGATACGCTTTCAGGTAGAGTCAGCAGAGTGTGCTTACAAAACCAGTAAATGGAGGTGAAAGGACTTGAACCCGTATCTTTGTCCTCTGTCCTCTTATACTTCCTGCTCGCTTGTTGACTTTATTTAGCCACATTCAGTGAGTAAGTGATCCCTGAAGACCACAAGTATCCTTCGTCTGGGCCTGTTGTCGACAGAAAAGTGTACTTGGCCCTTTGCACACCACCATGTTTGAGGGACATTGGCGTGATCACTGCTGATAGGTGGAGGGACAAATATGAATTAACACCTATTTCTGGACAGGAGCAGTTGGGAACAAAGAGTGTGTTGTGGAGTGAAGTGTTTATTTGAGTGTCCAAACTTCCCTCTTTAGGTGGTTATTACAACTTTACATTCGTGAACATCATAAAAAGCAATGCTTATAAATGCCCAGAGGCATATTATTACAGCAATTCATTTGTTGAGGTGAGAGGAAATGAGAAGGAAGTTGCTGCACCACTAAATCTATGCCTGAGCACTGCTGAAACCAAACAAAAAGAATTCACGGTGGCTAGATAGGGCTATTTTCTACTGACTCTCTCTGGGGACCAAAACAGAATCCATTTCTTTCTTTGTTTCTCAGTTTCACTTGTGTAGGGTACCTGTCCCCGCCCCTTCAGCTTGTAGTTTGTCTGTGTCCTTGGATCTCAAGTGAGTCTCCAGTAAGGGAGCACGTAGGTGGTCTTGAATTTTCATCAGTTCTTCTAACCCTGTGTCTTTTGATAGGAGCACTCAAAGGCTGTACTTTTATTCTGATATTTGAGAGCTGTGCTCTTACTGCACTTTGAAATTCTTTTTGTTCTCATTAATATACAATCACATGCAGAAAATTATGTTATTCTGTCTACCCTCTTCACCAAGTCACCCCAAATCCCAGTTACAGCCGCTCTCCGTCAGCATGTACTAAGATGCTGTAGAATCACTACATGTCTTCTCTGTGTTGTGCAGCCTTACCCATGACACCCCACCCTACACATTATACATGCTAATCCTAATGCCCCCATTCTTTTTCCCCGCACTTATTACTCCCTTCCCACAAACCCTACCCAGTCCCTTTCTCTTTGATAACTGTAGGTCCACTCTCGGGTTCTGTGAGTCTGCTGCTGTCTTTTCCTTCAGTTTTTCTTTGTTATCATACTCCACACATGAGTGAAATCATTTGGTACATGTATTTCTCCGCCTGGCCTATTTGACTGAGCATAATACCCTCTAGCTCCATCCACGTTATTGCAAATGATAGGATTCGTTTTCTTCTTATGGCTGCTTACTGCACTTTTTAAACTGGATTTCATTCTTCTTTTTTGTTTGTAGTTTTGCAATGTGCTTTCACCATTGCTCTCCTTGTTTTGAGCAGTAGCTTTGTGCTAATCGATATGTACCTATATCTATCTATCTTTCTGTCTATCTATTTATCAATCACTCAATCAATCATCCTTTTGTCTGTCCATCTGTCCATGTGTGCAGAACAGTTAACCATATACCCTATATCACTTTCCTACACTATGCTCCCAGAAATCCTGCAAAGTATCTAGGCTGCAGAGGGAGCACTGGGTTCACCGAGACACTTGCAGTTCGAGTCGGCCACGTGTACCTACAAAACCAGGGAATGGTTGTGCTGGGACTTGAACCCGTGTCTCTATCCTCTGTCCTCTTTCATCTCCTTCTAACTTGCTGTCTGTATTTAGCCACATTCATTGACTAAGGGCTCCCTGAAGATCTCAAGTATCATTCCTCTGGGCCTGTTGTCGACAGAAAAGTCAACTTGTTGCTTCGCTCACCACCATGTTTGAAGGACATCAGCGTGATCACCGCCGATAGGACGGAGGGTCAAATAAAAAGGAACACCAATTTCTAGACAGGAGCAGTTGGGAGCTAACAGTGTATTGTGGAGTGACGTGTTTATTTGAGTGTCCAAACTTCCCTCTTCAGGTGGTTATTAGATTTCCACATTCGTGAACATCATAAAATCCACTGATTTCAAAGGCCCAGATGCTTATTATTACAGCAACTCAGTTGTTGAGGTGAGAGAAAATGAGAAGTATGTTGCTGCACCACTAAATCTATGGCTGGGAACTGTTGAAACCAAACACAAAGAATTCACGGTGGCCAGATAGGGCTATTTTCTGCTGACTGTCTCTGGGGACTCAAACAGAATCCATTTGCTTGATTGTTTGATTTTCCGTTTCACTCGTGTAGGGTACTTGTCCACACACCTTCGGCTTGTAGTTTGTCTGTGTCCTTGGATCTCAAGTGAGTCTCCTGTAAGTAAGCACGTAGGTGTCTTGAGTTTTCATCCCTTCTTTTATCCCTGTGTCTTTTGTTTGCAGCACTCAGTGCCTGACCTTTTATTCTGATGATTCAGAGCTGTGCACTTATTGCACTTAAAGAATATTTTTTATCATTAATCTACAATCACGTGAAGAACATTATGTTTACTATGCTCCCCCCTTCACCAAGTCCCCCTGAAAAACCTCTTCAGTCACTGTCGATCAGCGTAGTTGGATGCTGTAGACCCCTTCACCATGTCCCCCCCAAAAGTCCCCGTTACAGTCACTGTCCATCAGTGAGTAGTAAGATGCTATATGATCTCTACTAGTCTTCTCTGTGTTGTACAGTACTCCCCATGCACACCCGACCCCGCGCATTATACATGCTAAACTTAATGCCCCCATTCTTTCTCCCCACACATATCCCTCCCTTCAGACTCACCCTGCCCAGTCCTTTTTCCTTTGTTTACTTTTAGTCAACTCTCGGGTTCTGTGAGTCTGCTGCTGTTTTTTTTCTTCAGTTTTTCTTTGTTGTTATACTCCACACATGAGTGAAATCACTTGGTACTTGCCTTATCCGCCTGCCCTATTTTTCTGAACATACTACCGTCTTGCTCCATCCACGTCATTGCAAATGGTAGTATTTGTTTTCTTCTTAAGGCTGCTTACTGCACTTTTTAAACTGGATTTCATTCTTCCTTTTTGTTTGTAGTTTAGCTATGTTATTCACCATTCAACTCCTGGTTATGAACAATAGCTTTTTGTCAATCGACATGTATCTGTATCTATCTATCTAAAGGTCTGTCTGTCTGTCTCTGTATCTATGTATGTATATATCTATGTATCTTTGTATCTATCTATGTATCTATCTATCTATCTTCCTATCATCTATCTATGATGTCTATCATCTATTAATCTATGTACCTATCTATCTCTCTTTCACCTGTCGTCTGTCTACCTATCTATCTATGAAACAATCATCTTTTTGTCTGCCCATCTATCCTTATGTACAGAACAGTTAACAACATAGCCTATGTATCTTCCCTACATTATGCTTCCAGAAATCTTGCAAGGTAACTAAGCCAGAAGGAGAGCACTGTGTTCACCGATACGCTTTCAGGTAGAGTCAGCAGAGTGTGCTTACAAAACCAGTAAATGGAGGTGAAAGGACTTGAACCCGTATCTTTGTCCTCTGTCCTCTTATACTTCCTGCTCGCTTGTTGACTTTATTTAGCCACATTCAGTGAGTAAGTGATCCCTGAAGACCACAAGTATCCTTCGTCTGGGCCTGTTGTCGACAGAAAAGTGTACTTGGCCCTTTGCACACCACCATGTTTGAGGGACATTGGCGTGATCACTGCTGATAGGTGGAGGGACAAATATGAATTAACACCTATTTCTGGACAGGAGCAGTTGGGAACAAAGAGTGTGTTGTGGAGTGAAGTGTTTATTTGAGTGTCCAAACTTCCCTCTTTAGGTGGTTATTACAACTTTACATTCGTGAACATCATAAAAAGCAATGCTTATAAATGCCCAGAGGCATATTATTACAGCAATTCATTTGTTGAGGTGAGAGGAAATGAGAAGGAAGTTGCTGCACCACTAAATCTATGCCTGAGCACTGCTGAAACCAAACAAAAAGAATTCACGGTGGCTAGATAGGGCTATTTTCTACTGACTCTCTCTGGGGACCAAAACAGAATCCATTTCTTTCTTTGTTTCTCAGTTTCACTTGTGTATTGTACCTGTCCCCGCCCCTTCAGCTTGTAGTTTGTCTGTGTCCTTGGATCTCAAGTGAGTCTCCAGTAAGGGAGCACGTAGGTGGTCTTGAGTTTTCATCAGTTCTTCTAACCCTGTGTCTTTTGATAGGAGCACTCAAAGGCTGTACTTTTATTCTGATATTTGAGAGCTGTGCTCTTACTGCACTTTGAAATTCTTTTTGTTCTCATTAATATACAATCACATGCAGAAAATTATGTTATTCTGTCTACCCTCTTCACCAAGTCACCCCAAATCCCAGTTACAGCCGCTCTCCGTCAGCATGTACTAAGATGCTGTAGAATCACTACATGTCTTCTCTGTGTTGTGCAGCCTTACCCATGACACCCCACCCTACACATTATACATGCTAATCCTAATGCCCCCATTCTTTTTCCCCGCACTTATTACTCCCTTCCCACAAACCCTACCCAGTCCCTTTCTCTTTGGTAACTGTAGGTCCACTCTCGGGTTCTGTGAGTCTGCTGCTGTCTTTTCCTTCAGTTTTTCTTTGTTATCATACTCCACACATGAGTGAAATCATTTGGTACATGTATTTCTCCGCCTGGCCTATTTGACTGAGCATAATACCCTCTAGCTCCATCCACGTTATTGCAAATGATAGGATTCGTTTTCTTCTTATGGCTGCTTACTGCACTTTTTAAACTGGATTTCATTCTTCTTTTTTGTTTGTAGTTTTGCAATGTGCTTTCACCATTGCTCTCCTTGTTTTGAGCAGTAGCTTTGTGCTAATCGATATGTACCTATATCTATCTATCTTTCTGTCTATCTATTTATCAATCACTCAATCAATCATCCTTTTGTCTGTCCATCTGTCCATGTGTGCAGAACAGTTAACCATATACCCTATATCACTTTCCTACACTATGCTCCCAGAAATCCTGCAAAGTATCTAGGCTGCAGAGGGAGCACTGGGTTCACCGAGACACTTGCAGTTCGAGTCGGCCGCGTGTACCTACAAAACCAGGGAATGGTTGTGCTGGGACTTGAACCCGTGTCTCTATCCTCTGTCCTCTTTCATCTCCTTCTAACTTGCTGTCTGTATTTAGCCACATTCATTGACTAAGGGCTCCCTGAAGATCTCAAGTATCATTCCTCTGGGCCTGTTGTCGACAGAAAAGTCAACTTGTTGCTTCGCTCACCACCATGTTTGAAGGACATCAGCGTGATCACCGCCGATAGGACGGAGGGTCAAATAAAAAGGAACACCAATTTCTAGACAGGAGCAGTTGGGAGCTAACAGTGTATTGTGGAGTGACGTGTTTATTTGAGTGTCCAAACTTCCCTCTTCAGGTGGTTATTAGATTTCCACATTCGTGAACATCATAAAATCCACTGATTTCAAAGGCCCAGATGCTTATTATTACAGCAACTCAGTTGTTGAGGTGAGAGAAAATGAGAAGTATGTTGCTGCACCACTAAATCTATGGCTGGGAACTGTTGAAACCAAACACAAAGAATTCACGGTGGCCAGATAGGGCTATTTTCTGCTGACTGTCTCTGGGGACTCAAACAGAATCCATTTGCTTGATTGTTTGATTTTCCGTTTCACTCGTGTAGGGTACTTGTCCACACACCTTCGGCTTGTAGTTTGTCTGTGTCCTTGGATCTCAAGTGAGTCTCCTGTAAGTAAGCACGTAGGTGTCTTGAGTTTTCATCCCTTCTTTTATCCCTGTGTCTTTTGTTTGCAGCACTCAGTGCCTGACCTTTTATTCTGATGATTCAGAGCTGTGCACTTATTGCACTTAAAGAATATTTTTTATCATTAATCTACAATCACGTGAAGAACATTATGTTTACTATGCTCCCCCCTTCACCAAGTCCCCCTGAAAAACCTCTTCAGTCACTGTCGATCAGCGTAGTTGGATGCTGTAGACCCCTTCACCATGTCCCCCCCAAAAGTCCCCGTTACAGTCACTGTCCATCAGTGAGTAGTAAGATGCTATATGATCTCTACTAGTCTTCTCTGTGTTGTACAGTACTCCCCATGCACACCCGACCCCGCGCATTATACATGCTAAACTTAATGCCCCCATTCTTTCTCCCCACACATATCCCTCCCTTCAGACTCACCCTGCCCAGTCCTTTTTCCTTTGTTTACTTTTAGTCAACTCTCGGGTTCTGTGAGTCTGCTGCTGTTTTTTTACTTCAGTTTTTCTTTGTTGTTATACTCCACACATGAGTGAAATCACTTGGTACTTGCCTTATCCGCCTGCCCTATTTTTCTGAACATACTACCGTCTTGCTCCATCCACGTCATTGCAAATGGTAGTATTTGTTTTCTTCTTAAGGCTGCTTACTGCACTTTTTAAACTGGATTTCATTCTTCCTTTTTGTTTGTAGTTTAGCTATGTTATTCACCATTCAACTCCTGGTTATGAACAATAGCTTTTTGTCAATCGACATGTATCTGTATCTATCTATCTAAAGGTCTGTCTGTCTGTCTCTGTATCTATGTATGTATATATCTATGTATCTTTGTATCTATCTATGTATCTATCTATCTATCTTCCTATCATCTATCTATGATGTCTATCATCTATTAATCTATGTACCTATCTATCTCTCTTTCACCTGTCGTCTGTCTACCTATCTATCTATGAAACAATCATCTTTTTGTCTGCCCATCTATCCTTATGTACAGAACAGTTAACAACATAGCCTATGTATCTTCCCTACATTATGCTTCCAGAAATCTTGCAAGGTAACTAAGCCAGAAGGAGAGCACTGTGTTCACCGATACGCTTTCAGGTAGAGTCAGCAGAGTGTGCTTACAAAACCAGTAAATGGAGGTGAAAGGACTTGAACCCGTATCTTTGTCCTCTGTCCTCTTATACTTCCTGCTCGCTTGTTGACTTTATTTAGCCACATTCAGTGAGTAAGTGATCCCTGAAGACCACAAGTATCCTTCGTCTGGGCCTGTTGTCGACAGAAAAGTGTACTTGGCCCTTTGCACACCACCATGTTTGAGGGACATTGGCGTGATCACTGCTGATAGGTGGAGGGACAAATATGAATTAACACCTATTTCTGGACAGGAGCAGTTGGGAACAAAGAGTGTGTTGTGGAGTGAAGTGTTTATTTGAGTGTCCAAACTTCCCTCTTTAGGTGGTTATTACAACTTTACATTCGTGAACATCATAAAAAGCAATGCTTATAAATGCCCAGAGGCATATTATTACAGCAATTCATTTGTTGAGGTGAGAGGAAATGAGAAGGAAGTTGCTGCACCACTAAATCTATGCCTGAGCACTGCTGAAACCAAACAAAAAGAATTCACGGTGGCTAGATAGGGCTATTTTCTACTGACTCTCTCTGGGGACCAAAACAGAATCCATTTCTTTCTTTGTTTCTCAGTTTCACTTGTGTATTGTACCTGTCCCCGCCCCTTCAGCTTGTAGTTTGTCTGTGTCCTTGGATCTCAAGTGAGTCTCCAGTAAGGGAGCACGTAGGTGGTCTTGAGTTTTCATCAGTTCTTCTAACCCTGTGTCTTTTGATAGGAGCACTCAAAGGCTGTACTTTTATTCTGATATTTGAGAGCTGTGCTCTTACTGCACTTTGAAATTCTTTTTGTTCTCATTAATATACAATCACATGCAGAAAATTATGTTATTCTGTCTACCCTCTTCACCAAGTCACCCCAAATCCCAGTTACAGCCGCTCTCCGTCAGCATGTACTAAGATGCTGTAGAATCACTACATGTCTTCTCTGTGTTGTGCAGCCTTACCCATGACACCCCACCCTACACATTATACATGCTAATCCTAATGCCCCCATTCTTTTTCCCCGCACTTATTACTCCCTTCCCACAAACCCTACCCAGTCCCTTTCTCTTTGGTAACTGTAGGTCCACTCTCGGGTTCTGTGAGTCTGCTGCTGTCTTTTCCTTCAGTTTTTCTTTGTTATCATACTCCACACATGAGTGAAATCATTTGGTACATGTATTTCTCCGCCTGGCCTATTTGACTGAGCATAATACCCTCTAGCTCCATCCACGTTATTGCAAATGATAGGATTCGTTTTCTTCTTATGGCTGCTTACTGCACTTTTTAAACTGGATTTCATTCTTCTTTTTTGTTTGTAGTTTTGCAATGTGCTTTCACCATTGCTCTCCTTGTTTTGAGCAGTAGCTTTGTGCTAATCGATATGTACCTATATCTATCTATCTTTCTGTCTATCTATTTATCAATCACTCAATCAATCATCCTTTTGTCTGTCCATCTGTCCATGTGTGCAGAACAGTTAACCATATACCCTATATCACTTTCCTACACTATGCTCCCAGAAATCCTGCAAAGTATCTAGGCTGCAGAGGGAGCACTGGGTTCACCGAGACACTTGCAGTTCGAGTCGGCCGCGTGTACCTACAAAACCAGGGAATGGTTGTGCTGGGACTTGAACCCGTGTCTCTATCCTCTGTCCTCTTTCATCTCCTTCTAACTTGCTGTCTGTATTTAGCCACATTCATTGACTAAGGGCTCCCTGAAGATCTCAAGTATCATTCCTCTGGGCCTGTTGTCGACAGAAAAGTCAACTTGTTGCTTCGCTCACCACCATGTTTGAAGGACAT
Source organism: Manis pentadactyla (assembly GCF_030020395.1). Lineage (NCBI taxonomy): Eukaryota > Metazoa > Chordata > Mammalia > Pholidota > Manidae > Manis > Manis pentadactyla. The sequence continues at coordinate 149,596,543 of NC_080038.1, forward strand.
CAGCGTGATCACCGCCGATAGGACAGAGGGTCAAATAAAAAGGAACACCAATTTCTAGACAGGAGCAGTTGGGAGCTAACAGTGTATTGTGGAGTGACGTGTTTATTTGAGTGTCCAAACTTCCCTCTTCAGGTGGTTATTAGATTTCCACATTCGTGAACATCATAAAATCCACTGATTTCAAAGGCCCAGATGCTTATTATTACAGCAACTCAGTTGTTGAGGTGAGAGAAAATGAGAAGTATGTTGCTGCACCACTAAATCTATGGCTGGGAACTGTTGAAACCAAACACAAAGAATTCACGGTGGCCAGATAGGGCTATTTTCTGCTGACTGTCTCTGGGGACTCAAACAGAATCCATTTGCTTGATTGTTTGATTTTCCGTTTCACTCGTGTAGGGTACTTGTCCACACACCTTCGGCTTGTAGTTTGTCTGTGTCCTTGGATCTCAAGTGAGTCTCCTGTAAGTAAGCACGTAGGTGTCTTGAGTTTTCATCCCTTCTTTTATCCCTGTGTCTTTTGTTTGCAGCACTCAGTGCCTGACCTTTTATTCTGATGATTCAGAGCTGTGCACTTATTGCACTTAAAGAATATTTTTTATCATTAATCTACAATCACGTGAAGAACATTATGTTTACTATGCTCCCCCCTTCACCAAGTCCCCCTGAAAAACCTCTTCAGTCACTGTCGATCAGCGTAGTTGGATGCTGTAGACCCCTTCACCATGTCCCCCCCAAAAGTCCCCGTTACAGTCACTGTCCATCAGTGAGTAGTAAGATGCTATATGATCTCTACTAGTCTTCTCTGTGTTGTACAGTACTCCCCATGCACACCCGACCCCGCGCATTATACATGCTAAACTTAATGCCCCCATTCTTTCTCCCCACACATATCCCTCCCTTCAGACTCACCCTGCCCAGTCCTTTTTCCTTTGTTTACTTTTAGTCAACTCTCGGGTTCTGTGAGTCTGCTGCTGTTTTTTTTCTTCAGTTTTTCTTTGTTGTTATACTCCACACATGAGTGAAATCACTTGGTACTTGCCTTATCCGCCTGCCCTATTTTTCTGAACATACTACCGTCTTGCTCCATCCACGTCATTGCAAATGGTAGTATTTGTTTTCTTCTTAAGGCTGCTTACTGCACTTTTTAAACTGGATTTCATTCTTCCTTTTTGTTTGTAGTTTAGCTATGTTATTCACCATTCAACTCCTGGTTATGAACAATAGCTTTTTGTCAATCGACATGTATCTGTATCTATCTATCTAAAGGTCTGTCTGTCTGTCTCTGTATCTATGTATGTATATATCTATGTATCTTTGTATCTATCTATGTATCTATCTATCTATCTTCCTATCATCTATCTATGATGTCTATCATCTATTAATCTATGTACCTATCTATCTCTCTTTCACCTGTCGTCTGTCTACCTATCTATCTATGAAACAATCATCTTTTTGTCTGCCCATCTATCCTTATGTACAGAACAGTTAACAACATAGCCTATGTATCTTCCCTACATTATGCTTCCAGAAATCTTGCAAGGTAACTAAGCCAGAAGGAGAGCACTGTGTTCACCGATACGCTTTCAGGTAGAGTCAGCAGAGTGTGCTTACAAAACCAGTAAATGGAGGTGAAAGGACTTGAACCCGTATCTTTGTCCTCTGTCCTCTTATACTTCCTGCTCGCTTGTTGACTTTATTTAGCCACATTCAGTGAGTAAGTGATCCCTGAAGACCACAAGTATCCTTCGTCTGGGCCTGTTGTCGACAGAAAAGTGTACTTGGCCCTTTGCACACCACCATGTTTGAGGGACATTGGCGTGATCACTGCTGATAGGTGGAGGGACAAATATGAATTAACACCTATTTCTGGACAGGAGCAGTTGGGAACAAAGAGTGTGTTGTGGAGTGAAGTGTTTATTTGAGTGTCCAAACTTCCCTCTTTAGGTGGTTATTACAACTTTACATTCGTGAACATCATAAAAAGCAATGCTTATAAATGCCCAGAGGCATATTATTACAGCAATTCATTTGTTGAGGTGAGAGGAAATGAGAAGGAAGTTGCTGCACCACTAAATCTATGCCTGAGCACTGCTGAAACCAAACAAAAAGAATTCACGGTGGCTAGATAGGGCTATTTTCTACTGACTCTCTCTGGGGACCAAAACAGAATCCATTTCTTTCTTTGTTTCTCAGTTTCACTTGTGTATTGTACCTGTCCCCGCCCCTTCAGCTTGTAGTTTGTCTGTGTCCTTGGATCTCAAGTGAGTCTCCAGTAAGGGAGCACGTAGGTGGTCTTGAGTTTTCATCAGTTCTTCTAACCCTGTGTCTTTTGATAGGAGCACTCAAAGGCTGTACTTTTATTCTGATATTTGAGAGCTGTGCTCTTACTGCACTTTGAAATTCTTTTTGTTCTCATTAATATACAATCACATGCAGAAAATTATGTTATTCTGTCTACCCTCTTCACCAAGTCACCCCAAATCCCAGTTACAGCCGCTCTCCGTCAGCATGTACTAAGATGCTGTAGAATCACTACATGTCTTCTCTGTGTTGTGCAGCCTTACCCATGACACCCCACCCTACACATTATACATGCTAATCCTAATGCCCCCATTCTTTTTCCCCGCACTTATTACTCCCTTCCCACAAACCCTACCCAGTCCCTTTCTCTTTGGTAACTGTAGGTCCACTCTCGGGTTCTGTGAGTCTGCTGCTGTCTTTTCCTTCAGTTTTTCTTTGTTATCATACACCACACATGAGTGAAATCATTTGGTACATGTATTTCTCCGCCTGGCCTATTTGACTGAGCATAATACCCTCTAGCTCCATCCACGTTATTGCAAATGATAGGATTCGTTTTCTTCTTATGGCTGCTTACTGCACTTTTTAAACTGGATTTCATTCTTCTTTTTTGTTTGTAGTTTTGCAATGTGCTTTCACCATTGCTCTCCTTGTTTTGAGCAGTAGCTTTGTGCTAATCGATATGTACCTATATCTATCTATCTTTCTGTCTATCTATTTATCAATCACTCAATCAATCATCCTTTTGTCTGTCCATCTGTCCATCTGTGCAGAACAGTTAACCATATACCCTATATCACTTTCCTACACTATGCTCCCAGAAATCCTGCAAAGTATCTAGGCTGCAGAGGGAGCACTGGGTTCACCGAGACACTGGCAGTTCGAGTCGGCCACGTGTACCTACAAAACCAGGGAATGGTTGTGCTGGGACTTGAACCCGTGTCTCTATCCTCTGTCCTCTTTCATCTCCTTCTAACTTGCTGTCTGTATTTAGCCACATTCATTGACTAAGGGCTCCCTGAAGATCTCAAGTATCATTCCTCTGGGCCTGTTGTCGACAGAAAAGTCAACTTGTTGCTTCGCTCACCACCATGTTTGAAGGACATCAGCGTGATCACCGCCGATAGGACGGAGGGTCAAATAAAAAGGAACACCAATTTCTAGACAGGAGCAGTTGGGAGCTAACAGTGTATTGTGGAGTGACGTGTTTATTTGAGTGTCCAAACTTCCCTCTTCAGGTGGTTATTAGATTTTCACATTCGTGAACATCATAAAATCCACTGATTTCAAAGGCCCAGATGCTTATTATTACAGCAACTCAGTAGTTGAGGTGAGAGAAAATGAGAAGTATGTTGCTGCACCACTAAATCTATGGCTGGGAACTGTTGAAACCAAACACAAAGAATTCACGGTGGCCAGATAGGGCTATTTTCTGCTGACTGTCTCTGGGGACTCAAACAGAATCCATTTGCTTGATTGTTTGATTTTCCGTTTCACTCGTGTAGGGTACTTGTCCACACACCTTCGGCTTGTAGTTTGTCTGTGTCCTTGGATCTCAAGTGAGTCTCCTGTAAGTAAGCACGTAGGTGTCTTGAGTTTTCATCCCTTCTTTTATCCCTGTGTCTTTTGTTTGCAGCACTCAGTGCCTGACCTTTTATTCTGATGATTCAGAGCTGTGCACTTATTGCACTTAAAGAATATTTTTTATCATTAATCTACAAACACGTGAAGAACATTATGTTTACTATGCTCCCCCCTTCACCAAGTCCCCCTGAAAAACCTCTTCAGTCACTGTCGATAAGCGTAGTTGGATGCTGTAGACCCCTTCACCATGTCCCCCCCAAAAGTCCCCGTTACAGTCACTGTCCATCAGTGAGTAGTAAGATGCTATATGATCTCTACTAGTCTTCTCTGTGTTGTACAGTACTCCCCGTGCACACCCGACCCCGCGCATTATACATGCTAAACTTAATGCCCCCATTCTTTCTCCCCACACATATCCCTCCCTTCAGACTCACCCTGCCCAGTCCTTTTTCCTTTGGTTACTTTTAGTCAACTCTCGGGTTCTGTGAGTCTGCTGCTGTTTTTTTTCTTCAGTTTTTCTTTGTTGTTATACTCCACACATGAGTGAAATCACTTGGTACTTGCCTTATCCGCCTGCCCTATTTTTCTGAACATACTACCGTCTTGCTCCATCCACGTCATTGCAAATGGTAGTATTTGTTTTCTTCTTAAGGCTGCTTACTGCACTTTTTAAACTGGATTTCATTCTTCCTTTTTGTTTGTAGTTTAGCTATGTTATTCACCATTCAACTCCTGGTTATGAACAATAGCTTTTTGTCAATCGACATGTATCTGTATCTATCTATCTAAAGGTCTGTCTGTCTGTCTCTGTATCTATGTATGTATATATCTATGTATCTTTGTATCTATCTATGTATCTATCTATCTATCTTCCTATCATCTATCTATGATGTCTATCATCTATTAATCTATGTACCTATCTATCTCTCTTTCACCTGTCGTCTGTCTACCTATCTATCTATGAAACAATCATCTTTTTGTCTGCCCATCTATCCTTATGTACAGAACAGTTAACAACATAGCCTATGTCTCTTCCCTACATTATGCTTCCAGAAATCTTGCAAGGTAACTAAGCCAGAAGGAGAGCACTGTGTTCACCGATACGCTTTCAGGTAGAGTCAGCAGAGTGTGCTTACAAAACCAGTAAATGGAGGTGAAAGGACTTGAACCCGTATCTTTGTCCTCTGTCCTCTTATACTTCCTGCTCGCTTGTTGACTTTATTTAGCCACATTCAGTGAGTAAGTGATCCCTGAAGACCACAAGTATCCTTCGTCTGGGCCTGTTGTCGACAGAAAAGTGTACTTGGCCCTTTGCACACCACCATGTTTGAGGGACATTGGCGTGATCACTGCTGATAGGTGGAGGGACAAATATGAATGAACACCTATTTCTGGACAGGAGCAGTTGGGAACAAAGAGTGTGTTGTGGAGTGAAGTGTTTATTTGAGTGTCCAAACTTCCCTCTTTAGGTGGTTATTACAACTTTACATTCGTGAACATCATAAAAAGCAATGCTTATAAATGCCCAGAGGCATATTATTACAGCAATTCATTTGTTGAGGTGAGAGGAAATGAGAAGGAAGTTGCTGCACCACTAAATCTATGCCTGAGCACTGCTGAAACCAAACAAAAAGAATTCACGGTGGCTACATAGGGCTATTTTCTACTGACTCTCTCTGGGGACCAAAACAGAATCCATTTCTTTCTTTGTTTCTCAGTTTCACTTGTGTAGGGTACCTGTCCCCGCCCCTTCAGCTTGTAGTTTGTCTGTGTCCTTGGATCTCAAGTGAGTCTCCAGTAAGGGAGCACGTAGGTGGTCTTGAGTTTTCATCAGTTCTTCTAACCCTGTGTCTTTTGATAGGAGCACTCAAAGGCTGTACTTTTATTCTGATATTTGAGAGCTGTGCTCTTACTGCACTTTGAAATTCTTTTTGTTCTCATTAATATACAATCACATGCAGAAAATTATGTTATTCTGTCTACCCTCTTCACCAAGTCACCCCAAATCCCAGTTACAGCCGCTCTCCGTCAGCATGTACTAAGATGCTGTAGAATCACTACATGTCTTCTCTGTGTTGTGCAGCCTTACCCATGACACCCCACCCTACACATTATACATGCTAATCCTAATGCCCCCATTCTTTTTCCCCGCACTTATTACTCCCTTCCCACAAACCCTACCCAGTCCCTTTCTCTTTGGTAACTGTAGGTCCACTCTCGGGTTCTGTGAGTCTGCTGCTGTCTTTTCCTTCAGTTTTTCTTTGTTATCATACACCACACATGAGTGAAATCATTTGGTACATGTATTTCTCCGCCTGGCCTATTTGACTGAGCATAATACCCTCTAGCTCCATCCACGTTATTGCAAATGATAGGATTCGTTTTCTTCTTATGGCTGCTTACTGCACTTTTTAAACTGGATTTCATTCTTCTTTTTTGTTTGTAGTTTTGCAATGTGCTTTCACCATTGCTCTCCTTGTTTTGAGCAGTAGCTTTGTGCTAATCGATATGTACCTATATCTATCTATCTTTCTGTCTATCTATTTATCAATCACTCAATCAATCATCCTTTTGTCTGTCCATCTGTCCATGTGTGCAGAACAGTTAACCATATACCCTATATCACTTTCCTACACTATGCTCCCAGAAATCCTGCAAAGTATCTAGGCTGCAGAGGGAGCACTGGGTTCACCGAGACACTTGCAGTTCGAGTCGGCCGCGTGTACCTACAAAACCAGGGAATGGTTGTGCTGGGACTTGAACCCGTGTCTCTATCCTCTGTCCTCTTTCATCTCCTTCTAACTTGCTGTCTGTATTTAGCCACATTCATTGACTAAGGGCTCCCTGAAGATCTCAAGTATCATTCCTCTGGGCCTGTTGTCGACAGAAAAGTCAACTTGTTGCTTCGCTCACCACCATGTTTGAAGGACATCAGCGTGATCACCGCCGATAGGACAGAGGGTCAAATAAAAAGGAACACCAATTTCTAGACAGGAGCAGTTGGGAGCTAACAGTGTATTGTGGAGTGACGTGTTTATTTGAGTGTCCAAACTTCCCTCTTCAGGTGGTTATTAGATTTCCACATTCGTGAACATCATAAAATCCACTGATTTCAAAGGCCCAGATGCTTATTATTACAGCAACTCAGTTGTTGAGGTGAGAGAAAATGAGAAGTATGTTGCTGCACCACTAAATCTATGGCTGGGAACTGTTGAAACCAAACACAAAGAATTCACGGTGGCCAGATAGGGCTATTTTCTGCTGACTGTCTCTGGGGACTCAAACAGAATCCATTTGCTTGATTGTTTGATTTTCCGTTTCACTCGTGTAGGGTACTTGTCCACACACCTTCGGCTTGTAGTTTGTCTGTGTCCTTGGATCTCAAGTGAGTCTCCTGTAAGTAAGCACGTAGGTGTCTTGAGTTTTCATCCCTTCTTTTATCCCTGTGTCTTTTGTTTGCAGCACTCAGTGCCTGACCTTTTATTCTGATGATTCAGAGCTGTGCACTTATTGCACTTAAAGAATATTTTTTATCATTAATCTACAATCACGTGAAGAACATTATGTTTACTATGCTCCCCCCTTCACCAAGTCCCCCTGAAAAACCTCTTCAGTCACTGTCGATCAGCGTAGTTGGATGCTGTAGACCCCTTCACCATGTCCCCCCCAAAAGTCCCCGTTACAGTCACTGTCCATCAGTGAGTAGTAAGATGCTATATGATCTCTACTAGTCTTCTCTGTGTTGTACAGTACTCCCCATGCACACCCGACCCCGCGCATTATACATGCTAAACTTAATGCCCCCATTCTTTCTCCCCACACATATCCCTCCCTTCAGACTCACCCTGCCCAGTCCTTTTTCCTTTGTTTACTTTTAGTCAACTCTCGGGTTCTGTGAGTCTGCTGCTGTTTTTTTTCTTCAGTTTTTCTTTGTTGTTATACTCCACACATGAGTGAAATCACTTGGTACTTGCCTTATCCGCCTGCCCTATTTTTCTGAACATACTACCGTCTTGCTCCATCCACGTCATTGCAAATGGTAGTATTTGTTTTCTTCTTAAGGCTGCTTACTGCACTTTTTAAACTGGATTTCATTCTTCCTTTTTGTTTGTAGTTTAGCTATGTTATTCACCATTCAACTCCTGGTTATGAACAATAGCTTTTTGTCAATCGACATGTATCTGTATCTATCTATCTAAAGGTCTGTCTGTCTGTCTCTGTATCTATGTATGTATATATCTATGTATCTTTGTATCTATCTATGTATCTATCTATCTATCTTCCTATCATCTATCTATGATGTCTATCATCTATTAATCTATGTACCTATCTATCTCTCTTTCACCTGTCGTCTGTCTACCTATCTATCTATGAAACAATCATCTTTTTGTCTGCCCATCTATCCTTATGTACAGAACAGTTAACAACATAGCCTATGTATCTTCCCTACATTATGCTTCCAGAAATCTTGCAAGGTAACTAAGCCAGAAGGAGAGCACTGTGTTCACCGATACGCTTTCAGGTAGAGTCAGCAGAGTGTGCTTACAAAACCAGTAAATGGAGGTGAAAGGACTTGAACCCGTATCTTTGTCCTCTGTCCTCTTATACTTCCTGCTCGCTTGTTGACTTTATTTAGCCACATTCAGTGAGTAAGTGATCCCTGAAGACCACAAGTATCCTTCGTCTGGGCCTGTTGTCGACAGAAAAGTGTACTTGGCCCTTTGCACACCACCATGTTTGAGGGACATTGGCGTGATCACTGCTGATAGGTGGAGGGACAAATATGAATTAACACCTATTTCTGGACAGGAGCAGTTGGGAACAAAGAGTGTGTTGTGGAGTGAAGTGTTTATTTGAGTGTCCAAACTTCCCTCTTTAGGTGGTTATTACAACTTTACATTCGTGAACATCATAAAAAGCAATGCTTATAAATGCCCAGAGGCATATTATTACAGCAATTCATTTGTTGAGGTGAGAGGAAATGAGAAGGAAGTTGCTGCACCACTAAATCTATGCCTGAGCACTGCTGAAACCAAACAAAAAGAATTCACGGTGGCTAGATAGGGCTATTTTCTACTGACTCTCTCTGGGGACCAAAACAGAATCCATTTCTTTCTTTGTTTCTCAGTTTCACTTGTGTATTGTACCTGTCCCCGCCCCTTCAGCTTGTAGTTTGTCTGTGTCCTTGGATCTCAAGTGAGTCTCCAGTAAGGGAGCACGTAGGTGGTCTTGAGTTTTCATCAGTTCTTCTAACCCTGTGTCTTTTGATAGGAGCACTCAAAGGCTGTACTTTTATTCTGATATTTGAGAGCTGTGCTCTTACTGCACTTTGAAATTCTTTTTGTTCTCATTAATATACAATCACATGCAGAAAATTATGTTATTCTGTCTACCCTCTTCACCAAGTCACCCCAAATCCCAGTTACAGCCGCTCTCCGTCAGCATGTACTAAGATGCTGTAGAATCACTACATGTCTTCTCTGTGTTGTGCAGCCTTACCCATGACACCCCACCCTACACATTATACATGCTAATCCTAATGCCCCCATTCTTTTTCCCCGCACTTATTACTCCCTTCCCACAAACCCTACCCAGTCCCTTTCTCTTTGGTAACTGTAGGTCCACTCTCGGGTTCTGTGAGTCTGCTGCTGTCTTTTCCTTCAGTTTTTCTTTGTTATCATACACCACACATGAGTGAAATCATTTGGTACATGTATTTCTCCGCCTGGCCTATTTGACTGAGCATAATACCCTCTAGCTCCATCCACGTTATTGCAAATGATAGGATTCGTTTTCTTCTTATGGCTGCTTACTGCACTTTTTAAACTGGATTTCATTCTTCTTTTTTGTTTGTAGTTTTGCAATGTGCTTTCACCATTGCTCTCCTTGTTTTGAGCAGTAGCTTTGTGCTAATCGATATGTACCTATATCTATCTATCTTTCTGTCTATCTATTTATCAATCACTCAATCAATCATCCTTTTGTCTGTCCATCTGTCCATCTGTGCAGAACAGTTAACCATATACCCTATATCACTTTCCTACACTATGCTCCCAGAAATCCTGCAAAGTATCTAGGCTGCAGAGGGAGCACTGGGTTCACCGAGACACTGGCAGTTCGAGTCGGCCACGTGTACCTACAAAACCAGGGAATGGTTGTGCTGGGACTTGAACCCGTGTCTCTATCCTCTGTCCTCTTTCATCTCCTTCTAACTTGCTGTCTGTATTTAGCCACATTCATTGACTAAGGGCTCCCTGAAGATCTCAAGTATCATTCCTCTGGGCCTGTTGTCGACAGAAAAGTCAACTTGTTGCTTCGCTCACCACCATGTTTGAAGGACATCAGCGTGATCACCGCCGATAGGACGGAGGGTCAAATAAAAAGGAACACCAATTTCTAGACAGGAGCAGTTGGGAGCTAACAGTGTATTGTGGAGTGACGTGTTTATTTGAGTGTCCAAACTTCCCTCTTCAGGTGGTTATTAGATTTTCACATTCGTGAACATCATAAAATCCACTGATTTCAAAGGCCCAGATGCTTATTATTACAGCAACTCAGTAGTTGAGGTGAGAGAAAATGAGAAGTATGTTGCTGCACCACTAAATCTATGGCTGGGAACTGTTGAAACCAAACACAAAGAATTCACGGTGGCCAGATAGGGCTATTTTCTGCTGACTGTCTCTGGGGACTCAAACAGAATCCATTTGCTTGATTGTTTGATTTTCCGTTTCACTCGTGTAGGGTACTTGTCCACACACCTTCGGCTTGTAGTTTGTCTGTGTCCTTGGATCTCAAGTGAGTCTCCTGTAAGTAAGCACGTAGGTGTCTTGAGTTTTCATCCCTTCTTTTATCCCTGTGTCTTTTGTTTGCAGCACTCAGTGCCTGACCTTTTATTCTGATGATTCAGAGCTGTGCACTTATTGCACTTAAAGAATATTTTTTATCATTAATCTACAAACACGTGAAGAACATTATGTTTACTATGCTCCCCCCTTCACCAAGTCCCCCTGAAAAACCTCTTCAGTCACTGTCGATAAGCGTAGTTGGATGCTGTAGACCCCTTCACCATGTCCCCCCCAAAAGTCCCCGTTACAGTCACTGTCCATCAGTGAGTAGTAAGATGCTATATGATCTCTACTAGTCTTCTCTGTGTTGTACAGTACTCCCCGTGCACACCCGACCCCGCGCATTATACATGCTAAACTTAATGCCCCCATTCTTTCTCCCCACACATATCCCTCCCTTCAGACTCACCCTGCCCAGTCCTTTTTCCTTTGGTTACTTTTAGTCAACTCTCGGGTTCTGTGAGTCTGCTGCTGTTTTTTTTCTTCAGTTTTTCTTTGTTGTTATACTCCACACATGAGTGAAATCACTTGGTACTTGCCTTATCCGCCTGCCCTATTTTTCTGAACATACTACCGTCTTGCTCCATCCACGTCATTGCAAATGGTAGTATTTGTTTTCTTCTTAAGGCTGCTTACTGCACTTTTTAAACTGGATTTCATTCTTCCTTTTTGTTTGTAGTTTAGCTATGTTATTCACCATTCAACTCCTGGTTATGAACAATAGCTTTTTGTCAATCGACATGTATCTGTATCTATCTATCTAAAGGTCTGTCTGTCTGTCTCTGTATCTATGTATGTATATATCTATGTATCTTTGTATCTATCTATGTATCTATCTATCTATCTTCCTATCATCTATCTATGATGTCTATCATCTATTAATCTATGTACCTATCTATCTCTCTTTCACCTGTCGTCTGTCTACCTATCTATCTATGAAACAATCATCTTTTTGTCTGCCCATCTATCCTTATGTACAGAACAGTTAACAACATAGCCTATGTCTCTTCCCTACATTATGCTTCCAGAAATCTTGCAAGGTAACTAAGCCAGAAGGAGAGCACTGTGTTCACCGATACGCTTTCAGGTAGAGTCAGCAGAGTGTGCTTACAAAACCAGTAAATGGAGGTGAAAGGACTTGAACCCGTATCTTTGTCCTCTGTCCTCTTATACTTCCTGCTCGCTTGTTGACTTTATTTAGCCACATTCAGTGAGTAAGTGATCCCTGAAGACCACAAGTATCCTTCGTCTGGGCCTGTTGTCGACAGAAAAGTGTACTTGGCCCTTTGCACACCACCATGTTTGAGGGACATTGGCGTGATCACTGCTGATAGGTGGAGGGACAAATATGAATGAACACCTATTTCTGGACAGGAGCAGTTGGGAACAAAGAGTGTGTTGTGGAGTGAAGTGTTTATTTGAGTGTCCAAACTTCCCTCTTTAGGTGGTTATTACAACTTTACATTCGTGAACATCATAAAAAGCAATGCTTATAAATGCCCAGAGGCATATTATTACAGCAATTCATTTGTTGAGGTGAGAGGAAATGAGAAGGAAGTTGCTGCACCACTAAATCTATGCCTGAGCACTGCTGAAACCAAACAAAAAGAATTCACGGTGGCTACATAGGGCTATTTTCTACTGACTCTCTCTGGGGACCAAAACAGAATCCATTTCTTTCTTTGTTTCTCAGTTTCACTTGTGTAGGGTACCTGTCCCCGCCCCTTCAGCTTGTAGTTTGTCTGTGTCCTTGGATCTCAAGTGAGTCTCCAGTAAGGGAGCACGTAGGTGGTCTTGAGTTTTCATCAGTTCTTCTAACCCTGTGTCTTTTGATAGGAGCACTCAAAGGCTGTACTTTTATTCTGATATTTGAGAGCTGTGCTCTTACTGCACTTTGAAATTCTTTTTGTTCTCATTAATATACAATCACATGCAGAAAATTATGTTATTCTGTCTACCCTCTTCACCAAGTCACCCCAAATCCCAGTTACAGCCGCTCTCCGTCAGCATGTACTAAGATGCTGTAGAATCACTACATGTCTTCTCTGTGTTGTGCAGCCTTACCCATGACACCCCACCCTACACATTATACATGCTAATCCTAATGCCCCCATTCTTTTTCCCCGCACTTATTACTCCCTTCCCACAAACCCTACCCAGTCCCTTTCTCTTTGGTAACTGTAGGTCCACTCTCGGGTTCTGTGAGTCTGCTGCTGTCTTTTCCTTCAGTTTTTCTTTGTTATCATACACCACACATGAGTGAAATCATTTGGTACATGTATTTCTCCGCCTGGCCTATTTGACTGAGCATAATACCCTCTAGCTCCATCCACGTTATTGCAAATGATAGGATTCGTTTTCTTCTTATGGCTGCTTACTGCACTTTTTAAACTGGATTTCATTCTTCTTTTTTGTTTGTAGTTTTGCAATGTGCTTTCACCATTGCTCTCCTTGTTTTGAGCAGTAGCTTTGTGCTAATCGATATGTACCTATATCTATCTATCTTTCTGTCTATCTATTTATCAATCACTCAATCAATCATCCTTTTGTCTGTCCATCTGTCCATCTGTGCAGAACAGTTAACCATATACCCTATATCACTTTCCTACACTATGCTCCCAGAAATCCTGCAAAGTATCTAGGCTGCAGAGGGAGCACTGGGTTCACCGAGACACTGGCAGTTCGAGTCGGCCACGTGTACCTACAAAACCAGGGAATGGTTGTGCTGGGACTTGAACCCGTGTCTCTATCCTCTGTCCTCTTTCATCTCCTTCTAACTTGCTGTCTGTATTTAGCCACATTCATTGACTAAGGGCTCCCTGAAGATCTCAAGTATCATTCCTCTGGGCCTGTTGTCGACAGAAAAGTCAACTTGTTGCTTCGCTCACCACCATGTTTGAAGGACATCAGCGTGATCACCGCCGATAGGACGGAGGGTCAAATAAAAAGGAACACCAATTTCTAGACAGGAGCAGTTGGGAGCTAACAGTGTATTGTGGAGTGACGTGTTTATTTGAGTGTCCAAACTTCCCTCTTCAGGTGGTTATTAGATTTTCACATTCGTGAACATCATAAAATCCACTGATTTCAAAGGCCCAGATGCTTATTATTACAGCAACTCAGTAGTTGAGGTGAGAGAAAATGAGAAGTATGTTGCTGCACCACTAAATCTATGGCTGGGAACTGTTGAAACCAAACAAAAAGAATTCACGGTGGCCAGATAGGGCTATTTTCTGCTGACTGTCTCTGGGGACTCAAACAGAATCCATTTGCTTGATTGTTTGATTTTCCGTTTCACTCGTGTAGGGTACTTGTCCACACACCTTCGGCTTGTAGTTTGTCTGTGTCCTTGGATCTCAAGTGAGTCTCCTGTAAGTAAGCACGTAGGTGTCTTGAGTTTTCATCCCTTCTTTTATCCCTGTGTCTTTTGTTTGCAGCACTCAGTGCCTGACCTTTTATTCTGATGATTCAGAGCTGTGCACTTATTGCACTTAAAGAATATTTTTTATCATTAATCTACAAACACGTGAAGAACATTATGTTTACTATGCTCCCCCCTTCACCAAGTCCCCCTGAAAAACCTCTTCAGTCACTGTCGATAAGCGTAGTTGGATGCTGTAGACCCCTTCACCATGTCCCCCCCAAAAGTCCCCGTTACAGTCACTGTCCATCAGTGAGTAGTAAGATGCTATATGATCTCTACTAGTCTTCTCTGTGTTGTACAGTACTCCCCGTGCACACCCGACCCCGCGCATTATACATGCTAAACTTAATGCCCCCATTCTTTCTCCCCACACATATCCCTCCCTTCAGACTCACCCTGCCCAGTCCTTTTTCCTTTGGTTACTTTTAGTCAACTCTCGGGTTCTGTGAGTCTGCTGCTGTTTTTTTTCTTCAGTTTTTCTTTGTTGTTATACTCCACACATGAGTGAAATCACTTGGTACTTGCCTTATCCGCCTGCCCTATTTTTCTGAACATACTACCGTCTTGCTCCATCCACGTCATTGCAAATGGTAGTATTTGTTTTCTTCTTAAGGCTGCTTACTGCACTTTTTAAACTGGATTTCATTCTTCCTTTTTGTTTGTAGTTTAGCTATGTTATTCACCATTCAACTCCTGGTTATGAACAATAGCTTTTTGTCAATCGACATGTATCTGTATCTATCTATCTAAAGGTCTGTCTGTCTGTCTCTGTATCTATGTATGTATATATCTATGTATCTTTGTATCTATCTATGTATCTATCTATCTATCTTCCTATCATCTATCTATGATGTCTATCATCTATTAATCTATGTACCTATCTATCTCTCTTTCACCTGTCGTCTGTCTACCTATCTATCTATGAAACAATCATCTTTTTGTCTGCCCATCTATCCTTATGTACAGAACAGTTAACAACATAGCCTATGTCTCTTCCCTACATTATGCTTCCAGAAATCTTGCAAGGTAACTAAGCCAGAAGGAGAGCACTGTGTTCACCGATACGCTTTCAGGTAGAGTCAGCAGAGTGTGCTTACAAAACCAGTAAATGGAGGTGAAAGGACTTGAACCCGTATCTTTGTCCTCTGTCCTCTTATACTTCCTGCTCGCTTGTTGACTTTATTTAGCCACATTCAGTGAGTAAGTGATCCCTGAAGACCACAAGTATCCTTCGTCTGGGCCTGTTGTCGACAGAAAAGTGTACTTGGCCCTTTGCACACCACCATGTTTGAGGGACATTGGCGTGATCACTGCTGATAGGTGGAGGGACAAATATGAATGAACACCTATTTCTGGACAGGAGCAGTTGGGAACAAAGAGTGTGTTGTGGAGTGAAGTGTTTATTTGAGTGTCCAAACTTCCCTCTTTAGGTGGTTATTACAACTTTACATTCGTGAACATCATAAAAAGCAATGCTTATAAATGCCCAGAGGCATATTATTACAGCAATTCATTTGTTGAGGTGAGAGGAAATGAGAAGGAAGTTGCTGCACCACTAAATCTATGCCTGAGCACTGCTGAAACCAAACAAAAAGAATTCACGGTGGCTACATAGGGCTATTTTCTACTGACTCTCTCTGGGGACCAAAACAGAATCCATTTCTTTCTTTGTTTCTCAGTTTCACTTGTGTAGGGTACCTGTCCCCGCCCCTTCAGCTTGTAGTTTGTCTGTGTCCTTGGATCTCAAGTGAGTCTCCAGTAAGGGAGCACGTAGGTGGTCTTGAGTTTTCATCAGTTCTTCTAACCCTGTGTCTTTTGATAGGAGCACTCAAAGGCTGTACTTTTATTCTGATATTTGAGAGCTGTGCTCTTACTGCACTTTGAAATTCTTTTTGTTCTCATTAATATACAATCACATGCAGAAAATTATGTTATTCTGTCTACCCTCTTCACCAAGTCACCCCAAATCCCAGTTACATCCGCTCTCCGTCAGCATGTACTAAGATGCTGTAGAATCACTACATGTCTTCTCTGTGTTGTGCAGCCTCACCCATGACACCCCACCCTACACATTATACATGCTAATCCTAATGCCCCCATTCTTTTTCCCCGCACTTATTACTCCCTTCCCACAAACCCTACCCAGTCCCTTTCTCTTTGGTAACTGTAGGTCCACTCTCGGGTTCTGTGAGTCTGCTGCTGTCTTTTCCTTCAGTTTTTCTTTGTTATCATACTCCACACATGAGTGAAATCATTTGGTACATGTATTTCTCCGCCTGGCCTATTTGACTGAGCATAATACCCTCTAGCTCCATCCACGTTATTGCAAATGATAGGATTCGTTTTCTTCTTATGGCTGCTTACTGCACTTTTTAAACTGGATTTCATTCTTCTTTTTTGTTTGTAGTTTTGCAATGTGCTTTCACCATTGCTCTCCTTGTTTTGAGCAGTAGCTTTGTGCTAATCGATATGTACCTATATCTATCTATCTTTCTGTCTATCTATTTATCAATCACTCAATCAATCATCCTTTTGTCTGTCCATCTGTCCATGTGTGCAGAACAGTTAACCATATACCCTATATCACTTTCCTACACTATGCTCCCAGAAATCCTGCAAAGTATCTAGGCTGCAGAGGGAGCACTGGGTTCACCGAGACACTTGCAGTTCGAGTCGGCCGCGTGTACCTACAAAACCAGGGAATGGTTGTGCTGGGACTTGAACCCGTGTCTCTATCCTCTGTCCTCTTTCATCTCCTTCTAACTTGCTGTCTGTATTTAGCCACATTCATTGACTAAGGGCTCCCTGAAGATCTCAAGTATCATTCCTCTGGGCCTGTTGTCGACAGAAAAGTCAACTTGTTGCTTCGCTCACCACCATGTTTGAAGGACATCAGCGTGATCACCGCCGATAGGACGGAGGGTCAAATAAAAAGGAACACCAATTTCTAGACAGGAGCAGTTGGGAGCTAACAGTGTATTGTGGAGTGATGTGTTTATTTGAGTGTCCAAACTTCCCTCTTTAGGTGGTTATTAGATTTCCACATTCGTGAACATCATAAAATCCACTGATTTCAAAGGCCCAGATGCTTATTATTACAGCAACTCAGTTGTTGAGGTGAGAGAAAATGAGAAGTATGTTGCTGCACCACTAAATCTATGGCTGGGAACTGTTGAAACCAAACACAAAGAATTCACGGTGGCCAGATAGGGCTATTTTCTGCTGACTGTCTCTGGGGACTCAAACAGAATCCATTTGCTTGATTGTTTGATTTTCCGTTTCACTCGTGTAGGGTACTTGTCCACACACCTTCGGCTTGTAGTTTGTCTGTGTCCTTGGATCTCAAGTGAGTCTCCTGTAAGTAAGCACGTAGGTGTCTTGAGTTTTCATCCCTTCTTTTATCCCTGTGTCTTTTGTTTGCAGCACTCAGTGCCTGACCTTTTATTCTGATGATTCAGAGCTGTGCACTTATTGCACTTAAAGAATATTTTTTATCATTAATCTACAATCACGTGAAGAACATTATGTTTACTATGCTCCCCCCTTCACCAAGTCCCCCCGAAAAACCTCTTCAGTCACTGTCGATCAGCGTAGTTGGATGCTGTAGACCCCTTCACCATGTCCCCCCCAAAAGTCCCCGTTACAGTCACTGTCCATCAGTGAGTAGTAAGATGCTATATGATCTCTACTAGTCTTCTCTGTGTTGTACAGTACTCCCCATGCACACCCGACCCCGCGCATTATACATGCTAAACTTAATGCCCCCATTCTTTCTCCCCACACATATCCCTCCCTTCAGACTCACCCTGCCCAGTCCTTTTTCCTTTGGTTACTTTTAGTCAACTCTCGGGTTCTGTGAGTCTGCTGCTGTTTTTTTACTTCAGTTTTCCTTTGTTGTTATACTCCACACATGAGTGAAATCACGTGGTACTTGCCTTATCCGCCTGCCCTATTTTTCTGAACAAACTACCGTCTTGCTCCATCCACGTCATTGCAAATGGTAGTATTTGTTTTCTTCTTAAGGCTGCTTACTGCACTTTTTAAACTGGATTTCATTCTTCCTTTTTGTTTGTAGTTTAGCTATGTTATTCACCATTCAACTCCTGGTTATGAACAATAGCTTTGTGTCAATCGACATGTATCTGTATCTATCTATCTAAAGGTCTGTCTGTCTGTCTCTGTATCTATGTATGTATATATCTATGTATCTTTGTATCTATCTATGTATCTATCTATCTATCTTCCTATCATCTATCTATGATGTCTATCATCTATTAATCTATGTACCTATCTATCTCTCTTTCACCTGTCGTCTGTCTACCTATCTATCTATGAAACAATCATCTTTTTGTCTGCCCATCTATCCTTATGTACAGAACAGTTAACAACATAGCCTATGTCTCTTCCCTACATTATGCTTCCAGAAATCTTGCAAGGTAACTAAGCCAGAAGGAGAGCACTGTGTTCACCGATACGCTTTCAGGTAGATTCAGCAGAGTGTGCTTACAAAACCAGTAAATGGAGGTGAAAGGACTTGAACCCGTATCTTTGTCCTCTGTCCTCTTATACTTCCTGCTCGCTTGTTGACTTTATTTAGCCACATTCAGTGAGTAAGTGATCCCTGAAGACCACAAGTATCCTTCGTCTGGGCCTGTTGTCGACAGAAAAGTGTACTTGGCCCTTTGCACACCACCATGTTTGAGGGACATTGGCGTGATCACTGCTGATAGGTGGAGGGACAAATATGAATTAACACCTATTTCTGGACAGGAGCAGTTGGGAACAAAGAGTGTGTTGTGGAGTGAAGTGTTTATTTGAGTGTCCAAACTTCCCTCTTTAGGTGGTTATTACAACTTTACATTCGTGAACATCATAAAAAGCAATGCTTATAAATGCCCAGAGGCATATTATTACAGCAATTCATTTGTTGAGGTGAGAGGAAATGAGAAGGAAGTTGCTGCACCACTAAATCTATGCCTGAGCACTGCTGAAACCAAACAAAAAGAATTCACGGTGGCTAGATAGGGCTATTTTCTACTGACTCTCTCTGGGGACCAAAACAGAATCCATTTCTTTCTTTGTTTCTCAGTTTCACTTGTGTAGGGTACCTGTCCCCGCCCCTTCAGCTTGTAGTTTGTCTGTGTCCTTGGATCTCAAGTGAGTCTCCAGTAAGGGAGCACGTAGTTGGTCTTGAATTTTCATCAGTTCTTCTAACCCTGTGTCTTTTGATAGGAGCACTCAAAGGCTGTACTTTTATTCTGATATTTGAGAGCTGTGCTCTTACTGCACTTTGAAATTCTTTTTGTTCTCATTAATATACAATCACATGCAGAAAATTATGTTATTCTGTCTACACTCTTCACCAAGTCACCCCAAATCCCAGTTACAGCCGCTCTCCGTCAGCATGTACTAAGATGCTGTAGAATCACTACATGTCTTCTCTGTGTTGTGCAGCCTTACCCATGACACCCCACCCTACACATTATACATGCTAATCCTAATGCCCCCATTCTTTTTCCCCGCACTTATTACTCCCTTCCCACAAACCCTACCCAGTCCCTTTCTCTTTGGTAACTGTAGGTCCACTCTCGGGTTCTGTGAGTCTGCTGCTGTCTTTTCCTTCAGTTTTTCTTTGTTATCATACTCCACACATGAGTGAAATCATTTGGTACATGTATTTCTCCGCCTGGCCTATTTGACTGAGCATAATACCCTCTAGCTCCATCCACGTTATTGCAAATGATAGGATTCGTTTTCTTCTTATGGCTGCTTACTGCACTTTTTAAACTGGATTTCATTCTTCTTTTTTGTTTGTAGTTTTGCAATGTGCTTTCACCATTGCTCTCCTTGTTTTGAGCAGTAGCTTTGTGCTAATCGATATGTACCTATATCTATCTATCTTTCTGTCTATCTATTTATCAATCACTCAATCAATCATCCTTTTGTCTGTCCATCTGTCCATGTGTGCAGAACAGTTAACCATATACCCTATATCACTTTCCTACACTATGCTCCCAGAAATCCTGCAAAGTATCTAGGCTGCAGAGGGAGCACTGGGTTCACCGAGACACTTGCAGTTCGAGTCGGCCGCGTGTACCTACAAAACCAGGGAATGGTTGTGCTGGGACTTGAACCCGTGTCTCTATCCTCTGTCCTCTTTCATCTCCTTCTAACTTGCTGTCTGTATTTAGCCACATTCATTGACTAAGGGCTCCCTGAAGATCTCAAGTATCATTCCTCTGGGCCTGTTGTCGACAGAAAAGTCAACTTGTTGCTTCGCTCACCACCATGTTTGAAGGACATCAGCGTGATCACCGCCGATAGGACGGAGGGTCAAATAAAAAGGAACACCAATTTCTAGACAGGAGCAGTTGGGAGCTAACAGTGTATTGTGGAGTGACGTGTTTATTTGAGTGTCCAAACTTCCCTCTTCAGGTGGTTATTAGATTTCCACATTCGTGAACATCATAAAATCCACTGATTTCAAAGGCCCAGATGCTTATTATTACAGCAACTCAGTTGTTGAGGTGAGAGAAAATGAGAAGTATGTTGCTGCACCACTAAATCTATGGCTGGGAACTGTTGAAACCAAACACAAAGAATTCACGGTGGCCAGATAGGGCTATTTTCTGCTGACTGTCTCTGGGGACTCAAACAGAATCCATTTGCTTGATTGTTTGATTTTCCGTTTCACTCGTGTAGGGTACTTGTCCACACACCTTCGGCTTGTAGTTTGTCTGTGTCCTTGGATCTCAAGTGAGTCTCCTGTAAGTAAGCACGTAGGTGTCTTGAGTTTTCATCCCTTCTTTTATCCCTGTGTCTTTTGTTTGCAGCACTCAGTGCCTGACCTTTTATTCTGATGATTCAGAGCTGTGCACTTATTGCACTTAAAGAATATTTTTTATCATTAATCTACAATCACGTGAAGAACATTATGTTTACTATGCTCCCCCCTTCACCAAGTCCCCCCGAAAAACCTCTTCAGTCACTGTCGATCAGCGTAGTTGGATGCTGTAGACCCCTTCACCATGTCCCCCCCAAAAGTCCCCGTTACAGTCACTGTCCATCAGTGAGTAGTAAGATGCTATATGATCTCTACTAGTCTTCTCTGTGTTGTACAGTACTCCCCATGCACACCCGACCCCGCGCATTATACATGCTAAACTTAATGCCCCCATTCTTTCTCCCCACACATATCCCTCCCTTCAGACTCACCCTGCCCAGTCCTTTTTCCTTTGGTTACTTTTAGTCAACTCTCGGGTTCTGTGAGTCTGCTGCTGTTTTTTTACTTCAGTTTTCCTTTGTTGTTATACTCCACACATGAGTGAAATCACGTGGTACTTGCCTTATCCGCCTGCCCTATTTTTCTGAACAAACTACCGTCTTGCTCCATCCACGTCATTGCAAATGGTAGTATTTGTTTTCTTCTTAAGGCTGCTTACTGCACTTTTTAAACTGGATTTCATTCTTCCTTTTTGTTTGTAGTTTAGCTATGTTATTCACCATTCAACTCCTGGTTATGAACAATAGCTTTGTGTCAATCGACATGTATCTGTATCTATCTATCTAAAGGTCTGTCTGTCTGTCTCTGTATCTATGTATGTATATATCTATGTATCTTTGTATCTATCTATGTATCTATCTATCTATCTTCCTATCATCTATCTATGATGTCTATCATCTATTAATCTATGTACCTATCTATCTCTCTTTCACCTGTCGTCTGTCTACCTATCTATCTATGAAACAATCATCTTTTTGTCTGCCCATCTATCCTTATGTACAGAACAGTTAACAACATAGCCTATGTCTCTTCCCTACATTATGCTTCCAGAAATCTTGCAAGGTAACTAAGCCAGAAGGAGAGCACTGTGTTCACCGATACGCTTTCAGGTAGAGTCAGCAGAGTGTGCTTACAAAACCAGTAAATGGAGGTGAAAGGACTTGAACCCGTATCTTTGTCCTCTGTCCTCTTATACTTCCTGCTCGCTTGTTGACTTTATTTAGCCACATTCAGTGAGTAAGTGATCCCTGAAGACCACAAGTATCCTTCGTCTGGGCCTGTTGTCGACAGAAAAGTGTACTTGGCCCTTTGCACACCACCATGTTTGAGGGACATTGGCGTGATCACTGCTGATAGGTGGAGGGACAAATATGAATTAACACCTATTTCTGGACAGGAGCAGTTGGGAACAAAGAGTGTGTTGTGGAGTGAAGTGTTTATTTGAGTGTCCAAACTTCCCTCTTTAGGTGGTTATTACAACTTTACATTCGTGAACATCATAAAAAGCAATGCTTATAAATGCCCAGAGGCATATTATTACAGCAATTCATTTGTTGAGGTGAGAGGAAATGAGAAGGAAGTTGCTGCACCACTAAATCTATGCCTGAGCACTGCTGAAACCAAACAAAAAGAATTCACGGTGGCTAGATAGGGCTATTTTCTACTGACTCTCTCTGGGGACCAAAACAGAATCCATTTCTTTCTTTGTTTCTCAGTTTCACTTGTGTATTGTACCTGTCCCCGCCCCTTCAGCTTGTAGTTTGTCTGTGTCCTTGGATCTCAAGTGAGTCTCCAGTAAGGGAGCACGTAGGTGGTCTTGAGTTTTCATCAGTTCTTCTAACCCTGTGTCTTTTGATAGGAGCACTCAAAGGCTGTACTTTTATTCTGATATTTGAGAGCTGTGCTCTTACTGCACTTTGAAATTCTTTTTGTTCTCATTAATATACAATCACATGCAGAAAATTATGTTATTCTGTCTACCCTCTTCACCAAGTCACCCCAAATCCCAGTTACAGCCGCTCTCCGTCAGCATGTACTAAGATGCTGTAGAATCACTACATGTCTTCTCTGTGTTGTGCAGCCTTACCCATGACACCCCACCCTACACATTATACATGCTAATCCTAATGCCCCCATTCTTTTTCCCCGCACTTATTACTCCCTTCCCACAAACCCTACCCAGTCCCTTTCTCTTTGGTAACTGTAGGTCCACTCTCGGGTTCTGTGAGTCTGCTGCTGTCTTTTCCTTCAGTTTTTCTTTGTTATCATACTCCACACATGAGTGAAATCATTTGGTACATGTATTTCTCCGCCTGGCCTATTTGACTGAGCATAATACCCTCTAGCTCCATCCACGTTATTGCAAATGATAGGATTCGTTTTCTTCTTATGGCTGCTTACTGCACTTTTTAAACTGGATTTCATTCTTCTTTTTTGTTTGTAGTTTTGCAATGTGCTTTCACCATTGCTCTCCTTGTTTTGAGCAGTAGCTTTGTGCTAATCGATATGTACCTATATCTATCTATCTTTCTGTCTATCTATTTATCAATCACTCAATCAATCATCCTTTTGTCTGTCCATCTGTCCATGTGTGCAGAACAGTTAACCATATACCCTATATCACTTTCCTACACTATGCTCCCAGAAATCCTGCAAAGTATCTAGGCTGCAGAGGGAGCACTGGGTTCACCGAGACACTTGCAGTTCGAGTCGGCCGCGTGTACCTACAAAACCAGGGAATGGTTGTGCTGGGACTTGAACCCGTGTCTCTATCCTCTGTCCTCTTTCATCTCCTTCTAACTTGCTGTCTGTATTTAGCCACATTCATTGACTAAGGGCTCCCTGAAGATCTCAAGTATCATTCCTCTGGGCCTGTTGTCGACAGAAAAGTCAACTTGTTGCTTCGCTCACCACCATGTTTGAAGGACATCAGCGTGATCACCGCCGATAGGACGGAGGGTCAAATAAAAAGGAACACCAATTTCTAGACAGGAGCAGTTGGGAGCTAACAGTGTATTGTGGAGTGACGTGTTTATTTGAGTGTCCAAACTTCCCTCTTCAGGTGGTTATTAGATTTCCACATTCGTGAACATCATAAAATCCACTGATTTCAAAGGCCCAGATGCTTATTATTACAGCAACTCAGTTGTTGAGGTGAGAGAAAATGAGAAGTATGTTGCTGCACCACTAAATCTATGGCTGGGAACTGTTGAAACCAAACACAAAGAATTCACGGTGGCCAGATAGGGCTATTTTCTGCTGACTGTCTCTGGGGACTCAAACAGAATCCATTTGCTTGATTGTTTGATTTTCCGTTTCACTCGTGTAGGGTACTTGTCCACACACCTTCGGCTTGTAGTTTGTCTGTGTCCTTGGATCTCAAGTGAGTCTCCTGTAAGTAAGCACGTAGGTGTCTTGAGTTTTCATCCCTTCTTTTATCCCTGTGTCTTTTGTTTGCAGCACTCAGTGCCTGACCTTTTATTCTGATGATTCAGAGCTGTGCACTTATTGCACTTAAAGAATATTTTTTATCATTAATCTACAATCACGTGAAGAACATTATGTTTACTATGCTCCCCCCTTCACCAAGTCCCCCTGAAAAACCTCTTCAGTCACTGTCGATCAGCGTAGTTGGATGCTGTAGACCCCTTCACCATGTCCCCCCCAAAAGTCCCCGTTACAGTCACTGTCCATCAGTGAGTAGTAAGATGCTATATGATCTCTACTAGTCTTCTCTGTGTTGTACAGTACTCCCCATGCACACCCGACCCCGCGCATTATACATGCTAAACTTAATGCCCCCATTCTTTCTCCCCACACATATCCCTCCCTTCAGACTCACCCTGCCCAGTCCTTTTTCCTTTGTTTACTTTTAGTCAACTCTCTGGTTCTGTGAGTCTGCTGCTGTTTTTTTTCTTCAGTTTTTCTTTGTTGTTATACTCCACACATGAGTGAAATCACTTGGTACTTGCCTTATCCGCCTGCCCTATTTTTCTGAACATACTACCGTCTTGCTCCATCCACGTCATTGCAAATGGTAGTATTTGTTTTCTTCTTAAGGCTGCTTACTGCACTTTTTAAACTGGATTTCATTCTTCCTTTTTGTTTGTAGTTTAGCTATGTTATTCACCATTCAACTCCTGGTTATGAACAATAGCTTTTTGTCAATCGACATGTATCTGTATCTATCTATCTAAAGGTCTGTCTGTCTGTCTCTGTATCTATGTATGTATATATCTATGTATCTTTGTATCTATCTATGTATCTATCTATCTATCTTCCTATCATCTATCTATGATGTCTATCATCTATTAATCTATGTACCTATCTATCTCTCTTTCACCTGTCGTCTGTCTACCTATCTATCTATGAAACAATCATCTTTTTGTCTGCCCATCTATCCTTATGTACAGAACAGTTAACAACATAGCCTATGTATCTTCCCTACATTATGCTTCCAGAAATCTTGCAAGGTAACTAAGCCAGAAGGAGAGCACTGTGTTCACCGATACGCTTTCAGGTAGAGTCAGCAGAGTGTGCTTACAAAACCAGTAAATGGAGGTGAAAGGACTTGAACCCGTATCTTTGTCCTCTGTCCTCTTATACTTCCTGCTCGCTTGTTGACTTTATTTAGCCACATTCAGTGAGTAAGTGATCCCTGAAGACCACAAGTATCCTTCGTCTGGGCCTGTTGTCGACAGAAAAGTGTACTTGGCCCTTTGCACACCACCATGTTTGAGGGACATTGGCGTGATCACTGCTGATAGGTGGAGGGACAAATATGAATTAACACCTATTTCTGGACAGGAGCAGTTGGGAACAAAGAGTGTGTTGTGGAGTGAAGTGTTTATTTGAGTGTCCAAACTTCCCTCTTTAGGTGGTTATTACAACTTTACATTCGTGAACATCATAAAAAGCAATGCTTATAAATGCCCAGAGGCATATTATTACAGCAATTCATTTGTTGAGGTGAGAGGAAATGAGAAGGAAGTTGCTGCACCACTAAATCTATGCCTGAGCACTGCTGAAACCAAACAAAAAGAATTCACGGTGGCTAGATAGGGCTATTTTCTACTGACTCTCTCTGGGGACCAAAACAGAATCCATTTCTTTCTTTGTTTCTCAGTTTCACTTGTGTATTGTACCTGTCCCCGCCCCTTCAGCTTGTAGTTTGTCTGTGTCCTTGGATCTCAAGTGAGTCTCCAGTAAGGGAGCACGTAGGTGGTCTTGAGTTTTCATCAGTTCTTCTAACCCTGTGTCTTTTGATAGGAGCACTCAAAGGCTGTACTTTTATTCTGATATTTGAGAGCTGTGCTCTTACTGCACTTTGAAATTCTTTTTGTTCTCATTAATATACAATCACATGCAGAAAATTATGTTATTCTGTCTACCCTCTTCACCAAGTCACCCCAAATCCCAGTTACAGCCGCTCTCCGTCAGCATGTACTAAGATGCTGTAGAATCACTACATGTCTTCTCTGTGTTGTGCAGCCTTACCCATGACACCCCACCCTACACATTATACATGCTAATCCTAATGCCCCCATTCTTTTTCCCCGCACTTATTACTCCCTTCCCACAAACCCTACCCAGTCCCTTTCTCTTTGGTAACTGTAGGTCCACTCTCGGGTTCTGTGAGTCTGCTGCTGTCTTTTCCTTCAGTTTTTCTTTGTTATCATACTCCACACATGAGTGAAATCATTTGGTACATGTATTTCTCCGCCTGGCCTATTTGACTGAGCATAATACCCTCTAGCTCCATCCACGTTATTGCAAATGATAGGATTCGTTTTCTTCTTATGGCTGCTTACTGCACTTTTTAAACTGGATTTCATTCTTCTTTTTTGTTTGTAGTTTTGCAATGTGCTTTCACCATTGCTCTCCTTGTTTTGAGCAGTAGCTTTGTGCTAATCGATATGTACCTATATCTATCTATCTTTCTGTCTATCTATTTATCAATCACTCAATCAATCATCCTTTTGTCTGTCCATCTGTCCATGTGTGCAGAACAGTTAACCATATACCCTATATCACTTTCCTACACTATGCTCCCAGAAATCCTGCAAAGTATCTAGGCTGCAGAGGGAGCACTGGGTTCACCGAGACACTTGCAGTTCGAGTCGGCCGCGTGTACCTACAAAACCAGGGAATGGTTGTGCTGGGACTTGAACCCGTGTCTCTATCCTCTGTCCTCTTTCATCTCCTTCTAACTTGCTGTCTGTATTTAGCCACATTCATTGACTAAGGGCTCCCTGAAGATCTCAAGTATCATTCCTCTGGGCCTGTTGTCGACAGAAAAGTCAACTTGTTGCTTCGCTCACCACCATGTTTGAAGGACATCAGCGTGATCACCGCCGATAGGACGGAGGGTCAAATAAAAAGGAACACCAATTTCTAGACAGGAGCAGTTGGGAGCTAACAGTGTATTGTGGAGTGATGTGTTTATTTGAGTGTCCAAACTTCCCTCTTTAGGTGGTTATTAGATTTCCACATTCGTGAACATCATAAAATCCACTGATTTCAAAGGCCCAGATGCTTATTATTACAGCAACTCAGTTGT
The DNA here is from genome assembly GCF_030020395.1 of Manis pentadactyla. NCBI lineage: Eukaryota > Metazoa > Chordata > Mammalia > Pholidota > Manidae > Manis > Manis pentadactyla. Next base: position 149,624,043 of record NC_080038.1, read on the forward strand.
TGAGGTGAGAGAAAATGAGAAGTATGTTGCTGCACCACTAAATCTATGGCTGGGAACTGTTGAAACCAAACAAAAAGAATTCACGGTGGCCAGATAGGGCTATTTTCTGCTGACTGTCTCTGGGGACTCAAACAGAATCCATTTGCTTGATTGTTTGATTTTCCGTTTCACTCGTGTAGGGTACTTGTCCACACACCTTCGGCTTGTAGTTTGTCTGTGTCCTTGGATCTCAAGTGAGTCTCCTGTAAGTAAGCACGTAGGTGTCTTGAGTTTTCATCCCTTCTTTTATCCCTGTGTCTTTTGTTTGCAGCACTCAGTGCCTGACCTTTTATTCTGATGATTCAGAGCTGTGCACTTATTGCACTTAAAGAATATTTTTTATCATTAATCTACAATCACGTGAAGAACATTATGTTTACTATGCTCCCCCCTTCACCAAGTCCCCCTGAAAAACCTCTTCAGTCACTGTCGATAAGCGTAGTTGGATGCTGTAGACCCCTTCACCATGTCCCCCCCAAAAGTCCCCGTTACAGTCACTGTCCATCAGTGAGTAGTAAGATGCTATATGATCTCTACTAGTCTTCTCTTTGTTGTATAGTACTCCCCATGCACACCCGACCCCGCGCATTATACATGCTAAACTTAATGCCCCCATTCTTTCTCCCCACACATATCCCTCCCTTCAGACTCACCCTGCCCAGTCCTTTTTCCTTTGGTTACTTTTAGTCAACTCTCGGGTTCTGTGAGTCTGCTGCTGTTTTTTTACTTCAGTTTTTCTTTGTTGTTATACTCCACACATGAGTGAAATCACTTGGTACTTGCCTCATCCGCCTGCCTTATTTTTCTGAACATACTACCGTCTTGCTCCATCCACGTCATTGCAAATGGTAGTATTTGTTTTCTTCTTAAGGCTGCTTACTGCACTTTTTAAACTGGATTTCATTCTTCCTTTTTGTTTGTAGTTTAGCTATGTTATTCACCATTCAACTCCTGGTTATGAACAATAGCTTTTTGTCAATCGACATGTATCTGTATCTATCTATCTAAAGGTCTGTCTGTCTATCTATGTATCTATGTATGTATATATCTATGTATCTTTGTATCTATCTATGTATCTATCTATCTATCTTCCTATCATCTATCTATGATGTCTATCATCTATTAATCTATGTACCTATCTATCTCTCTTTCACCTGTCATCTGTCTACCTATCTATCTATGAAACAATCATCTTTTTGTCTGCCCATCTATCCTTATGTACAGAATAGTTAACAACATAGCCTATGTCTCTTCCCTACATTATGCTTCCAGAAATCTTGCAAGGTAACTAAGCCAGAAGGAGAGCACTGTGTTCACCGATACGCTTTCAGGTAGAGTCAGCAGAGTGTGCTTACAAAACCAGTAAATGGAGGTGAAAGGACTTGAACCCGTATCTTTGTCCTCTGTCCTCTTATACTTCCTGCTCGCTTGTTGACTTTATTTAGCCACATTCAGTGAGTAAGTGATCCCTGAAGACCACAAGTATCCTTCGTCTGGGCCTGTTGTCGACAGAAAAGTGTACTTGGCCCTTTGCACACCACCATGTTTGAGGGACATTGGCGTGATCACTGCTGATAGGTGGAGGGACAAATATGAATTAACACCTATTTCTGGACAGGAGCAGTTGGGAACAAAGAGTGTGTTGTTAAGTGAAGTGTTTATTTGAGTGTCCAAACTTCCCTCTTCAGGTGGTTATTACAACTTTACATTCGTGAACATCATAAAAAGCAATGCTTATAAATGCCCAGAGGCATATTATTACAGCAATTCATTTGTTGAGGTGAGAGGAAATGAGAAGGAAGTTGCTGCACCACTAAATCTATGCCTGAGCACTGCTGAAACCAAACAAAAAGAATTCACGGTGGCTAGATAGGGCTATTTTCTACTGACTCTCTCTGGGGACCAAAACAGAATCCATTTCTTTCTTTGTTTCTCAGTTTCACTCGTGTAGGGTACTTGTCCACACACCTTCGGCTTGTAGTTTGTCTGTGTCCTTGGATCTCAAGTGAGTCTCCAGTAAGGGAGCACGTAGGTGGTCTTGAATTTTCATCAGTTCTTCTAACCCTGTGTCTTTTGATAGGAGCACTCAAAGGCTGTACTTTTATTCTGATATTTGAGAGCTGTGCTCTTACTGCACTTTGAAATTCTTTTTGTTCTCATTAATATACAATCACATGCAGAAAATTATGTTATTCTGTCTACCCTCTTCACCAAGTCACCCCAAATCCCAGTTACAGCCGCTCTCCGTCAGCATGTACTAAGATGCTGTAGAATCACTACATGTCTTCTCTGTGTTGTGCAGCCTTACCCATGACACCCCACCCTACACATTATACATGCTAATCCTAATGCCCCCATTCTTTTTCCCCGCACTTATTACTCCCTTCCCACAAACCCTACCCAGTCCCTTTCTCTTTGGTAACTGTAGGTCCACTCTCGGGTTCTGTGAGTCTGCTGCTGTCTTTTCCTTCAGTTTTTCTTTGTTATCATACTCCACACATGAGTGAAATCATTTGGTACATGTATTTCTCCGCCTGGCCTATTTGACTGAGCATAATACCCTCTAGCTCCATCCACGTTATTGCAAATGATAGGATTCGTTTTCTTCTTATGGCTGCTTACTGCACTTTTTAAACTGGATTTCATTCTTCTTTTTTGTTTGTAGTTTTGCAATGTGCTTTCACCATTGCTCTCCTTGTTTTGAGCAGTAGCTTTGTGCTAATCGATATGTACCTATATCTATCTATCTTTCTGTCTATCTATTTATCAATCACTCAATCAATCATCCTTTTGTCTGTCCATCTGTCCATGTGTGCAGAACAGTTAACCATATACCCTATATCACTTTCCTACACTATGCTCCCAGAAATCCTGCAAAGTATCTAGGCTGCAGAGGGAGCACTGGGTTCACCGAGACACTTGCAGTTCGAGTCGGCCACGTGTACCTACAAAACCAGGGAATGGTTGTGCTGGGACTTGAACCCGTGTCTCTATCCTCTGTCCTCTTTCATCTCCTTCTAACTTGCTGTCTGTATTTAGCCACATTCATTGACTAAGGGCTCCCTGAAGATCTCAAGTATCATTCCTCTGGGCCTGTTGTCGACAGAAAAGTCAACTTGTTGCTTCGCTCACCACCATGTTTGAAGGACATCAGCGTGATCACCGCCGATAGGACGGAGGGTCAAATAAAAAGGAACACCAATTTCTAGACAGGAGCAGTTGGGAGCTAACAGTGTATTGTGGAGTGACGTGTTTATTTGAGTGTCCAAACTTCCCTCTTCAGGTGGTTATTAGATTTTCACATTCGTGAACATCATAAAATCCACTGATTTCAAAGGCCCAGATGCTTATTATTACAGCAACTCAGTAGTTGAGGTGAGAGAAAATGAGAAGTATGTTGCTGCACCACTAAATCTATGGCTGGGAACTGTTGAAACCAAACAAAAAGAATTCACGGTGGCCAGATAGGGCTATTTTCTGCTGACTGTCTCTGGGGACTCAAACAGAATCCATTTGCTTGATTGTTTGATTTTCCGTTTCACTCGTGTAGGGTACTTGTCCACACACCTTCGGCTTGTAGTTTGTCTGTGTCCTTGGATCTCAAGTGAGTCTCCTGTAAGTAAGCACGTAGGTGTCTTGAGTTTTCATCCCTTCTTTTATCCCTGTGTCTTTTGTTTGCAGCACTCAGTGCCTGACCTTTTATTCTGATGATTCAGAGCTGTGCACTTATTGCACTTAAAGAATATTTTTTATCATTAATCTACAAACACGTGAAGAACATTATGTTTACTATGCTCCCCCCTTCACCAAGTCCCCCTGAAAAACCTCTTCAGTCACTGTCGATAAGCGTAGTTGGATGCTGTAGACCCCTTCACCATGTCCCCCCCAAAAGTCCCCGTTACAGTCACTGTCCATCAGTGAGTAGTAAGATGCTATATGATCTCTACTAGTCTTCTCTGTGTTGTACAGTACTCCCCGTGCACACCCGACCCCGCGCATTATACATGCTAAACTTAATGCCCCCATTCTTTCTCCCCACACATATCCCTCCCTTCAGACTCACCCTGCCCAGTCCTTTTTCCTTTGGTTACTTTTAGTCAACTCTCGGGTTCTGTGAGTCTGCTGCTGTTTTTTTTCTTCAGTTTTTCTTTGTTGTTATACTCCACACATGAGTGAAATCACTTGGTACTTGCCTTATCCGCCTGCCCTATTTTTCTGAACATACTACCGTCTTGCTCCATCCACGTCATTGCAAATGGTAGTATTTGTTTTCTTCTTAAGGCTGCTTACTGCACTTTTTAAACTGGATTTCATTCTTCCTTTTTGTTTGTAGTTTAGCTATGTTATTCACCATTCAACTCCTGGTTATGAACAATAGCTTTTTGTCAATCGACATGTATCTGTATCTATCTATCTAAAGGTCTGTCTGTCTGTCTCTGTATCTATGTATGTATATATCTATGTATCTTTGTATCTATCTATGTATCTATCTATCTATCTTCCTATCATCTATCTATGATGTCTATCATCTATTAATCTATGTACCTATCTATCTCTCTTTCACCTGTCGTCTGTCTACCTATCTATCTATGAAACAATCATCTTTTTGTCTGCCCATCTATCCTTATGTACAGAACAGTTAACAACATAGCCTATGTCTCTTCCCTACATTATGCTTCCAGAAATCTTGCAAGGTAACTAAGCCAGAAGGAGAGCACTGTGTTCACCGATACGCTTTCAGGTAGAGTCAGCAGAGTGTGCTTACAAAACCAGTAAATGGAGGTGAAAGGACTTGAACCCGTATCTTTGTCCTCTGTCCTCTTATACTTCCTGCTCGCTTGTTGACTTTATTTAGCCACATTCAGTGAGTAAGTGATCCCTGAAGACCACAAGTATCCTTCGTCTGGGCCTGTTGTCGACAGAAAAGTGTACTTGGCCCTTTGCACACCACCATGTTTGAGGGACATTGGCGTGATCACTGCTGATAGGTGGAGGGACAAATATGAATGAACACCTATTTCTGGACAGGAGCAGTTGGGAACAAAGAGTGTGTTGTGGAGTGAAGTGTTTATTTGAGTGTCCAAACTTCCCTCTTTAGGTGGTTATTACAACTTTACATTCGTGAACATCATAAAAAGCAATGCTTATAAATGCCCAGAGGCATATTATTACAGCAATTCATTTGTTGAGGTGAGAGGAAATGAGAAGGAAGTTGCTGCACCACTAAATCTATGCCTGAGCACTGCTGAAACCAAACAAAAAGAATTCACGGTGGCTACATAGGGCTATTTTCTACTGACTCTCTCTGGGGACCAAAACAGAATCCATTTCTTTCTTTGTTTCTCAGTTTCACTTGTGTAGGGTACCTGTCCCCGCCCCTTCAGCTTGTAGTTTGTCTGTGTCCTTGGATCTCAAGTGAGTCTCCAGTAAGGGAGCACGTAGGTGGTCTTGAGTTTTCATCAGTTCTTCTAACCCTGTGTCTTTTGATAGGAGCACTCAAAGGCTGTACTTTTATTCTGATATTTGAGAGCTGTGCTCTTACTGCACTTTGAAATTCTTTTTGTTCTCATTAATATACAATCACATGCAGAAAATTATGTTATTCTGTCTACCCTCTTCACCAAGTCACCCCAAATCCCAGTTACATCCGCTCTCCGTCAGCATGTACTAAGATGCTGTAGAATCACTACATGTCTTCTCTGTGTTGTGCAGCCTCACCCATGACACCCCACCCTACACATTATACATGCTAATCCTAATGCCCCCATTCTTTTTCCCCGCACTTATTACTCCCTTCCCACAAACCCTACCCAGTCCCTTTCTCTTTGGTAACTGTAGGTCCACTCTCGGGTTCTGTGAGTCTGCTGCTGTCTTTTCCTTCAGTTTTTCTTTGTTATCATACTCCACACATGAGTGAAATCATTTGGTACATGTATTTCTCCGCCTGGCCTATTTGACTGAGCATAATACCCTCTAGCTCCATCCACGTTATTGCAAATGATAGGATTCGTTTTCTTCTTATGGCTGCTTACTGCACTTTTTAAACTGGATTTCATTCTTCTTTTTTGTTTGTAGTTTTGCAATGTGCTTTCACCATTGCTCTCCTTGTTTTGAGCAGTAGCTTTGTGCTAATCGATATGTACCTATATCTATCTATCTTTCTGTCTATCTATTTATCAATCACTCAATCAATCATCCTTTTGTCTGTCCATCTGTCCATGTGTGCAGAACAGTTAACCATATACCCTATATCACTTTCCTACACTATGCTCCCAGAAATCCTGCAAAGTATCTAGGCTGCAGAGGGAGCACTGGGTTCACCGAGACACTTGCAGTTCGAGTCGGCCGCGTGTACCTACAAAACCAGGGAATGGTTGTGCTGGGACTTGAACCCGTGTCTCTATCCTCTGTCCTCTTTCATCTCCTTCTAACTTGCTGTCTGTATTTAGCCACATTCATTGACTAAGGGCTCCCTGAAGATCTCAAGTATCATTCCTCTGGGCCTGTTGTCGACAGAAAAGTCAACTTGTTGCTTCGCTCACCACCATGTTTGAAGGACATCAGCGTGATCACCGCCGATAGGACGGAGGGTCAAATAAAAAGGAACACCAATTTCTAGACAGGAGCAGTTGGGAGCTAACAGTGTATTGTGGAGTGATGTGTTTATTTGAGTGTCCAAACTTCCCTCTTTAGGTGGTTATTAGATTTCCACATTCGTGAACATCATAAAATCCACTGATTTCAAAGGCCCAGATGCTTATTATTACAGCAACTCAGTTGTTGAGGTGAGAGAAAATGAGAAGTATGTTGCTGCACCACTAAATCTATGGCTGGGAACTGTTGAAACCAAACACAAAGAATTCACGGTGGCCAGATAGGGCTATTTTCTGCTGACTGTCTCTGGGGACTCAAACAGAATCCATTTGCTTGATTGTTTGATTTTCCGTTTCACTCGTGTAGGGTACTTGTCCACACACCTTCGGCTTGTAGTTTGTCTGTGTCCTTGGATCTCAAGTGAGTCTCCTGTAAGTAAGCACGTAGGTGTCTTGAGTTTTCATCCCTTCTTTTATCCCTGTGTCTTTTGTTTGCAGCACTCAGTGCCTGACCTTTTATTCTGATGATTCAGAGCTGTGCACTTATTGCACTTAAAGAATATTTTTTATCATTAATCTACAATCACGTGAAGAACATTATGTTTACTATGCTCCCCCCTTCACCAAGTCCCCCCGAAAAACCTCTTCAGTCACTGTCGATCAGCGTAGTTGGATGCTGTAGACCCCTTCACCATGTCCCCCCCAAAAGTCCCCGTTACAGTCACTGTCCATCAGTGAGTAGTAAGATGCTATATGATCTCTACTAGTCTTCTCTGTGTTGTACAGTACTCCCCATGCACACCCGACCCCGCGCATTATACATGCTAAACTTAATGCCCCCATTCTTTCTCCCCACACATATCCCTCCCTTCAGACTCACCCTGCCCAGTCCTTTTTCCTTTGGTTACTTTTAGTCAACTCTCGGGTTCTGTGAGTCTGCTGCTGTTTTTTTACTTCAGTTTTCCTTTGTTGTTATACTCCACACATGAGTGAAATCACGTGGTACTTGCCTTATCCGCCTGCCCTATTTTTCTGAACAAACTACCGTCTTGCTCCATCCACGTCATTGCAAATGGTAGTATTTGTTTTCTTCTTAAGGCTGCTTACTGCACTTTTTAAACTGGATTTCATTCTTCCTTTTTGTTTGTAGTTTAGCTATGTTATTCACCATTCAACTCCTGGTTATGAACAATAGCTTTGTGTCAATCGACATGTATCTGTATCTATCTATCTAAAGGTCTGTCTGTCTGTCTCTGTATCTATGTATGTATATATCTATGTATCTTTGTATCTATCTATGTATCTATCTATCTATCTTCCTATCATCTATCTATGATGTCTATCATCTATTAATCTATGTACCTATCTATCTCTCTTTCACCTGTCGTCTGTCTACCTATCTATCTATGAAACAATCATCTTTTTGTCTGCCCATCTATCCTTATGTACAGAACAGTTAACAACATAGCCTATGTCTCTTCCCTACATTATGCTTCCAGAAATCTTGCAAGGTAACTAAGCCAGAAGGAGAGCACTGTGTTCACCGATACGCTTTCAGGTAGATTCAGCAGAGTGTGCTTACAAAACCAGTAAATGGAGGTGAAAGGACTTGAACCCGTATCTTTGTCCTCTGTCCTCTTATACTTCCTGCTCGCTTGTTGACTTTATTTAGCCACATTCAGTGAGTAAGTGATCCCTGAAGACCACAAGTATCCTTCGTCTGGGCCTGTTGTCGACAGAAAAGTGTACTTGGCCCTTTGCACACCACCATGTTTGAGGGACATTGGCGTGATCACTGCTGATAGGTGGAGGGACAAATATGAATTAACACCTATTTCTGGACAGGAGCAGTTGGGAACAAAGAGTGTGTTGTGGAGTGAAGTGTTTATTTGAGTGTCCAAACTTCCCTCTTTAGGTGGTTATTACAACTTTACATTCGTGAACATCATAAAAAGCAATGCTTATAAATGCCCAGAGGCATATTATTACAGCAATTCATTTGTTGAGGTGAGAGGAAATGAGAAGGAAGTTGCTGCACCACTAAATCTATGCCTGAGCACTGCTGAAACCAAACAAAAAGAATTCACGGTGGCTAGATAGGGCTATTTTCTACTGACTCTCTCTGGGGACCAAAACAGAATCCATTTCTTTCTTTGTTTCTCAGTTTCACTTGTGTAGGGTACCTGTCCCCGCCCCTTCAGCTTGTAGTTTGTCTGTGTCCTTGGATCTCAAGTGAGTCTCCAGTAAGGGAGCACGTAGGTGGTCTTGAATTTTCATCAGTTCTTCTAACCCTGTGTCTTTTGATAGGAGCACTCAAAGGCTGTACTTTTATTCTGATATTTGAGAGCTGTGCTCTTACTGCACTTTGAAATTCTTTTTGTTCTCATTAATATACAATCACATGCAGAAAATTATGTTATTCTGTCTACACTCTTCACCAAGTCACCCCAAATCCCAGTTACAGCCGCTCTCCGTCAGCATGTACTAAGATGCTGTAGAATCACTACATGTCTTCTCTGTGTTGTGCAGCCTTACCCATGACACCCCACCCTACACATTATACATGCTAATCCTAATGCCCCCATTCTTTTTCCCCGCACTTATTACTCCCTTCCCACAAACCCTACCCAGTCCCTTTCTCTTTGGTAACTGTAGGTCCACTCTCGGGTTCTGTGAGTCTGCTGCTGTCTTTTCCTTCAGTTTTTCTTTGTTATCATACTCCACACATGAGTGAAATCATTTGGTACATGTATTTCTCCGCCTGGCCTATTTGACTGAGCATAATACCCTCTAGCTCCATCCACGTTATTGCAAATGATAGGATTCGTTTTCTTCTTATGGCTGCTTACTGCACTTTTTAAACTGGATTTCATTCTTCTTTTTTGTTTGTAGTTTTGCAATGTGCTTTCACCATTGCTCTCCTTGTTTTGAGCAGTAGCTTTGTGCTAATCGATATGTACCTATATCTATCTATCTTTCTGTCTATCTATTTATCAATCACTCAATCAATCATCCTTTTGTCTGTCCATCTGTCCATGTGTGCAGAACAGTTAACCATATACCCTATATCACTTTCCTACACTATGCTCCCAGAAATCCTGCAAAGTATCTAGGCTGCAGAGGGAGCACTGGGTTCACCGAGACACTTGCAGTTCGAGTCGGCCGCGTGTACCTACAAAACCAGGGAATGGTTGTGCTGGGACTTGAACCCGTGTCTCTATCCTCTGTCCTCTTTCATCTCCTTCTAACTTGCTGTCTGTATTTAGCCACATTCATTGACTAAGGGCTCCCTGAAGATCTCAAGTATCATTCCTCTGGGCCTGTTGTCGACAGAAAAGTCAACTTGTTGCTTCGCTCACCACCATGTTTGAAGGACATCAGCGTGATCACCGCCGATAGGACGGAGGGTCAAATAAAAAGGAACACCAATTTCTAGACAGGAGCAGTTGGGAGCTAACAGTGTATTGTGGAGTGATGTGTTTATTTGAGTGTCCAAACTTCCCTCTTTAGGTGGTTATTAGATTTCCACATTCGTGAACATCATAAAATCCACTGATTTCAAAGGCCCAGATGCTTATTATTACAGCAACTCAGTTGTTGAGGTGAGAGAAAATGAGAAGTATGTTGCTGCACCACTAAATCTATGGCTGGGAACTGTTGAAACCAAACACAAAGAATTCACGGTGGCCAGATAGGGCTATTTTCTGCTGACTGTCTCTGGGGACTCAAACAGAATCCATTTGCTTGATTGTTTGATTTTCCGTTTCACTCGTGTAGGGTACTTGTCCACACACCTTCGGCTTGTAGTTTGTCTGTGTCCTTGGATCTCAAGTGAGTCTCCTGTAAGTAAGCACGTAGGTGTCTTGAGTTTTCATCCCTTCTTTTATCCCTGTGTCTTTTGTTTGCAGCACTCAGTGCCTGACCTTTTATTCTGATGATTCAGAGCTGTGCACTTATTGCACTTAAAGAATATTTTTTATCATTAATCTACAATCACGTGAAGAACATTATGTTTACTATGCTCCCCCCTTCACCAAGTCCCCCCGAAAAACCTCTTCAGTCACTGTCGATCAGCGTAGTTGGATGCTGTAGACCCCTTCACCATGTCCCCCCCAAAAGTCCCCGTTACAGTCACTGTCCATCAGTGAGTAGTAAGATGCTATATGATCTCTACTAGTCTTCTCTGTGTTGTACAGTACTCCCCATGCACACCCGACCCCGCGCATTATACATGCTAAACTTAATGCCCCCATTCTTTCTCCCCACACATATCCCTCCCTTCAGACTCACCCTGCCCAGTCCTTTTTCCTTTGGTTACTTTTAGTCAACTCTCGGGTTCTGTGAGTCTGCTGCTGTTTTTTTACTTCAGTTTTCCTTTGTTGTTATACTCCACACATGAGTGAAATCACGTGGTACTTGCCTTATCCGCCTGCCCTATTTTTCTGAACAAACTACCGTCTTGCTCCATCCACGTCATTGCAAATGGTAGTATTTGTTTTCTTCTTAAGGCTGCTTACTGCACTTTTTAAACTGGATTTCATTCTTCCTTTTTGTTTGTAGTTTAGCTATGTTATTCACCATTCAACTCCTGGTTATGAACAATAGCTTTGTGTCAATCGACATGTATCTGTATCTATCTATCTAAAGGTCTGTCTGTCTGTCTCTGTATCTATGTATGTATATATCTATGTATCTTTGTATCTATCTATGTATCTATCTATCTATCTTCCTATCATCTATCTATGATGTCTATCATCTATTAATCTATGTACCTATCTATCTCTCTTTCACCTGTCGTCTGTCTACCTATCTATCTATGAAACAATCATCTTTTTGTCTGCCCATCTATCCTTATGTACAGAACAGTTAACAACATAGCCTATGTCTCTTCCCTACATTATGCTTCCAGAAATCTTGCAAGGTAACTAAGCCAGAAGGAGAGCACTGTGTTCACCGATACGCTTTCAGGTAGATTCAGCAGAGTGTGCTTACAAAACCAGTAAATGGAGGTGAAAGGACTTGAACCCGTATCTTTGTCCTCTGTCCTCTTATACTTCCTGCTCGCTTGTTGACTTTATTTAGCCACATTCAGTGAGTAAGTGATCCCTGAAGACCACAAGTATCCTTCGTCTGGGCCTGTTGTCGACAGAAAAGTGTACTTGGCCCTTTGCACACCACCATGTTTGAGGGACATTGGCGTGATCACTGCTGATAGGTGGAGGGACAAATATGAATTAACACCTATTTCTGGACAGGAGCAGTTGGGAACAAAGAGTGTGTTGTGGAGTGAAGTGTTTATTTGAGTGTCCAAACTTCCCTCTTTAGGTGGTTATTACAACTTTACATTCGTGAACATCATAAAAAGCAATGCTTATAAATGCCCAGAGGCATATTATTACAGCAATTCATTTGTTGAGGTGAGAGGAAATGAGAAGGAAGTTGCTGCACCACTAAATCTATGCCTGAGCACTGCTGAAACCAAACAAAAAGAATTCACGGTGGCTAGATAGGGCTATTTTCTACTGACTCTCTCTGGGGACCAAAACAGAATCCATTTCTTTCTTTGTTTCTCAGTTTCACTTGTGTAGGGTACCTGTCCCCGCCCCTTCAGCTTGTAGTTTGTCTGTGTCCTTGGATCTCAAGTGAGTCTCCAGTAAAGGAGCACGTAGGTGGTCTTGAATTTTCATCAGTTCTTCTAACCCTGTGTCTTTTGATAGGAGCACTCAAAGGCTGTACTTTTATTCTGATATTTGAGAGCTGTGCTCTTACTGCACTTTGAAATTCTTTTTGTTCTCATTAATATACAATCACATGCAGAAAATTATGTTATTCTGTCTACCCTCTTCACCAAGTCACCCCAAATCCCAGTTACAGCCGCTCTCCGTCAGCATGTACTAAGATGCTGTAGAATCACTACATGTCTTCTCTGTGTTGTGCAGCCTTACCCATGACACCCCACCCTACACATTATACATGCTAATCCTAATGCCCCCATTCTTTTTCCCCGCACTTATTACTCCCTTCCCACAAACCCTACCCAGTCCCTTTCTCTTTGGTAACTGTAGGTCCACTCTCGGGTTCTGTGAGTCTGCTGCTGTCTTTTCCTTCAGTTTTTCTTTGTTATCATACTCCACACATGAGTGAAATCATTTGGTACATGTATTTCTCCGCCTGGCCTATTTGACTGAGCATAATACCCTCTAGCTCCATCCACGTTATTGCAAATGATAGGATTCGTTTTCTTCTTATGGCTGCTTACTGCACTTTTTAAACTGGATTTCATTCTTCTTTTTTGTTTGTAGTTTTGCAATGTGCTTTCACCATTGCTCTCCTTGTTTTGAGCAGTAGCTTTGTGCTAATCGATATGTACCTATATCTATCTATCTTTCTGTCTATCTATTTATCAATCACTCAATCAATCATCCTTTTGTCTGTCCATCTGTCCATGTGTGCAGAACAGTTAACCATATACCCTATATCACTTTCCTACACTATGCTCCCAGAAATCCTGCAAAGTATCTAGGCTGCAGAGGGAGCACTGGGTTCACCGAGACACTTGCAGTTCGAGTCGGCCACGTGTACCTACAAAACCAGGGAATGGTTGTGCTGGGACTTGAACCCGTGTCTCTATCCTCTGTCCTCTTTCATCTCCTTCTAACTTGCTGTCTGTATTTAGCCACATTCATTGACTAAGGGCTCCCTGAAGATCTCAAGTATCATTCCTCTGGGCCTGTTGTCGACAGAAAAGTCAACTTGTTGCTTCGCTCACCACCATGTTTGAAGGACATCAGCGTGATCACCGCCGATAGGACGGAGGGTCAAATAAAAAGGAACACCAATTTCTAGACAGGAGCAGTTGGGAGCTAACAGTGTATTGTGGAGTGACGTGTTTATTTGAGTGTCCAAACTTCCCTCTTCAGGTGGTTATTAGATTTTCACATTCGTGAACATCATAAAATCCACTGATTTCAAAGGCCCAGATGCTTATTATTACAGCAACTCAGTTGTTGAGGTGAGAGAAAATGAGAAGTATGTTGCTGCACCACTAAATCTATGGCTGGGAACTGTTGAAACCAAACACAAAGAATTCACGGTGGCCAGATAGGGCTATTTTCTGCTGACTGTCTCTGGGGACTCAAACAGAATCCATTTGCTTGATTGTTTGATTTTCCGTTTCACTCGTGTAGGGTACTTGTCCACACACCTTCGGCTTGTAGTTTGTCTGTGTCCTTGGATCTCAAGTGAGTCTCCTGTAAGTAAGCACGTAGGTGTCTTGAGTTTTCATCCCTTCTTTTATCCCTGTGTCTTTTGTTTGCAGCACTCAGTGCCTGACCTTTTATTCTGATGATTCAGAGCTGTGCACTTATTGCACTTAAAGAATATTTTTTATCATTAATCTACAATCACGTGAAGAACATTATGTTTACTATGCTCCCCCCTTCACCAAGTCCCCCTGAAAAACCTCTTCAGTCACTGTCGATCAGCGTAGTTGGATGCTGTAGACCCCTTCACCATGTCCCCCCCAAAAGTCCCCGTTACAGTCACTGTCCATCAGTGAGTAGTAAGATGCTATATGATCTCTACTAGTCTTCTCTGTGTTGTACAGTACTCCCCATGCACACCCGACCCCGCGCATTATACATGCTAAACTTAATGCCCCCATTCTTTCTCCCCACACATATCCCTCCCTTCAGACTCACCCTGCCCAGTCCTTTTTCCTGTGGTTACTTTTAGTCAACTCTCGGGTTCTGTGAGTCTGCTGCTGTTTTTTTTCTTCAGTTTTTCTTTGTTGTTATACTCCACACATGAGTGAAATCACTTGGTACTTGCCTTATCCGCCTGCCCTATTTTTCTGAACATACTACCGTCTTGCTCCATCCACGTCATTGCAAATGGTAGTATTTGTTTTCTTCTTAAGGCTGCTTACTGCACTTTTTAAACTGGATTTCATTCTCCCTTTTTGTTTGTAGTTTAGCTATGTTATTCGCCATTCAACTCCTGGTTATGAACAATAGCTTTTTGTCAATCGACATGTATCTGTATCTATCTATCTAAAGGTCTGTCTGTCTGTCTCTGTATCTATGTATGTATATATCTATGTATCTTTGTATCTATCTATGTATCTATCTATCTATCTTCCTATCATCTATCTATGATGTCTATCATCTATTAATCTATGTACCTATCTATCTCTCTTTCACCTGTCGTCTGTCTACCTATCTATCTATGAAACAATCATCTTTTTGTCTGCCCATCTATCCTTATGTACAGAACAGTTAACAACATAGCCTATGTATCTTCCCTACATTATGCTTCCAGAAATCTTGCAAGGTAACTAAGCCAGAAGGAGAGCACTGTGTTCACCGATACGCTTTCAGGTAGAGTCAGCAGAGTGTGCTTACAAAACCAGTAAATGGAGGTGAAAGGACTTGAACCCGTATCTTTGTCCTCTGTCCTCTTATACTTCCTGCTCGCTTGTTGACTTTATTTAGCCACATTCAGTGAGTAAGTGATCCCTGAAGACCACAAGTATCCTTCGTCTGGGCCTGTTGTCGACAGAAAAGTGTACTTGGCCCTTTGCACACCACCATGTTTGAGGGACATTGGCGTGATCACTGCTGATAGGTGGAGGGACAAATATGAATTAACACCTATTTCTGGACAGGAGCAGTTGGGAACAAAGAGTGTGTTGTGGAGTGAAGTGTTTATTTGAGTGTCCAAACTTCCCTCTTTAGGTGGTTATTACAACTTTACATTCGTGAACATCATAAAAAGCAATGCTTATAAATGCCCAGAGGCATATTATTACAGCAATTCATTTGTTGAGGTGAGAGGAAATGAGAAGGAAGTTGCTGCACCACTAAATCTATGCCTGAGCACTGCTGAAACCAAACAAAAAGAATTCACGGTGGCTAGATAGGGCTATTTTCTACTGACTCTCTCTGGGGACCAAAACAGAATCCATTTCTTTCTTTGTTTCTCAGTTTCACTTGTGTATTGTACCTGTCCCCGCCCCTTCAGCTTGTAGTTTGTCTGTGTCCTTGGATCTCAAGTGAGTCTCCAGTAAGGGAGCACGTAGGTGGTCTTGAGTTTTCATCAGTTCTTCTAACCCTGTGTCTTTTGATAGGAGCACTCAAAGGCTGTACTTTTATTCTGATATTTGAGAGCTGTGCTCTTACTGCACTTTGAAATTCTTTTTGTTCTCATTAATATACAATCACATGCAGAAAATTATGTTATTCTGTCTACCCTCTTCACCAAGTCACCCCAAATCCCAGTTACAGCCGCTCTCCGTCAGCATGTACTAAGATGCTGTAGAATCACTACATGTCTTCTCTGTGTTGTGCAGCCTTACCCATGACACCCCACCCTACACATTATACATGCTAATCCTAATGCCCCCATTCTTTTTCCCCGCACTTATTACTCCCTTCCCACAAACCCTACCCAGTCCCTTTCTCTTTGGTAACTGTAGGTCCACTCTCGGGTTCTGTGAGTCTGCTGCTGTCTTTTCCTTCAGTTTTTCTTTGTTATCATACTCCACACATGAGTGAAATCATTTGGTACATGTATTTCTCCGCCTGGCCTATTTGACTGAGCATAATACCCTCTAGCTCCATCCACGTTATTGCAAATGATAGGATTCGTTTTCTTCTTATGGCTGCTTACTGCACTTTTTAAACTGGATTTCATTCTTCTTTTTTGTTTGTAGTTTTGCAATGTGCTTTCACCATTGCTCTCCTTGTTTTGAGCAGTAGCTTTGTGCTAATCGATATGTACCTATATCTATCTATCTTTCTGTCTATCTATTTATCAATCACTCAATCAATCATCCTTTTGTCTGTCCATCTGTCCATGTGTGCAGAACAGTTAACCATATACCCTATATCACTTTCCTACACTATGCTCCCAGAAATCCTGCAAAGTATCTAGGCTGCAGAGGGAGCACTGGGTTCACCGAGACACTTGCAGTTCGAGTCGGCCGCGTGTACCTACAAAACCAGGGAATGGTTGTGCTGGGACTTGAACCCGTGTCTCTATCCTCTGTCCTCTTTCATCTCCTTCTAACTTGCTGTCTGTATTTAGCCACATTCATTGACTAAGGGCTCCCTGAAGATCTCAAGTATCATTCCTCTGGGCCTGTTGTCGACAGAAAAGTCAACTTGTTGCTTCGCTCACCACCATGTTTGAAGGACATCAGCGTGATCACCGCCGATAGGACGGAGGGTCAAATAAAAAGGAACACCAATTTCTAGACAGGAGCAGTTGGGAGCTAACAGTGTATTGTGGAGTGATGTGTTTATTTGAGTGTCCAAACTTCCCTCTTTAGGTGGTTATTAGATTTCCACATTCGTGAACATCATAAAATCCACTGATTTCAAAGGCCCAGATGCTTATTATTACAGCAACTCAGTTGTTGAGGTGAGAGAAAATGAGAAGTATGTTGCTGCACCACTAAATCTATGGCTGGGAACTGTTGAAACCAAACAAAAAGAATTCACGGTGGCCAGATAGGGCTATTTTCTGCTGACTGTCTCTGGGGACTCAAACAGAATCCATTTGCTTGATTGTTTGATTTTCCGTTTCACTCGTGTAGGGTACTTGTCCACACACCTTCGGCTTGTAGTTTGTCTGTGTCCTTGGATCTCAAGTGAGTCTCCTGTAAGTAAGCACGTAGGTGTCTTGAGTTTTCATCCCTTCTTTTATCCCTGTGTCTTTTGTTTGCAGCACTCAGTGCCTGACCTTTTATTCTGATGATTCAGAGCTGTGCACTTATTGCACTTAAAGAATATTTTTTATCATTAATCTACAATCACGTGAAGAACATTATGTTTACTATGCTCCCCCCTTCACCAAGTCCCCCTGAAAAACCTCTTCAGTCACTGTCGATAAGCGTAGTTGGATGCTGTAGACCCCTTCACCATGTCCCCCCCAAAAGTCCCCGTTACAGTCACTGTCCATCAGTGAGTAGTAAGATGCTATATGATCTCTACTAGTCTTCTCTTTGTTGTATAGTACTCCCCATGCACACCCGACCCCGCGCATTATACATGCAAAACTTAATGCCCCCATTCTTTCTCCCCACACATATCCCTCCCTTCAGACTCACCCTGCCCAGTCCTTTTTCCTTTGGTTACTTTTAGTCAACTCTCGGGTTCTGTGAGTCTGCTGCTGTTTTTTTACTTCAGTTTTTCTTTGTTGTTATACTCCACACATGAGTGAAATCACTTGGTACTTGCCTCATCCGCCTGCCTTATTTTTCTGAACATACTACCGTCTTGCTCCATCCACGTCATTGCAAATGGTAGTATTTGTTTTCTTCTTAAGGCTGCTTACTGCACTTTTTAAACTGGATTTCATTCTTCCTTTTTGTTTGTAGTTTAGCTATGTTATTCACCATTCAACTCCTGGTTATGAACAATAGCTTTGTGTCAATCGACATGTATCTGTATCTATCTATCTAAAGGTCTGTCTGTCTATCTATGTATCTATGTATGTATATATCTATGTATCTTTGTATCTATCTATGTATCTATCTATCTATCTTCCTATCATCTATCTATGATGTCTATCATCTATTAATCTATGTACCTATCTATCTCTCTTTCACCTGTCATCTGTCTACCTATCTATCTATGAAACAATCATCTTTTTGTCTGCCCATCTATCCTTATGTACAGAATAGTTAACAACATAGCCTATGTCTCTTCCCTACATTATGCTTCCAGAAATCTTGCAAGGTAACTAAGCCAGAGGGAGAGCACTGTGTTCACCGATACGCTTTCAGGTAGATTCAGCAGAGTGTGCTTACAAAACCAGTAAATGGAGGTGAAAGGACTTGAACCCGTATCTTTGTCCTCTGTCCTCTTATACTTCCTGCTCGCTTGTTGACTTTATTTAGCCACATTCAGTGAGTAAGTGATCCCTGAAGACCACAAGTATCCTTCGTCTGGGCCTGTTGTCGACAGAAAAGTGTACTTGGCCCTTTGCACACCACCATGTTTGAGGGACATTGGCGTGATCACTGCTGATAGGTGGAGGGACAAATATGAATTAACACCTATTTCTGGACAGGAGCAGTTGGGAACAAAGAGTGTGTTGTGGAGTGAAGTGTTTATTTGAGTGTCCAAACTTCCCTCTTCAGGTGGTTATTACAACTTTACATTCGTGAACATCATAAAAAGCAATGCTTATAAATGCCCAGAGGCATATTATTACAGCAATTCATTTGTTGAGGTGAGAGGAAATGAGAAGGAAGTTGCTGCACCACTAAATCTATGCCTGAGCACTGCTGAAACCAAACAAAAAGAATTCACGGTGGCTAGATAGGGCTATTTTCTACTGACTCTCTCTGGGGACCAAAACAGAATCCATTTCTTTCTTTGTTTCTCAGTTTCACTCGTGTAGGGTACTTGTCCACACACCTTCGGCTTGTAGTTTGTCTGTGTCCTTGGATCTCAAGTGAGTCTCCAGTAAGGGAGCACGTAGGTGGTCTTGAATTTTCATCAGTTCTTCTAACCCTGTGTCTTTTGATAGGAGCACTCAAAGGCTGTACTTTTATTCTGATATTTGAGAGCTGTGCTCTTACTGCACTTTGAAATTCTTTTTGTTCTCATTAATATACAATCACATGCAGAAAATTATGTTATTCTGTCTACCCTCTTCACCAAGTCACCCCAAATCCCAGTTACAGCCGCTCTCCGTCAGCATGTACTAAGATGCTGTAGAATCACTACATGTCTTCTCTGTGTTGTGCAGCCTTACCCATGACACCCCACCCTACACATTATACATGCTAATCCTAATGCCCCCATTCTTTTTCCCCGCACTTATTACTCCCTTCCCACAAACCCTACCCAGTCCCTTTCTCTTTGGTAACTGTAGGTCCACTCTCGGGTTCTGTGAGTCTGCTGCTGTCTTTTCCTTCAGTTTTTCTTTGTTATCATACTCCACACATGAGTGAAATCATTTGGTACATGTATTTCTCCGCCTGGCCTATTTGACTGAGCATAATACCCTCTAGCTCCATCCACGTTATTGCAAATGATAGGATTCGTTTTCTTCTTATGGCTGCTTACTGCACTTTTTAAACTGGATTTCATTCTTCTTTTTTGTTTGTAGTTTTGCAATGTGCTTTCACCATTGCTCTCCTTGTTTTGAGCAGTAGCTTTGTGCTAATCGATATGTACCTATATCTATCTATCTTTCTGTCTATCTATTTATCAATCACTCAATCAATCATCCTTTTGTCTGTCCATCTGTCCATCTGTGCAGAACAGTTAACCATATACCCTATATCACTTTCCTACACTATGCTCCCAGAAATCCTGCAAAGTATCTAGGCTGCAGAGGGAGCACTGGGTTCACCGAGACACTTGCAGTTCGAGTCGGCCACGTGTACCTACAAAACCAGGGAATGGTTGTGCTGGGACTTGAACCCGTGTCTCTATCCTCTGTCCTCTTTCATCTCCTTCTAACTTGCTGTCTGTATTTAGCCACATTCATTGACTAAGGGCTCCCTGAAGATCTCAAGTATCATTCCTCTGGGCCTGTTGTCGACAGAAAAGTCAACTTGTTGCTTCGCTCACCACCATGTTTGAAGGACATCAGCGTGATCACCGCCGATAGGACGGAGGGTCAAATAAAAAGGAACACCAATTTCTAGACAGGAGCAGTTGGGAGCTAACAGTGTATTGTGGAGTGACGTGTTTATTTGAGTGTCCAAACTTCCCTCTTCAGGTGGTTATTAGATTTTCACATTCGTGAACATCATAAAATCCACTGATTTCAAAGGCCCAGATGCTTATTATTACAGCAACTCAGTAGTTGAGGTGAGAGAAAATGAGAAGTATGTTGCTGCACCACTAAATCTATGGCTGGGAACTGTTGAAACCAAACAAAAAGAATTCACGGTGGCCAGATAGGGCTATTTTCTGCTGACTGTCTCTGGGGACTCAAACAGAATCCATTTGCTTGATTGTTTGATTTTCCGTTTCACTCGTGTAGGGTACTTGTCCACACACCTTCGGCTTGTAGTTTGTCTGTGTCCTTGGATCTCAAGTGAGTCTCCTGTAAGTAAGCACGTAGGTGTCTTGAGTTTTCATCCCTTCTTTTATCCCTGTGTCTTTTGTTTGCAGCACTCAGTGCCTGACCTTTTATTCTGATGATTCAGAGCTGTGCACTTATTGCACTTAAAGAATATTTTTTATCATTAATCTACAAACACGTGAAGAACATTATGTTTACTATGCTCCCCCCTTCACCAAGTCCCCCTGAAAAACCTCTTCAGTCACTGTCGATAAGCGTAGTTGGATGCTGTAGACCCCTTCACCATGTCCCCCCCAAAAGTCCCCGTTACAGTCACTGTCCATCAGTGAGTAGTAAGATGCTATATGATCTCTACTAGTCTTCTCTGTGTTGTACAGTACTCCCCGTGCACACCCGACCCCGCGCATTATACATGCTAAACTTAATGCCCCCATTCTTTCTCCCCACACATATCCCTCCCTTCAGACTCACCCTGCCCAGTCCTTTTTCCTTTGGTTACTTTTAGTCAACTCTCGGGTTCTGTGAGTCTGCTGCTGTTTTTTTTCTTCAGTTTTTCTTTGTTGTTATACTCCACACATGAGTGAAATCACTTGGTACTTGCCTTATCCGCCTGCCCTATTTTTCTGAACATACTACCGTCTTGCTCCATCCACGTCATTGCAAATGGTAGTATTTGTTTTCTTCTTAAGGCTGCTTACTGCACTTTTTAAACTGGATTTCATTCTTCCTTTTTGTTTGTAGTTTAGCTATGTTATTCACCATTCAACTCCTGGTTATGAACAATAGCTTTTTGTCAATCGACATGTATCTGTATCTATCTATCTAAAGGTCTGTCTGTCTGTCTCTGTATCTATGTATGTATATATCTATGTATCTTTGTATCTATCTATGTATCTATCTATCTATCTTCCTATCATCTATCTATGATGTCTATCATCTATTAATCTATGTACCTATCTATCTCTCTTTCACCTGTCGTCTGTCTACCTATCTATCTATGAAACAATCATCTTTTTGTCTGCCCATCTATCCTTATGTACAGAACAGTTAACAACATAGCCTATGTATCTTCCCTACATTATGCTTCCAGAAATCTTACAAGGTAACTAAGCCAGAAGGAGAGCACTGTGTTCACCGATACGCTTTCAGGTAGAGTCAGCAGAGTGTGCTTACAAAACCAGTAAATGGAGGTGAAAGGACTTGAACCCGTATCTTTGTCCTCTGTCCTCTTATACTTCCTGCTCGCTTGTTGACTTTATTTAGCCACATTCAGTGAGTAAGTGATCCCTGAAGACCACAAGTATCCTTCGTCTGGGCCTGTTGTCGACAGAAAAGTGTACTTGGCCCTTTGCACACCACCATGTTTGAGGGACATTGGCGTGATCACTGCTGATAGGTGGAGGGACAAATATGAATTAACACCTATTTCTGGACAGGAGCAGTTGGGAACAAAGAGTGTGTTGTGGAGTGAAGTGTTTATTTGAGTGTCCAAACTTCCCTCTTTAGGTGGTTATTACAACTTTACATTCGTGAACATCATAAAAAGCAATGCTTATAAATGCCCAGAGGCATATTATTACAGCAATTCATTTGTTGAGGTGAGAGGAAATGAGAAGGAAGTTGCTGCACCACTAAATCTATGCCTGAGCACTGCTGAAACCAAACAAAAAGAATTCACGGTGGCTAGATAGGGCTATTTTCTACTGACTCTCTCTGGGGACCAAAACAGAATCCATTTCTTTCTTTGTTTCTCAGTTTCACTTGTGTATTGTACCTGTCCCCGCCCCTTCAGCTTGTAGTTTGTCTGTGTCCTTGGATCTCAAGTGAGTCTCCAGTAAGGGAGCACGTAGGTGGTCTTGAGTTTTCATCAGTTCTTCTAACCCTGTGTCTTTTGATAGGAGCACTCAAAGGCTGTACTTTTATTCTGATATTTGAGAGCTGTGCTCTTACTGCACTTTGAAATTCTTTTTGTTCTCATTAATATACAATCACATGCAGAAAATTATGTTATTCTGTCTACCCTCTTCACCAAGTCACCCCAAATCCCAGTTACAGCCGCTCTCCGTCAGCATGTACTAAGATGCTGTAGAATCACTACATGTCTTCTCTGTGTTGTGCAGCCTTACCCATGACACCCCACCCTACACATTATACATGCTAATCCTAATGCCCCCATTCTTTTTCCCCGCACTTATTACTCCCTTCCCACAAACCCTACCCAGTCCCTTTCTCTTTGGTAACTGTAGGTCCACTCTCGGGTTCTGTGAGTCTGCTGCTGTCTTTTCCTTCAGTTTTTCTTTGTTATCATACTCCACACATGAGTGAAATCATTTGGTACATGTATTTCTCCGCCTGGCCTATTTGACTGAGCATAATACCCTCTAGCTCCATCCACGTTATTGCAAATGATAGGATTCGTTTTCTTCTTATGGCTGCTTACTGCACTTTTTAAACTGGATTTCATTCTTCTTTTTTGTTTGTAGTTTTGCAATGTGCTTTCACCATTGCTCTCCTTGTTTTGAGCAGTAGCTTTGTGCTAATCGATATGTACCTATATCTATCTATCTTTCTGTCTATCTATTTATCAATCACTCAATCAATCATCCTTTTGTCTGTCCATCTGTCCATGTGTGCAGAACAGTTAACCATATACCCTATATCACTTTCCTACACTATGCTCCCAGAAATCCTGCAAAGTATCTAGGCTGCAGAGGGAGCACTGGGTTCACCGAGACACTTGCAGTTCGAGTCGGCCGCGTGTACCTACAAAACCAGGGAATGGTTGTGCTGGGACTTGAACCCGTGTCTCTATCCTCTGTCCTCTTTCATCTCCTTCTAACTTGCTGTCTGTATTTAGCCACATTCATTGACTAAGGGCTCCCTGAAGATCTCAAGTATCATTCCTCTGGGCCTGTTGTCGACAGAAAAGTCAACTTGTTGCTTCGCTCACCACCATGTTTGAAGGACATCAGCGTGATCACCGCCGATAGGACGGAGGGTCAAATAAAAAGGAACACCAATTTCTAGACAGGAGCAGTTGGGAGCTAACAGTGTATTGTGGAGTGATGTGTTTATTTGAGTGTCCAAACTTCCCTCTTTAGGTGGTTATTAGATTTCCACATTCGTGAACATCATAAAATCCACTGATTTCAAAGGCCCAGATGCTTATTATTACAGCAACTCAGTTGTTGAGGTGAGAGAAAATGAGAAGTATGTTGCTGCACCACTAAATCTATGGCTGGGAACTGTTGAAACCAAACAAAAAGAATTCACGGTGGCCAGATAGGGCTATTTTCTGCTGACTGTCTCTGGGGACTCAAACAGAATCCATTTGCTTGATTGTTTGATTTTCCGTTTCACTCGTGTAGGGTACTTGTCCACACACCTTCGGCTTGTAGTTTGTCTGTGTCCTTGGATCTCAAGTGAGTCTCCTGTAAGTAAGCACGTAGGTGTCTTGAGTTTTCATCCCTTCTTTTATCCCTGTGTCTTTTGTTTGCAGCACTCAGTGCCTGACCTTTTATTCTGATGATTCAGAGCTGTGCACTTATTGCACTTAAAGAATATTTTTTATCATTAATCTACAATCACGTGAAGAACATTATGTTTACTATGCTCCCCCCTTCACCAAGTCCCCCTGAAAAACCTCTTCAGTCACTGTCGATAAGCATAGTTGGATGCTGTAGACCCCTTCACCATGTCCCCCCCAAAAGTCCCCGTTACAGTCACTGTCCATCAGTGAGTAGTAAGATGCTATATGATCTCTACTAGTCTTCTCTTTGTTGTATAGTACTCCCCATGCACACCCGACCCCGCGCATTATACATGCTAAACTTAATGCCCCCATTCTTTCTCCCCACACATATCCCTCCCTTCAGACTCACCCTGCCCAGTCCTTTTTCCTTTGGTTACTTTTAGTCAACTCTCGGGTTCTGTGAGTCTGCTGCTGTTTTTTTACTTCAGTTTTTCTTTGTTGTTATACTCCACACATGAGTGAAATCACTTGGTACTTGCCTCATCCGCCTGCCTTATTTTTCTGAACATACTACCGTCTTGCTCCATCCACGTCATTGCAAATGGTAGTATTTGTTTTCTTCTTAAGGCTGCTTACTGCACTTTTTAAACTGGATTTCATTCTTCCTTTTTGTTTGTAGTTTAGCTATGTTATTCACCATTCAACTCCTGGTTATGAACAATAGCTTTTTGTCAATCGACATGTATCTGTATCTATCTATCTAAAGGTCTGTCTGTCTGTCTCTGTATCTATGTATGTATATATCTATGTATCTTTGTATCTATCTATGTATCTATCTATCTATCTTCCTATCATCTATCTATGATGTCTATCATCTATTAATCTATGTACCTATCTATCTCTCTTTCACCTGTCGTCTGTCTACCTATCTATCTATGAAACAATCATCTTTTTGTCTGCCCATCTATCCTTATGTACAGAACAGTTAACAACATAGCCTATGTATCTTCCCTACATTATGCTTCCAGAAATCTTGCAAGTTAACTAAGCCAGAAGGAGAGCACTGTGTTCACCGATACGCTTTCAGGTAGAGTCAGCAGAGTGTGCTTACAAAACCAGTAAATGGAGGTGAAAGGACTTGAACCCGTATCTTTGTCCTCTGTCCTCTTATACTTCCTGCTCGCTTGTTGACTTTATTTAGCCACATTCAGTGAGTAAGTGATCCCTGAAGACCACAAGTATCCTTCGTCTGGGCCTGTTGTCGACAGAAAAGTGTACTTGGCCCTTTGCACACCACCATGTTTGAGGGACATTGGCGTGATCACTGCTGATAGGTGGAGGGACAAATATGAATTAACACCTATTTCTGGACAGGAGCAGTTGGGAACAAAGAGTGTGTTGTGGAGTGAAGTGTTTATTTGAGTGTCCAAACTTCCCTCTTTAGGTGGGTATTACTTCTTTACATTCGTGAACATCATAAAAAGCAATGCTTATAAATGCCCAGAGGCATATTATTACAGCAATTCATTTGTTGAGGTGAGAGGAAATGAGAAGGAAGTTGCTGCACCACTAAATCTATGCCTGAGCACTGCTGAAACCAAACAAAAAGAATTCACGGTGGCTAGATAGGGCTATTTTCTACTGACTCTCTCTGGGGACCAAAACAGAATCCATTTCTTTCTTTGTTTCTCAGTTTCACTTGTGTATTGTACCTGTCCCCGCCCCTTCAGCTTGTAGTTTGTCTGTGTCCTTGGATCTCAAGTGAGTCTCCAGTAAGGGAGCACGTAGGTGGTCTTGAGTTTTCATCAGTTCTTCTAACCCTGTGTCTTTTGATAGGAGCACTCAAAGGCTGTACTTTTATTCTGATATTTGAGAGCTGTGCTCTTACTGCACTTTGAAATTCTTTTTGTTCTCATTAATATACAATCACATGCAGAAAATTATGTTATTCTGTCTACCCTCTTCACCAAGTCACCCCAAATCCCAGTTACAGCCGCTCTCCGTCAGCATGTACTAAGATGCTGTAGAATCACTACATGTCTTCTCTGTGTTGTGCAGCCTTATCCATGACACCCCACCCTACACATTATACATGCTAATCCTAATGCCCCCATTCTTTTTCCCCGCACTTATTACTCCCTTCCCACAAACCCTACCCAGTCCCTTTCTCTTTGGTAACTGTAGGTCCACTCTCGGGTTCTGTGAGTCTGCTGCTGTCTTTTCCTTCAGTTTTTCTTTGTTATCATACTCCACACATGAGTGAAATCATTTGGTACATGTATTTCTCCGCCTGGCCTATTTGACTGAGCATAATACCCTCTAGCTCCATCCACGTTATTGCAAATGATAGGATTCGTTTTCTTCTTATGGCTGCTTACTGCACTTTTTAAACTGGATTTCATTCTTCTTTTTTGTTTGTAGTTTTGCAATGTGCTTTCACCATTGCTCTCCTTGTTTTGAGCAGTAGCTTTGTGCTAATCGATATGTACCTATATCTATCTATCTTTCTGTCTATCTATTTATCAATCACTCAATCAATCATCCTTTTGTCTGTCCATCTGTCCATGTGTGCAGAACAGTTAACCATATACCCTATATCACTTTCCTACACTATGCTCCCAGAAATCCTGCAAAGTATCTAGGCTGCAGAGGGAGCACTGGGTTCACCGAGACACTTGCAGTTCGAGTCGGCCGCGTGTACCTACAAAACCAGGGAATGGTTGTGCTGGGACTTGAACCCGTGTCTCTATCCTCTGTCCTCTTTCATCTCCTTCTAACTTGCTGTCTGTATTTAGCCACATTAATTGACTAAGGGCTCCCTGAAGATCTCAAGTATCATTCCTCTGGGCCTGTTGTCGACAGAAAAGTCAACTTGTTGCTTCGCTCACCACCATGTTTGAAGGACATCAGCGTGATCACCGCCGATAGGACGGAGGGTCAAATAAAAAGGAACACCAATTTCTAGACAGGAGCAGTTGGGAGCTAACAGTGTATTGTGGAGTGATGTGTTTATTTGAGTGTCCAAACTTCCCTCTTTAGGTGGTTATTAGATTTCCACATTCGTGAACATCATAAAATCCACTGATTTCAAAGGCCCAGATGCTTATTATTACAGCAACTCAGTTGTTGAGGTGAGAGAAAATGAGAAGTATGTTGCTGCACCACTAAATCTATGGCTGGGAACTGTTGAAACCAAACAAAAAGAATTCACGGTGGCCAGATAGGGCTATTTTCTGCTGACTGTCTCTGGGGACTCAAACAGAATCCATTTGCTTGATTGTTTGATTTTCCGTTTCACTCGTGTAGGGTACTTGTCCACACACCTTCGGCTTGTAGTTTGTCTGTGTCCTTGGATCTCAAGTGAGTCTCCTGTAAGTAAGCACGTAGGTGTCTTGAGTTTTCATCCCTTCTTTTATCCCTGTGTCTTTTGTTTGCAGCACTCAGTGCCTGACCTTTTATTCTGATGATTCAGAGCTGTGCACTTATTGCACTTAAAGAATATTTTTTATCATTAATCTACAATCACGTGAAGAACATTATGTTTACTATGCTCCCCCCTTCACCAAGTCCCCCTGAAAAACCTCTTCAGTCACTGTCGATCAGCGTAGTTGGATGCTGTAGACCCCTTCACCATGTCCCCCCCAAAAGTCCCCGTTACAGTCACTGTCCATCAGTGAGTAGTAAGATGCTATATGATCTCTACTAGTCTTCTCTTTGTTGTATAGTACTCCCCATGCACACCCGACCCCGCGCATTATACATGCTAAACTTAATGCCCCCATTCTTTCTCCCCACACATATCCCTCCCTTCAGACTCACCCTGCCCAGTCCTTTTTCCTTTGGTTACTTTTAGTCAACTCTCGGGTTCTGTGAGTCTGCTGCTGTTTTTTTACTTCAGTTTTTCTTTGTTGTTATACTCCACACATGAGTGAAATCACTTGGTACTTGCCTCATCCGCCTGCCTTATTTTTCTGAACATACTACCGTCTTGCTCCATCCACGTCATTGCAAATGGTAGTATTTGTTTTCTTCTTAAGGCTGCTTACTGCACTTTTTAAACTGGATTTCATTCTTCCTTTTTGTTTGTAGTTTAGCTATGTTATTCACCATTCAACTCCTGGTTATGAACAATAGCTTTTTGTCAATCGACATGTATCTGTATCTATCTATCTAAAGGTCTGTCTGTCTATCTATGTATCTATGTATGTATATATCTATGTATCTTTGTATCTATCTATGTATCTATCTATCTATCTTCCTGTCATCTATCTATGATGTCTATCATCTATTAATCTATGTACCTATCTATCTCTCTTTCACCTGTCATCTGTCTACCTATCTATCTATGAAACAATCATCTTTTTGTCTGCCCATCTATCCTTATGTACAGAATAGTTAACAACATAGCCTATGTCTCTTCCCTACATTATGCTTCCAGAAATCTTGCAAGGTAACTAAGCCAGAGGGAGAGCACTGTGTTCACCGATACGCTTTCAGGTAGATTC
Organism: Manis pentadactyla; assembly: GCF_030020395.1. Taxonomy (NCBI): domain Eukaryota; kingdom Metazoa; phylum Chordata; class Mammalia; order Pholidota; family Manidae; genus Manis; species Manis pentadactyla. Next base: position 149,652,701 of record NC_080038.1, read on the forward strand.
AGCAGAGTGTGCTTACAAAACCAGTAAATGGAGGTGAAAGGACTTGAACCCGTATCTTTGTCCTCTGTCCTCTTATACTTCCTGCTCGCTTGTTGACTTTATTTAGCCACATTCAGTGAGTAAGTGATCCCTGAAGACCACAAGTATCCTTCGTCTGGGCCTGTTGTCGACAGAAAAGTGTACTTGGCCCTTTGCACACCACCATGTTTGAGGGACATTGGCGTGATCACTGCTGATAGGTGGAGGGACAAATATGAATTAACACCTATTTCTGGACAGGAGCAGTTGGGAACAAAGAGTGTGTTGTGGAGTGAAGTGTTTATTTGAGTGTCCAAACTTCCCTCTTCAGGTGGTTATTACAACTTTACATTCGTGAACATCATAAAAAGCAATGCTTATAAATGCCCAGAGGCATATTATTACAGCAATTCATTTGTTGAGGTGAGAGGAAATGAGAAGGAAGTTGCTGCACCACTAAATCTATGCCTGAGCACTGCTGAAACCAAACAAAAAGAATTCACGGTGGCTAGATAGGGCTATTTTCTACTGACTCTCTCTGGGGACCAAAACAGAATCCATTTCTTTCTTTGTTTCTCAGTTTCACTCGTGTAGGGTACTTGTCCACACACCTTCGGCTTGTAGTTTGTCTGTGTCCTTGGATCTCAAGTGAGTCTCCAGTAAGGGAGCACGTAGGTGGTCTTGAATTTTCATCAGTTCTTCTAACCCTGTGTCTTTTGATAGGAGCACTCAAAGGCTGTACTTTTATTCTGATATTTGAGAGCTGTGCTCTTACTGCACTTTGAAATTCTTTTTGTTCTCATTAATATACAATCACATGCAGAAAATTATGTTATTCTGTCTACCCTCTTCACCAAGTCACCCCAAATCCCAGTTACAGCCGCTCTCCGTCAGCATGTACTAAGATGCTGTAGAATCACTACATGTCTTCTCTGTGTTGTGCAGCCTTACCCATGACACCCCACCCTACACATTATACATGCTAATCCTAATGCCCCCATTCTTTTTCCCCGCACTTATTACTCCCTTCCCACAAACCCTACCCAGTCCCTTTCTCTTTGGTAACTGTAGGTCCACTCTCGGGTTCTGTGAGTCTGCTGCTGTCTTTTCCTTCAGTTTTTCTTTGTTATCATACTCCACACATGAGTGAAATCATTTGGTACATGTATTTCTCCGCCTGGCCTATTTGACTGAGCATAATACCCTCTAGCTCCATCCACGTTATTGCAAATGATAGGATTCGTTTTCTTCTTATGGCTGCTTACTGCACTTTTTAAACTGGATTTCATTCTTCTTTTTTGTTTGTAGTTTTGCAATGTGCTTTCACCATTGCTCTCCTTGTTTTGAGCAGTAGCTTTGTGCTAATCGATATGTACCTATATCTATCTATCTTTCTGTCTATCTATTTATCAATCACTCAATCAATCATCCTTTTGTCTGTCCATCTGTCCATCTGTGCAGAACAGTTAACCATATACCCTATATCACTTTCCTACACTATGCTCCCAGAAATCCTGCAAAGTATCTAGGCTGCAGAGGGAGCACTGGGTTCACCGAGACACTTGCAGTTCGAGTCGGCCACGTGTACCTACAAAACCAGGGAATGGTTGTGCTGGGACTTGAACCCGTGTCTCTATCCTCTGTCCTCTTTCATCTCCTTCTAACTTGCTGTCTGTATTTAGCCACATTCATTGACTAAGGGCTCCCTGAAGATCTCAAGTATCATTCCTCTGGGCCTGTTGTCGACAGAAAAGTCAACTTGTTGCTTCGCTCACCACCATGTTTGAAGGACATCAGCGTGATCACCGCCGATAGGACGGAGGGTCAAATAAAAAGGAACACCAATTTCTAGACAGGAGCAGTTGGGAGCTAACAGTGTATTGTGGAGTGACGTGTTTATTTGAGTGTCCAAACTTCCCTCTTCAGGTGGTTATTAGATTTTCACATTCGTGAACATCATAAAATCCACTGATTTCAAAGGCCCAGATGCTTATTATTACAGCAACTCAGTAGTTGAGGTGAGAGAAAATGAGAAGTATGTTGCTGCACCACTAAATCTATGGCTGGGAACTGTTGAAACCAAACAAAAAGAATTCACGGTGGCCAGATAGGGCTATTTTCTGCTGACTGTCTCTGGGGACTCAAACAGAATCCATTTGCTTGATTGTTTGATTTTCCGTTTCACTCGTGTAGGGTACTTGTCCACACACCTTCGGCTTGTAGTTTGTCTGTGTCCTTGGATCTCAAGTGAGTCTCCTGTAAGTAAGCACGTAGGTGTCTTGAGTTTTCATCCCTTCTTTTATCCCTGTGTCTTTTGTTTGCAGCACTCAGTGCCTGACCTTTTATTCTGATGATTCAGAGCTGTGCACTTATTGCACTTAAAGAATATTTTTTATCATTAATCTACAAACACGTGAAGAACATTATGTTTACTATGCTCCCCCCTTCACCAAGTCCCCCTGAAAAACCTCTTCAGTCACTGTCGATAAGCGTAGTTGGATGCTGTAGACCCCTTCACCATGTCCCCCCCAAAAGTCCCCGTTACAGTCACTGTCCATCAGTGAGTAGTAAGATGCTATATGATCTCTACTAGTCTTCTCTGTGTTGTACAGTACTCCCCGTGCACACCCGACCCCGCGCATTATACATGCTAAACTTAATGCCCCCATTCTTTCTCCCCACACATATCCCTCCCTTCAGACTCACCCTGCCCAGTCCTTTTTCCTTTGGTTACTTTTAGTCAACTCTCGGGTTCTGTGAGTCTGCTGCTGTTTTTTTTCTTCAGTTTTTCTTTGTTGTTATACTCCACACATGAGTGAAATCACTTGGTACTTGCCTTATCCGCCTGCCCTATTTTTCTGAACATACTACCGTCTTGCTCCATCCACGTCATTGCAAATGGTAGTATTTGTTTTCTTCTTAAGGCTGCTTACTGCACTTTTTAAACTGGCTTTCATTCTTCCTTTTTGTTTGTAGTTTAGCTATGTTATTCACCATTCAACTCCTGGTTATGAACAATAGCTTTTTGTCAATCGACATGTATCTGTATCTATCTATCTAAAGGTCTGTCTGTCTGTCTCTGTATCTATGTATGTATATATCTATGTATCTTTGTATCTATCTATGTATCTATCTATCTATCTTCCTATCATCTATCTATGATGTCTATCATCTATTAATCTATGTACCTATCTATCTCTCTTTCACCTGTCGTCTGTCTACCTATCTATCTATGAAACAATCATCTTTTTGTCTGCCCATCTATCCTTATGTACAGAACAGTTAACAACATAGCCTATGTCTCTTCCCTACATTATGCTTCCAGAAATCTTGCAAGGTAACTAAGCCAGAAGGAGAGCACTGTGTTCACCGATACGCTTTCAGGTAGAGTCAGCAGAGTGTGCTTACAAAACCAGTAAATGGAGGTGAAAGGACTTGAACCCGTATCTTTGTCCTCTGTCCTCTTATACTTCCTGCTCGCTTGTTGACTTTATTTAGCCACATTCAGTGAGTAAGTGATCCCTGAAGACCACAAGTATCCTTCGTCTGGGCCTGTTGTCGACAGAAAAGTGTACTTGGCCCTTTGCACACCACCATGTTTGAGGGACATTGGCGTGATCACTGCTGATAGGTGGAGGGACAAATATGAATTAACACCTATTTCTGGACAGGAGCAGTTGGGAACAAAGAGTGTGTTGTGGAGTGAAGTGTTTATTTGAGTGTCCAAACTTCCCTCTTTAGGTGGGTATTACTTCTTTACATTCGTGAACATCATAAAAAGCAATGCTTATAAATGCCCAGAGGCATATTATTACAGCAATTCATTTTTTGAGGTGAGAGGAAATGAGAAGGAAGTTGCTTCACCACTAAATCTATGCCTGAGCACTGCTGAAACCAAACAAAAAGAATTCACGGTGGCTAGATAGGGCTATTTTCTTCTGACTCTCTCTGGGGACCAAAACAGAATCCATTTCTTTCTTTGTTTCTCAGTTTCACTTGTGTATTGTACCTGTCCCCGCCCCTTCAGCTTGTAGTTTGTCTGTGTCCTTGGATCTCAAGTGAGTCTCCAGTAAGGGAGCACGTAGGTGGTCTTGAGTTTTCATCAGTTCTTCTAACCCTGTGTCTTTTGATAGGAGCACTCAAAGGCTGTACTTTTATTCTGATATTTGAGAGCTGTGCTCTTACTGCACTTTGAAATTCTTTTTGTTCTCATTAATATACAATCACATGCAGAAAATTATGTTATTCTGTCTACCCTCTTCACCAAGTCACCCCAAATCCCAGTTACAGCCGCTCTCCGTCAGCATGTACTAAGATGCTGTAGAATCACTACATGTCTTCTCTGTGTTGTGCAGCCTTACCCATGACACCCCACCCTACACATTATACATGCTAATCCTAATGCCCCCATTCTTTTTCCCCGCACTTATTACTCCCTTCCCACAAACCCTACCCAGTCCCTTTCTCTTTGGTAACTGTAGGTCCACTCTCGGGTTCTGTGAGTCTGCTGCTGTCTTTTCCTTCAGTTTTTCTTTGTTATCATACTCCACACATGAGTGAAATCATTTGGTACATGTATTTCTCCGCCTGGCCTATTTGACTGAGCATAATACCCTCTAGCTCCATCCACGTTATTGCAAATGATAGGATTCGTTTTCTTCTTATGGCTGCTTACTGCACTTTTTAAACTGGATTTCATTCTTCTTTTTTGTTTCTAGTTTTGCAATGTGCTTTCACCATTGCTCTCCTTGTTTTGAGCAGTAGCTTTGTGCTAATCGATATGTACCTATATCTATCTATCTTTCTGTCTATCTATTTATCAATCACTCAATCAATCATCCTTTTGTCTGTCCATCTGTCCATGTGTGCAGAACAGTTAACCATATACCCTATATCACTTTCCTACACTATGCTCCCAGAAATCCTGCAAAGTATCTAGGCTGCAGAGGGAGCACTGGGTTCACCGAGACACTTGCAGTTCGAGTCGGCCGCGTGTACCTACAAAACCAGGGAATGGTTGTGCTGGGACTTGAACCCGTGTCTCTATCCTCTGTCCTCTTTCATCTCCTTCTAACTTGCTGTCTGTATTTAGCCACATTCATTGACTAAGGGCTCCCTGAAGATCTCAAGTATCATTCCTCTGGGCCTGTTGTCGACAGAAAAGTCAACTTGTTGCTTCGCTCACCACCATGTTTGAAGGACATCAGCGTGATCACCGCCGATAGGACGGAGGGTCAAATAAAAAGGAACACCAATTTCTAGACAGGAGCAGTTGGGAGCTAACAGTGTATTGTGGAGTGATGTGTTTATTTGAGTGTCCAAACTTCCCTCTTTAGGTGGTTATTAGATTTCCACATTCGTGAACATCATAAAATCCACTGATTTCAAAGGCCCAGATGCTTATTATTACAGCAACTCAGTAGTTGAGGTGAGAGAAAATGAGAAGTATGTTGCTGCACCACTAAATCTATGGCTGGGAACTGTTGAAACCAAACAAAAAGAATTCACGGTGGCCAGATAGGGCTATTTTCTGCTGACTGTCTCTGGGGACTCAAACAGAATCCATTTGCTTGATTGTTTGATTTTCCGTTTCACTCGTGTAGGGTACTTGTCCACACACCTTCGGCTTGTAGTTTGTCTGTGTCCTTGGATCTCAAGTGAGTCTCCTGTAAGTAAGCACGTAGGTGTCTTGAGTTTTCATCCCTTCTTTTATCCCTGTGTCTTTTGTTTGCAGCACTCAGTGCCTGACCTTTTATTCTGATGATTCAGAGCTGTGCACTTATTGCACTTAAAGAATATTTTTTATCATTAATCTACAATCACGTGAAGAACATTATGTTTACTATGCTCCCCCCTTCACCAAGTCCCCCTGAAAAACCTCTTCAGTCACTGTCGATAAGCGTAGTTGGATGCTGTAGACCCCTTCACCATGTCCCCCCCAAAAGTCCCCGTTACAGTCACTGTCCATCAGTGAGTAGTAAGATGCTATATGATCTCTACTAGTCTTCTCTTTGTTGTATAGTACTCCCCATGCACACCCGACCCCGCGCATTATACATGCTAAACTTAATGCCCCCATTCTTTCTCCCCACACATATCCCTCCCTTCAGACTCACCCTGCCCAGTCCTTTTTCCTTTGGTTACTTTTAGTCAACTCTCGGGTTCTGTGAGTCTGCTGCTGTTTTTTTACTTCAGTTTTTCTTTGTTGTTATACTCCACACATGAGTGAAATCACTTGGTACTTGCCTCATCCGCCTGCCTTATTTTTCTGAACATACTACCGTCTTGCTCCATCCACGTCATTGCAAATGGTAGTATTTGTTTTCTTCTTAAGGCTGCTTACTGCACTTTTTAAACTGGATTTCATTCTTCCTTTTTGTTTGTAGTTTAGCTATGTTATTCACCATTCAACTCCTGGTTATGAACAATAGCTTTTTGTCAATCGACATGTATCTGTATCTATCTATCTAAAGGTCTGTCTGTCTATCTATGTATCTATGTATGTATATATCTATGTATCTTTGTATCTATCTATGTATCTATCTATCTATCTTCCTATCATCTATCTATGATGTCTATCATCTATTAATCTATGTACCTATCTATCTCTCTTTCACCTGTCATCTGTCTACCTATCTATCTATGAAACAATCATCTTTTTGTCTGCCCATCTATCCTTATGTACAGAATAGTTAACAACATAGCCTATGTCTCTTCCCTACATTATGCTTCCAGAAATCTTGCAAGGTAACTAAGCCAGAGGGAGAGCACTGTGTTCACCGATACGCTTTCAGGTAGATTCAGCAGAGTGTGCTTACAAAACCAGTAAATGGAGGTGAAAGGACTTGAACCCGTATCTTTGTCCTCTGTCCTCTTATACTTCCTGCTCGCTTGTTGACTTTATTTAGCCACATTCAGTGAGTAAGTGATCCCTGAAGACCACAAGTATCCTTCGTCTGGGCCTGTTGTCGACAGAAAAGTGTACTTGGCCCTTTGCACACCACCATGTTTGAGGGACATTGGCGTGATCACTGCTGATAGGTGGAGGGACAAATATGAATTAACACCTATTTCTGGACAGGAGCAGTTGGGAACAAAGAGTGTGTTGTGGAGTGAAGTGTTTATTTGAGTGTCCAAACTTCCCTCTTCAGGGGGTTATTACAACTTTACATTCGTGAACATCATAAAAAGCAATGCTTATAAATGCCCAGAGGCATATTATTACAGCAATTCATTTGTTGAGGTGAGAGGAAATGAGAAGGAAGTTGCTGCACCACTAAATCTATGCCTGAGCACTGCTGAAACCAAACAAAAAGAATTCACGGTGGCTAGATAGGGCTATTTTCTACTGACTCTCTCTGGGGACCAAAACAGAATCCATTTCTTTCTTTGTTTCTCAGTTTCACTTGTGTAGGGTACCTGTCCCCGCCCCTTCAGCTTGTAGTTTGTCTGTGTCCTTGGATCTCAAGTGAGTCTCCAGTAAGGGAGCACGTAGGTGGTCTTGAGTTTTCATCAGTTCTTCTAACCCTGTGTCTTTTGATAGGAGCACTCAAAGGCTGTACTTTTATTCTGATATTTGAGAGCTGTGCTCTTACTGCACTTTGAAATTCTTTTTGTTCTCATTAATATACAATCACATGCAGAAAATTATGTTATTCTGTCTACCCTCTTCACCAAGTCACCCCAAATCCCAGTTACAGCCGCTCTCCGTCAGCATGTACTAAGATGCTGTAGAATCACTACATGTCTTCTCTGTGTTGTGCAGCCTTACCCATGACACCCCACCCTACACATTATACATGCTAATCCTAATGCCCCCATTCTTTTTCCCCGCACTTATTACTCCCTTCCCACAAACCCTACCCAGTCCCTTTCTCTTTGGTAACTGTAGGTCCACTCTCGGGTTCTGTGAGTCTGCTGCTGTCTTTTCCTTCAGTTTTTCTTTGTTATCATACTCCACACATGAGTGAAATCATTTGGTACATGTATTTCTCCGCCTGGCCTATTTGACTGAGCATAATACCCTCTAGCTCCATCCACGTTATTGCAAATGATAGGATTCGTTTTCTTCTTATGGCTGCTTACTGCACTTTTTAAACTGGATTTCATTCTTCTTTTTTGTTTGTAGTTTTGCAATGTGCTTTCACCATTGCTCTCCTTGTTTTGAGCAGTAGCTTTGTGCTAATCGATATGTACCTATATCTATCTATCTTTCTGTCTATCTATTTATCAATCACTCAATCAATCATCCTTTTGTCTGTCCATCTGTCCATGTGTGCAGAACAGTTAACCATATACCCTATATCACTTTCCTACACTATGCTCCCAGAAATCCTGCAAAGTATCTAGGCTGCAGAGGGAGCACTGGGTTCACCGAGACACTTGCAGTTCGAGTCGGCCGCGTGTACCTACAAAACCAGGGAATGGTTGTGCTGGGACTTGAACCCGTGTCTCTATCCTCTGTCCTCTTTCATCTCCTTCTAACTTGCTGTCTGTATTTAGTCACATTCATTGACTAAGGGCTCCCTGAAGATCTCAAGTATCATTCCTCTGGGCCTGTTGTCGACAGAAAAGTCAACTTGTTGCTTCGCTCACCACCATGTTTGAAGGACATCAGCATGATCACCGCCGATAGGACGGAGGGTCAAATAAAAAGGAACACCAATTTCTAGACAGGAGCAGTTGGGAGCTAACAGTGTATTGTGGAGTGATGTGTTTATTTGAGTGTCCAAACTTCCCTCTTTAGGTGGTTATTAGATTTCCACATTCGTGAACATCATAAAATCCACTGATTTCAAAGGCCCAGATGCTTATTATTACAGCAACTCAGTTGTTGAGGTGAGAGAAAATGAGAAGTATGTTGCTGCACCACTAAATCTATGGCTGGGAACTGTTGAAACCAAACACAAAGAATTCACGGTGGCCAGATAGGGCTATTTTCTGCTGACTGTCTCTGGGGACTCAAACAGAATCCATTTGCTTGATTGTTTGATTTTCCGTTTCACTCGTGTAGGGTACTTGTCCACACACCTTCGGCTTGTAGTTTGTCTGTGTCCTTGGATCTCAAGTGAGTCTCCTGTAAGTAAGCACGTAGGTGTCTTGAGTTTTCATCCCTTCTTTTATCCCTGTGTCTTTTGTTTGCAGCACTCAGTGCCTGACCTTTTATTCTGATGATTCAGAGCTGTGCACTTATTGCACTTAAAGAATATTTTTTATCATTAATCTACAATCACGTGAAGAACATTATGTTTACTATGCTCCCCCCTTCACCAAGTCCCCCTGAAAAACCTCTTCAGTCACTGTCGATAAGCGTAGTTGGATGCTGTAGACCCCTTCACCATGTCCCCCCCAAAAGTCCCCGTTACAGTCACTGTCCATCAGTGAGTAGTAAGATGCTATATGATCTCTACTAGTCTTCTCTGTGTTGTACAGTACTCCCCATGCACACCCGACCCCGCGCATTATACATGCTAAACTTAATGCCCCCATTCTTTCTCCCCACACATATCCCTCCCTTCAGACTCACCCTGCCCAGTCCTTTTTCCTTTGGTTACTTTTAGTCAACTCTCGGGTTCTGTGAGTCTGCTGCTGTTTTTTTACTTCAGTTTTTCTTTGTTGTTATACTCCACACATGAGTGAAATCACTTGGTACTTGCCTCATCCGCCTGCCTTATTTTTCTGAACATACTACCGTCTTGCTCCATCCACGTCATTGCAAATGGTAGTATTTGTTTTCTTCTTAAGGCTGCTTACTGCACTTTTTAAACTGGATTTCATTCTTCCTTTTTGTTTGTAGTTTAGCTATGTTATTCACCATTCAACTCCTGGTTATGAACAATAGCTTTTTGTCAATCGACATGTATCTGTATCTATCTATCTAAAGGTCTGTCTGTCTATCTATGTATCTATGTATGTATATATCTATGTATCTTTGTATCTATCTATGTATCTATCTATCTATCTTCCTATCATCTATCTATGATGTCTATCATCTATTAATCTATGTACCTATCTATCTCTCTTTCACCTGTCATCTGTCTACCTATCTATCTATGAAACAATCATCTTTTTGTCTGCCCATCTATCCTTATGTACAGAATAGTTAACAACATAGCCTATGTCTCTTCCCTACATTATGCTTCCAGAAATCTTGCAAGGTAACTAAGCCAGAAGGAGAGCACTGTGTTCACCGATACGCTTTCATGTAGATTCAGCAGAGTGTGCTTACAAAACCAGTAAATGGAGGTGAAAGGACTTGAACCCGTATCTTTGTCCTCTGTCCTCTTATACTTCCTGCTCGCTTGTTGACTTTATTTAGCCACATTCAGTGAGTAAGTGATCCCTGAAGACCACAAGTATCCTTCGTCTGGGCCTGTTGTCGACAGAAAAGTGTACTTGGCCCTTTGCACACCACCATGTTTGAGGGACATTGGCGTGATCACTGCTGATAGGTGGAGGGACAAATATGAATTAACACCTATTTCTGGACAGGAGCAGTTGGGAACAAAGAGTGTGTTGTGGAGTGAAGTGTTTATTTGAGTGTCCAAACTTCCCTCTTTAGGTGGTTATTACAACTTTACATTCGTGAACATCATAAAAAGCAATGCTTATAAATGCCCAGAGGCATATTATTACAGCAATTCATTTGTTGAGGTGAGAGGAAATGAGAAGGAAGTTGCTGCACCACTAAATCTATGCCTGAGCACTGCTGAAACCAAACAAAAAGAATTCACGGTGGCTAGATAGGGCTATTTTCTACTGACTCTCTCTGGGCACCAAAACAGAATTCATTTCTTTCTTTGTTTCTCAGTTTCACTTGTGTAGGGTACCTGTCCCCGCCCCTTCAGCTTGTAGTTTGTCTGTGTCCTTGGATCTCAAGTGAGTCTCCAGTAAGGGAGCACGTAGGTGGTCTTGAGTTTTCATCAGTTCTTCTAACCCTGTGTCTTTTGATAGGAGCACTCAAAGGCTGTACTTTTATTCTGATATTTGAGAGCTGTGCTCTTACTGCACTTTGAAATTCTTTTTGTTCTCATTAATATACAATCACATGCAGAAAATTATGTTATTCTGTCTACCCTCTTCACCAAGTCACCCCAAATCCCAGTTACAGCCGCTCTCCGTCAGCATGTACTAAGATGCTGTAGAATCACTACATGACTTCTCTGTGTTGTGCAGCCTTACCCATGACACCCCACCCTACACATTATACATGCTAATCCTAATGCCCCCATTCTTTTTCCCCGCACTTATTACTCCCTTCCCACAAACCCTACCAAGTCCCTTTCTCTTTGGTAACTGTAGGTCCACTCTCGGGTTCTGTGAGTCTGCTGCTGTCTTTTCCTTCAGTTTTTCTTTGTTATCATACTCCACACATGAGTGAAATCATTTGGTACATGTATTTCTCCGCCTGGCCTATTTGACTGAGCATAATACCCTCTAGCTCCATCCACGTTATTGCAAATGATAGGATTCGTTTTCTTCTTATGGCTGCTTACTGCACTTTTTAAACTGGATTTCATTCTTCTTTTTTGTTTGTAGTTTTGCAATGTGCTTTCACCATTGCTCTCCTTGTTTTGAGCAGTAGCTTTGTGCTAATCGATATGTACCTATATCTATCTATCTTTCTGTCTATCTATTTATCAATCACTCAATCAATCATCCTTTTGTCTGTCCATCTGTCCATGTGTGCAGAACAGTTAACCATATACCCTATATCACTTTCCTACACTATGCTCCCAGAAATCCTGCAAAGTATCTAGGCTGCAGAGGGAGCACTGGGTTCACCGAGACACTTGCAGTTCGAGTCGGCCGCGTGTACCTACAAAACCAGGGAATGGTTGTGCTGGGACTTGAACCCGTGTCTCTATCCTCTGTCCTCTTTCATCTCCTTCTAACTTGCTGTCTGTATTTAGCCACATTCATTGACTAAGGGCTCCCTGAAGATCTCAAGTATCATTCCTCTGGGCCTGTTGTCGACAGAAAAGTCAACTTGTTGCTTCGCTCACCACCATGTTTGAAGGACATCAGCGTGATCACCGCCGATAGGACGGAGGGTCAAATAAAAAGGAACACCAATTTCTAGACAGGAGCAGTTGGGAGCTAACAGTGTATTGTGGAGTGATGTGTTTATTTGAGTGTCCAAACTTCCCTCTTTAGGTGGTTATTAGATTTCCACATTCGTGAACATCATAAAATCCACTGATTTCAAAGGCCCAGATGCTTATTATTACAGCAACTCAGTTGTTGAGGTGAGAGAAAATGAGAAGTATGTTGCTGCACCACTAAATCTATGGCTGGGAACTGTTGAAACCAAACAAAAAGAATTCACGGTGGCCAGATAGGGCTATTTTCTGCTGACTGTCTCTGGGGACTCAAACAGAATCCATTTGCTTGATTGTTTGATTTTCCGTTTCACTCGTGTAGGGTACTTGTCCACACACCTTCGGCTTGTAGTTTGTCTGTGTCCTTGGATCTCAAGTGAGTCTCCTGTAAGTAAGCACGTAGGTGTCTTGAGTTTTCATCCCTTCTTTTATCCCTGTGTCTTTTGTTTGCAGCACTCAGTGCCTGACCTTTTATTCTGATGATTCAGAGCTGTGCACTTATTGCACTTAAAGAATATTTTTTATCATTAATCTACAATCACGTGAAGAACATTATGTTTACTATGCTCCCCCCTTCACCAAGTCCCCCTGAAAAACCTCTTCAGTCACTGTCGATAAGCGTAGTTGGATGCTGTAGACCCCTTCACCATGTCCCCCCCAAAAGTCCCCGTTACAGTCACTGTCCATCAGTGAGTAGTAAGATGCTATATGATCTCTACTAGTCTTCTCTGTGTTGTACAGTACTCCCCATGCACACCCGACCCCGCGCATTATACATGCTAAACTTAATGCCCCAATTCTTTCTCCCCACACATATCCCTCCCTTCAGACTCACCCTGCCCAGTCCTTTTTCCTTTGGTTACTTTTAGTCAACTCTCGGGTTCTGTGAGTCTGCTGCTGTTTTTTTACTTCAGTTTTTCTTTGTTGTTATACTCCACACATGAGTGAAATCACTTGGTACTTGCCTCATCCGCCTGCCCTATTTTTCTGAACATACTACCGTCTTGCTCCATCCACGTCATTGCAAATGGTAGTATTTGTTTTCTTCTTAAGGCTGCTTACTGCACTTTTTAAACTGGATTTCATTCTTCCTTTTTGTTTGTAGTTTAGCTATGTTATTCACCATTCAACTCCTGGTTATGAACAATAGCTTTTTGTCAATCGACATGTATCTGTATCTATCTATCTAAAGGTCTGTCTGTCTGTCTATGTATCTATGTATGTATATATCTATGTATCTTTGTATCTATCTATGTATCTATCTATCTATCTTCCTATCATCTATCTATGATGTCTATCATCTATTAATCTATGTACCTATCTATCTCTCTTTCACCTGTCGTCTGTCTACCTATCTATCTATGAAACAATCATCTTTTTGTCTGCCCATCTATCCTTATGTACAGAACAGTTAACAACATAGCCTATGTCTCTTCCCTACATTATGCTTCCAGAAATCTTGCAAGGTAACTAAGCCAGAAGGAGAGCACTGTGTTCACCGATACGCTTTCAGGTAGATTCAGCAGAGTGTGCTCACAAAACCAGTAAATGGAGGTGAAAGGACTTGAACCCGTATCTTTGTCCTCTGTCCTCTTATACTTCCTGCTCGCTTGTTGACTTTATTTAGCCACATTCAGTGAGTAAGTGATCCCTGAAGACCACAAGTATCCTTCGTCTGGGCCTGTTGTCGACAGAAAAGTGTACTTGGCCCTTTGCACACCACCATGTTTGAGGGACATTGGCGTGATCACTGCTGATAGGTGGAGGGACAAATATGAATTAACACCTATTTCTGGACAGGAGCAGTTGGGAACAAAGAGTGTGTTGTGGAGTGAAGTGTTTATTTGAGTGTCCAAACTTCCCTCTTTAGGTGGTTATTACAACTTTACATTCGTGAACATCATAAAAAGCAATGCTTATAAATGCCCAGAGGCATATTATTACAGCAATTCATTTGTTGAGGTGAGAGGAAATGAGAAGGAAGTTGCTGCACCACTAAATCTATGCCTGAGCACTGCTGAAACCAAACAAAAAGAATTCACGGTGGCTAGATAGGGCTATTTTCTACTGACTCTCTCTGGGGACCAAAACAGAATCCATTTCTTTCTTTGTTTCTCAGTTTCACTTGTGTAGGGTACCTGTCCCCGCCCCTTCAGCTTGTAGTTTGTCTGTGTCCTTGGATCTCAAGTGAGTCTCCAGTAAGGGAGCACGTAGGTGGTCTTGAGTTTTCATCAGTTCTTCTAACCCTGTGTCTTTTGATAGGAGCACTCAAAGGCTGTACTTTTATTCTGATATTTGAGAGCTGTGCTCTTACTGCACTTTGAAATTCTTTTTGTTCTCATTAATATACAATCACATGCAGAAAATTATGTTATTCTGTCTACCCTCTTCACCAAGTCACCCCAAATCCCAGTTACAGCCGCTCTCCGTCAGCATGTACTAAGATGCTGTAGAATCACTACATGTCTTCTCTGTGTTGTGCAGCCTTACCCATGACACCCCACCCTACACATTATACATGCTAATCCTAATGCCCCCATTCTTTTTCCCCGCACTTATTACTCCCTTCCCACAAACCCTACCCAGTCCCTTTCTCTTTGGTAACTGTAGGTCCACTCTCGGGTTCTGTGAGTCTGCTGCTGTCTTTTCCTTCAGTTTTTCTTTGTTATCATACTCCACACATGAGTGAAATCATTTGGTACATGTATTTCTCCGCCTGGCCTATTTGACTGAGCATAATACCCTCTAGCTCCATCCACGTTATTGCAAATGATAGGATTCGTTTTCTTCTTATGGCTGCTTACTGCACTTTTTAAACTGGATTTCATTCTTCTTTTTTGTTTGTAGTTTTGCAATGTGCTTTCACCATTGCTCTCCTTGTTTTGAGCAGTAGCTTTGTGCTAATCGATATGTACCTATATCTATCTATCTTTCTGTCTATCTATTTATCAATCACTCAATCAATCATCCTTTTGTCTGTCCATCTGTCCATGTGTGCAGAACAGTTAACCATATACCCTATATCACTTTCCTACACTATGCTCCCAGAAATCCTGCAAAGTATCTAGGCTGCAGAGGGAGCACTGGGTTCACCGAGACACTTGCAGTTCGAGTCGGCCGCGTGTACCTACAAAACCAGGGAATGGTTGTGCTGGGACTTGAACCCGTGTCTCTATCCTCTGTCCTCTTTCATCTCCTTCTAACTTGCTGTCTGTATTTAGCCACATTCATTGACTAAGGGCTCCCTGAAGATCTCAAGTATCATTCCTCTGGGCCTGTTGTCGACAGAAAAGTCAACTTGTTGCTTCGCTCACCACCATGTTTGAAGGACATCAGCGTGATCACCGCCGATAGGACGGAGGGTCAAATAAAAAGGAACACCAATTTCTAGACAGGAGCAGTTGGGAGCTAACAGTGTATTGTGGAGTGATGTGTTTATTTGAGTGTCCAAACTTCCCTCTTTAGGTGGTTATTAGATTTCCACATTCGTGAACATCATAAAATCCACTGATTTCAAAGGCCCAGATGCTTATTATTACAGCAACTCAGTTGTTGAGGTGAGAGAAAATGAGAAGTATGTTGCTGCACCACTAAATCTATGGCTGGGAACTGTTGAAACCAAACAAAAAGAATTCACGGTGGCCAGATAGGGCTATTTTCTGCTGACTGTCTCTGGGGACTCAAACAGAATCCATTTGCTTGATTGTTTGATTTTCCGTTTCACTCGTGTAGGGTACTTGTCCACACACCTTCGGCTTGTAGTTTGTCTGTGTCCTTGGATCTCAAGTGAGTCTCCTGTAAGTAAGCACGTAGGTGTCTTGAGTTTTCATCCCTTCTTTTATCCCTGTGTCTTTTGTTTGCAGCACTCAGTGCCTGACCTTTTATTCTGATGATTCAGAGCTGTGCACTTATTGCACTTAAAGAATATTTTTTATCATTAATCTACAATCACGTGAAGAACATTATGTTTACTATGCTCCCCCCTTCACCAAGTCCCCCTGAAAAACCTCTTCAGTCACTGTCGATCAGCGTAGTTGGATGCTGTAGACCCCTTCACCATGTCCCCCCCAAAAGTCCCCGTTACAGTCACTGTCCATCAGTGAGTAGTAAGATGCTATATGATCTCTACTAGTCTTCTCTGTGTTGTACAGTACTCCCCATGCACACCCGACCCCGCGCATTATACATGCTAAACTTAATGCCCCAATTCTTTCTCCCCACACATATCCCTCCCTTCAGACTCACCCTGCCCAGTCCTTTTTCCTTTGGTTACTTTTAGTCAACTCTCGGGTTCTGTGAGTCTGCTGCTGTTTTTTTACTTCAGTTTTTCTTTGTTGTTATACTCCACACATGAGTGAAATCACTTGGTACTTGCCTCATCCGCCTGCCCTATTTTTCTGAACATACTACCGTCTTGCTCCATCCACGTCATTGCAAATGGTAGTATTTGTTTTCTTCTTAAGGCTGCTTACTGCACTTTTTAAACTGGATTTCATTCTTCCTTTTTGTTTGTAGTTTAGCTATGTTATTCACCATTCAACTCCTGGTTATGAACAATAGCTTTTTGTCAATCGACATGTATCTGTATCTATCTATCTAAAGGTCTGTCTGTCTGTCTATGTATCTATGTATGTATATATCTATGTATCTTTGTATCTATCTATGTATCTATCTATCTATCTTCCTATCATCTATCTATGATGTCTATCATCTATTAATCTATGTACCTATCTATCTCTCTTTCACCTGTCGTCTGTCTACCTATCTATCTATGAAACAATCATCTTTTTGTCTGCCCATCTATCCTTATGTACAGAACAGTTAACAACATAGCCTATGTCTCTTCCCTACATTATGCTTCCAGAAATCTTGCAAGGTAACTAAGCCAGAAGGAGAGCACTGTGTTCACCGATACGCTTTCAGGTAGATTCAGCAGAGTGTGCTCACAAAACCAGTAAATGGAGGTGAAAGGACTTGAACCCGTATCTTTGTCCTCTGTCCTCTTATACTTCCTGCTCGCTTGTTGACTTTATTTAGCCACATTCAGTGAGTAAGTGATCCCTGAAGACCACAAGTATCCTTCGTCTGGGCCTGTTGTCGACAGAAAAGTGTACTTGGCCCTTTGCACACCACCATGTTTGAGGGACATTGGCGTGATCACTGCTGATAGGTGGAGGGACAAATATGAATTAACACCTATTTCTGGACAGGAGCAGTTGGGAACAAAGAGTGTGTTGTGGAGTGAAGTGTTTATTTGAGTGTCCAAACTTCCCTCTTTAGGTGGTTATTACAACTTTACATTCGTGAACATCATAAAAAGCAATGCTTATAAATGCCCAGAGGCATATTATTACAGCAATTCATTTGTTGAGGTGAGAGGAAATGAGAAGGAAGTTGCTGCACCACTAAATCTATGCCTGAGCACTGCTGAAACCAAACAAAAAGAATTCACGGTGGCTAGATAGGGCTATTTTCTACTGACTCTCTCTGGGGACCAAAACAGAATCCATTTCTTTCTTTGTTTCTCAGTTTCACTTGTGTAGGGTACCTGTCCCCGCCCCTTCAGCTTGTAGTTTGTCTGTGTCCTTGGATCTCAAGTGAGTCTCCAGTAAGGGAGCACGTAGGTGGTCTTGAGTTTTCATCAGTTCTTCTAACCCTGTGTCTTTTGATAGGAGCACTCAAAGGCTGTACTTTTATTCTGATATTTGAGAGCTGTGCTCTTACTGCACTTTGAAATTCTTTTTGTTCTCATTAATATACAATCACATGCAGAAAATTATGTTATTCTGTCTACCCTCTTCACCAAGTCACCCCAAATCCCAGTTACAGCCGCTCTCCGTCAGCATGTACTAAGATGCTGTAGAATCACTACATGTCTTCTCTGTGTTGTGCAGCCTTACCCATGACACCCCACCCTACACATTATACATGCTAATCCTAATGCCCCCATTCTTTTTCCCCGCACTTATTACTCCCTTCCCACAAACCCTACCCAGTCCCTTTCTCTTTGGTAACTGTAGGTCCACTCTCGGGTTCTGTGAGTCTGCTGCTGTCTTTTCCTTCAGTTTTTCTTTGTTATCATACTCCACACATGAGTGAAATCATTTGGTACATGTATTTCTCCGCCTGGCCTATTTGACTGAGCATAATACCCTCTAGCTCCATCCACGTTATTGCAAATGATAGGATTCGTTTTCTTCTTATGGCTGCTTACTGCACTTTTTAAACTGGATTTCATTCTTCTTTTTTGTTTGTAGTTTTGCAATGTGCTTTCACCATTGCTCTCCTTGTTTTGAGCAGTAGCTTTGTGCTAATCGATATGTACCTATATCTATCTATCTTTCTGTCTATCTATTTATCAATCACTCAATCAATCATCCTTTTGTCTGTCCATCTGTCCATGTGTGCAGAACAGTTAACCATATACCCTATATCACTTTCCTACACTATGCTCCCAGAAATCCTGCAAAGTATCTAGGCTGCAGAGGGAGCACTGGGTTCACCGAGACACTTGCAGTTCGAGTCGGCCGCGTGTACCTACAAAACCAGGGAATGGTTGTGCTGGGACTTGAACCCGTGTCTCTATCCTCTGTCCTCTTTCATCTCCTTCTAACTTGCTGTCTGTATTTAGCCACATTCATTGACTAAGGGCTCCCTGAAGATCTCAAGTATCATTCCTCTGGGCCTGTTGTCGACAGAAAAGTCAACTTGTTGCTTCGCTCACCACCATGTTTGAAGGACATCAGCGTGATCACCGCCGATAGGACGGAGGGTCAAATAAAAAGGAACACCAATTTCTAGACAGGAGCAGTTGGGAGCTAACAGTGTATTGTGGAGTGATGTGTTTATTTGAGTGTCCAAACTTCCCTCTTTAGGTGGTTATTAGATTTCCACATTCGTGAACATCATAAAATCCACTGATTTCAAAGGCCCAGATGCTTATTATTACAGCAACTCAGTTGTTGAGGTGAGAGAAAATGAGAAGTATGTTGCTGCACCACTAAATCTATGGCTGGGAACTGTTGAAACCAAACACAAAGAATTCACGGTGGCCAGATAGGGCTATTTTCTGCTGACTGTCTCTGGGGACTCAAACAGAATCCATTTGCTTGATTGTTTGATTTTCCGTTTCACTCGTGTAGGGTACTTGTCCACACACCTTCGGCTTGTAGTTTGTCTGTGTCCTTGGATCTCAAGTGAGTCTCCTGTAAGTAAGCACGTAGGTGTCTTGAGTTTTCATCCCTTCTTTTATCCCTGTGTCTTTTGTTTGCAGCACTCAGTGCCTGACCTTTTATTCTGATGATTCAGAGCTGTGCACTTATTGCACTTAAAGAATATTTTTTATCATTAATCTACAATCACGTGAAGAACATTATGTTTACTATGCTCCCCCCTTCACCAAGTCCCCCTGAAAAACCTCTTCAGTCACTGTCGATAAGCGTAGTTGGATGCTGTAGACCCCTTCACCATGTCCCCCCCAAAAGTCCCCGTTACAGTCACTGTCCATCAGTGAGTAGTAAGATGCTATATGATCTCTACTAGTCTTCTCTGTGTTGTACAGTACTCCCCATGCACACCCGACCCCGCGCATTATACATGCTAAACTTAATGCCCCAATTCTTTCTCCCCACACATATCCCTCCCTTCAGACTCACCCTGCCCAGTCCTTTTTCCTTTGGTTACTTTTAGTCAACTCTCGGGTTCTGTGAGTCTGCTGCTGTTTTTTTACTTCAGTTTTTCTTTGTTGTTATACTCCACACATGAGTGAAATCACTTGGTACTTGCCTCATCCGCCTGCCCTATTTTTCTGAACATACTACCGTCTTGCTCCATCCACGTCATTGCAAATGGTAGTATTTGTTTTCTTCTTAAGGCTGCTTACTGCACTTTTTAAACTGGATTTCATTCTTCCTTTTTGTTTGTAGTTTAGCTATGTTATTCACCATTCAACTCCTGGTTATGAACAATAGCTTTTTGTCAATCGACATGTATCTGTATCTATCTATCTAAAGGTCTGTCTGTCTGTCTATGTATCTATGTATGTATATATCTATGTATCTTTGTATCTATCTATGTATCTATCTATCTATCTTCCTATCATCTATCTATGATGTCTATCATCTATTAATCTATGTACCTATCTATCTCTCTTTCACCTGTCGTCTGTCTACCTATCTATCTATGAAACAATCATCTTTTTGTCTGCCCATCTATCCTTATGTACAGAACAGTTAACAACATAGCCTATGTCTCTTCCCTACATTATGCTTCCAGAAATCTTGCAAGGTAACTAAGCCAGAAGGAGAGCACTGTGTTCACCGATACGCTTTCAGGTAGATTCAGCAGAGTGTGCTCACAAAACCAGTAAATGGAGGTGAAAGGACTTGAACCCGTATCTTTGTCCTCTGTCCTCTTATACTTCCTGCTCGCTTGTTGACTTTATTTAGCCACATTCAGTGAGTAAGTGATCCCTGAAGACCACAAGTATCCTTCGTCTGGGCCTGTTGTCGACAGAAAAGTGTACTTGGCCCTTTGCACACCACCATGTTTGAGGGACATTGGCGTGATCACTGCTGATAGGTGGAGGGACAAATATGAATTAACACCTATTTCTGGACAGGAGCAGTTGGGAACAAAGAGTGTGTTGTGGAGTGAAGTGTTTATTTGAGTGTCCAAACTTCCCTCTTTAGGTGGTTATTACAACTTTACATTCGTGAACATCATAAAAAGCAATGCTTATAAATGCCCAGAGGCATATTATTACAGCAATTCATTTGTTGAGGTGAGAGGAAATGAGAAGGAAGTTGCTGCACCACTAAATCTATGCCTGAGCACTGCTGAAACCAAACAAAAAGAATTCACGGTGGCTAGATAGGGCTATTTTCTACTGACTCTCTCTGGGGACCAAAACAGAATCCATTTCTTTCTTTGTTTCTCAGTTTCACTTGTGTAGGGTACCTGTCCCCGCCCCTTCAGCTTGTAGTTTGTCTGTGTCCTTGGATCTCAAGTGAGTCTCCAGTAAGGGAGCACGTAGGTGGTCTTGAGTTTTCATCAGTTCTTCTAACCCTGTGTCTTTTGATAGGAGCACTCAAAGGCTGTACTTTTATTCTGATATTTGAGAGCTGTGCTCTTACTGCACTTTGAAATTCTTTTTGTTCTCATTAATATACAATCACATGCAGAAAATTATGTTATTCTGTCTACCCTCTTCACCAAGTCACCCCAAATCCCAGTTACAGCCGCTCTCCGTCAGCATGTACTAAGATGCTGTAGAATCACTACATGTCTTCTCTGTGTTGTGCAGCCTCACCCATGACACCCCACCCTACACATTATACATGCTAATCCTAATGCCCCCATTCTTTTTCCCCGCACTTATTACTCCCTTCCCACAAACCCTACCCAGTCCCTTTCTCTTTGGTAACTGTAGGTCCACTCTCGGGTTCTGTGAGTCTGCTGCTGTCTTTTCCTTCAGTTTTTCTTTGTTATCATACTCCACACATGAGTGAAATCATTTGGTACATGTATTTCTCCGCCTGGCCTATTTGACTGAGCATAATACCCTCTAGCTCCATCCACGTTATTGCAAATGATAGGATTCGTTTTCTTCTTATGGCTGCTTACTGCACTTTTTAAACTGGATTTCATTCTTCTTTTTTGTTTGTAGTTTTGCAATGTGCTTTCACCATTGCTCTCCTTGTTTTGAGCAGTAGCTTTGTGCTAATCGATATGTACCTATATCTATCTATCTTTCTGTCTATCTATTTATCAATCACTCAATCAATCATCCTTTTGTCTGTCCATCTGTCCATGTGTGCAGAACAGTTAACCATATACCCTATATCACTTTCCTACACTATGCTCCCAGAAATCCTGCAAAGTATCTAGGCTGCAGAGGGAGCACTGGGTTCACCGAGACACTTGCAGTTCGAGTCGGCCGCGTGTACCTACAAAACCAGGGAATGGTTGTGCTGGGACTTGAACCCGTGTCTCTATCCTCTGTCCTCTTTCATCTCCTTCTAACTTGCTGTCTGTATTTAGCCACATTCATTGACTAAGGGCTCCCTGAAGATCTCAAGTATCATTCCTCTGGGCCTGTTGTCGACAGAAAAGTCAACTTGTTGCTTCGCTCACCACCATGTTTGAAGGACATCAGCGTGATCACCGCCGATAGGACGGAGGGTCAAATAAAAAGGAACACCAATTTCTAGACAGGAGCAGTTGGGAGCTAACAGTGTATTGTGGAGTGATGTGTTTATTTGAGTGTCCAAACTTCCCTCTTTAGGTGGTTATTAGATTTCCACATTCGTGAACATCATAAAATCCACTGATTTCAAAGGCCCAGATGCTTATTATTACAGCAACTCAGTTGTTGAGGTGAGAGAAAATGAGAAGTATGTTGCTGCACCACTAAATCTATGGCTGGGAACTGTTGAAACCAAACAAAAAGAATTCACGGTGGCCAGATAGGGCTATTTTCTGCTGACTGTCTCTGGGGACTCAAACAGAATCCATTTGCTTGATTGTTTGATTTTCCGTTTCACTCGTGTAGGGTACTTGTCCACACACCTTCGGCTTGTAGTTTGTCTGTGTCCTTGGATCTCAAGTGAGTCTCCTGTAAGTAAGCACGTAGGTGTCTTGAGTTTTCATCCCTTCTTTTATCCCTGTGTCTTTTGTTTGCAGCACTCAGTGCCTGACCTTTTATTCTGATGATTCAGAGCTGTGCACTTATTGCACTTAAAGAATATTTTTTATCATTAATCTACAATCACGTGAAGAACATTATGTTTACTATGCTCCCCCCTTCACCAAGTCCCCCTGAAAAACCTCTTCAGTCACTGTCGATAAGCGTAGTTGGATGCTGTAGACCCCTTCACCATGTCCCCCCCAAAAGTCCCCGTTACAGTCACTGTCCATCAGTGAGTAGTAAGATGCTATATGATCTCTACTAGTCTTCTCTGTGTTGTACAGTACTCCCCATGCACACCCGACCCCGCGCATTATACATGCTAAACTTAATGCCCCCATTCTTTCTCCCCACACATATCCCTCCCTTCAGACTCACCCTGCCCAGTCCTTTTTCCTTTGGTTACTTTTAGTCAACTCTCGGGTTCTGTGAGTCTGCTGCTGTTTTTTTACTTCAGTTTTTCTTTGTTGTTATACTCCACACATGAGTGAAATCACTTGGTACTTGCCTCATCCGCCTGCCCTATTTTTCTGAACATACTACCGTCTTGCTCCATCCACGTCATTGCAAATGGTAGTATTTGTTTTCTTCTTAAGGCTGCTTACTGCACTTTTTAAACTGGATTTCATTCTTCCTTTTTGTTTGTAGTTTAGCTATGTTATTCACCATTCAACTCCTGGTTATGAACAATAGCTTTTTGTCAATCGACATGTATCTGTATCTATCTATCTAAAGGTCTGTCTGTCTATCTATGTATCTATGTATGTATATATCTATGTATCTTTGTATCTATCTATGTATCTATCTATCTATCTTCCTATCATCTATCTATGATGTCTATCATCTATTAATCTATGTACCTATCTATCTCTCTTTCACCTGTCATCTGTCTACCTATCTATCTATGAAACAATCATCTTTTTGTTTGCCCATCTATCCTTATGTACAGAACAGTTAACAACATAGCCTATGTCTCTTCCCTACATTATGCTTCCAGAAATCTTGCAAGGTAACTAAGCCAGAAGGAGAGCACTGTGTTCACCGATACGCTTTCAGGTAGAGTCAGCAGAGTGTGCTTACAAAACCAGTAAATGGAGGTGAAAGGACTTGAACCCGTATCTTTGTCCTCTGTCCTCTTATACTTCCTGCTCGCTTGTTGACTTTATTTAGCCACATTCAGTGAGTAAGTGATCCCTGAAGACCACAAGTATCCTTCGTCTGGGCCTGTTGTCGACAGAAAAGTGTACTTGGCCCTTTGCACACCACCATGTTTGAGGGACATTGGCGTGATCACTGCTGATAGGTGGAGGGACAAATATGAATTAACACCTATTTCTGGACAGGAGCAGTTGGGAACAAAGAGTGTGTTGTGGAGTGAAGTGTTTATTTGAGTGTCCAAACTTCCCTCTTTAGGTGGTTATTACAACTTTACATTCGTGAACATCATAAAAAGCAATGCTTATAAATGCCCAGAGGCATATTATTACAGCAATTCATTTGTTGAGGTGAGAGGAAATGAGAAGGAAGTTGCTGCACCACTAAATCTATGCCTGAGCACTGCTGAAACCAAACAAAAAGAATTCACGGTGGCTAGATAGGGCTATTTTCTACTGACTCTCTCGGGGGACCAAAACAGAATCCATTTCTTTCTTTGTTTCTCAGTTTCACTTGTGTAGGGTACCTGTCCCCGCCCCTTCAGCTTGTAGTTTGTCTGTGTCCTTGGATCTCAAGTGAGTCTCCAGTAAGGGAGCACGTAGGTGGTCTTGAGTTTTCATCAGTTCTTCTAACCCTGTGTCTTTTGATAGGAGCACTCAAAGGCTGTACTTTTATTCTGATATTTGAGAGCTGTGCTCTTACTGCACTTTGAAATTCTTTTTGTTCTCATTAATATACAATCACATGCAGAAAATTATGTTATTCTGTCTACCCTCTTCACCAAGTCACCCCAAATCCCAGTTACAGCCGCTCTCCGTCAGCATGTACTAAGATGCTGTAGAATCACTACATGTCTTCTCTGTGTTGTGCAGCCTTACCCATGACACCCCACCCTACACATTATACATGCTAATCCTAATGCCCCCATTCTTTTTCCCCGCACTTATTACTCCCTTCCCACAAACCCTACCCAGTCCCTTTCTCTTTGGTAACTGTAGGTCCACTCTCGGGTTCTGTGAGTCTGCTGCTGTCTTTTCCTTCAGTTTTTCTTTGTTATCATACTCCACACATGAGTGAAATCATTTGGTACATGTATTTCTCCGCCTGGCCTATTTGACTGAGCATAATACCCTCTAGCTCCATCCACGTTATTGCAAATGATAGGATTCGTTTTCTTCTTATGGCTGCTTACTGCACTTTTTAAACTGGATTTCATTCTTCTTTTTTGTTTGTAGTTTTGCAATGTGCTTTCACCATTGCTCTCCTTGTTTTGAGCAGTAGCTTTGTGCTAATCGATATGTACCTATATCTATCTATCTTTCTGTCTATCTATTTATCAATCACTCAATCAATCATCCTTTTGTCTGTCCATCTGTCCATGTGTGCAGAACAGTTAACCATATACCCTATATCACTTTCCTACACTATGCTCCCAGAAATCCTGCAAAGTATCTAGGCTGCAGAGGGAGCACTGGGTTCACCGAGACACTTGCAGTTCGAGTCGGCCGCGTGTACCTACAAAACCAGGGAATGGTTGTGCTGGGACTTGAACCCGTGTCTCTATCCTCTGTCCTCTTTCATCTCCTTCTAACTTGCTGTCTGTATTTAGCCACATTCATTGACTAAGGGCTCCCTGAAGATCTCAAGTATCATTCCTCTGGGCCTGTTGTCGACAGAAAAGTCAACTTGTTGCTTCGCTCACCACCATGTTTGAAGGACATCAGCGTGATCACCGCCGATAGGACGGAGGGTCAAATAAAAAGGAACACCAATTTCTAGACAGGAGCAGTTGGGAGCTAACAGTGTATTGTGGAGTGATGTGTTTATTTGAGTGTCCAAACTTCCCTCTTTAGGTGGTTATTAGATTTCCACATTCGTGAACATCATAAAATCCACTGATTTCAAAGGCCCAGATGCTTATTATTACAGCAACTCAGTTGTTGAGGTGAGAGAAAATGAGAAGTATGTTGCTGCACCACTAAATCTATGGCTGGGAACTGTTGAAACCAAACAAAAAGAATTCACGGTGGCCAGATAGGGCTATTTTCTGCTGACTGTCTCTGGGGACTCAAACAGAATCCATTTGCTTGATTGTTTGATTTTCCGTTTCACTCGTGTAGGGTACTTGTCCACACACCTTCGGCTTGTAGTTTGTCTGTGTCCTTGGATCTCAAGTGAGTCTCCTGTAAGTAAGCACGTAGGTGTCTTGAGTTTTCATCCCTTCTTTTATCCCTGTGTCTTTTGTTTGCAGCACTCAGTGCCTGACCTTTTATTCTGATGATTCAGAGCTGTGCACTTATTGCACTTAAAGAATATTTTTTATCATTAATCTACAATCACGTGAAGAACATTATGTTTACTATGCTCCCCCCTTCACCAAGTCCCCCTGAAAAACCTCTTCAGTCACTGTCGATAAGCGTAGTTGGATGCTGTAGACCCCTTCACCATGTCCCCCCCAAAAGTCCCCGTTACAGTCACTGTCCATCAGTGAGTAGTAAGATGCTATATGATCTCTACTAGTCTTCTCTGTGTTGTACAGTACTCCCCATGCACACCCGACCCCGCGCATTATACATGCTAAACTTAATGCCCCCATTCTTTCTCCCCACACATATCCCTCCCTTCAGAATCACCCTGCCCAGTCCTTTTTCCTTTGGTTACTTTTAGTCAACTCTCGGGTTCTGTGAGTCTGCTGCTGTTTTTTACTTCAGTTTTCCTTTGTTGTTATACTCCACACATGAGTGAAATCACTTGGTACTTGCCTTATCCGCCTGCCCTATTTTTCTGAACATACTACCGTCTTGCTCCATCCACGTCATTGCAAATGGTAGTATTTGTTTTCTTCTTAAGGCTGCTTACTGCACTTTTTAAACTGGATTTCATTCTTCCTTTTTGTTTGTAGTTTAGCTATGTTATTCACCATTCAACTCCTGGTTATGAACAATAGCTTTTTGTCAATCGACATGTATCTGTATCTATCTATCTAAAGGTCTGTCTGTCTATCTATGTATCTATGTATGTATATATCTATGTATCTTTGTATCTATCTATGTATCTATCTATCTATCTTCCTATCATCTATCTATGATGTCTATCATCTATTAATCTATGTACCTATCTATCTCTCTTTCACCTGTCGTCTGTCTACCTATCTATCTATGAAACAATCATCTTTTTGTCTGCCCATCTATCCTTATGTACAGAACAGTTAACAACATCGCCTATGTCTCTTCCCTACATTATGCTTCCAGAAATCTTGCAAGGTAACTAAGCCAGAAGGAGAGCACTGTGTTCACCGATACGCTTTCAGGTAGATTCAGCAGAGTGTGCTCACAAAACCAGTAAATGGAGGTGAAAGGACTTGAACCCGTATCTTTGTCCTCTGTCCTCTTATACTTCCTGCTCGCTTGTTGACTTTATTTAGCCACATTCAGTGAGTAAGTGATCCCTGAAGACCACAAGTATCCTTCGTCTGGGCCTGTTGTCGACAGAAAAGTGTACTTGGCCCTTTGCACACCACCATGTTTGAGGGACATTGGCGTGATCACTGCTGATAGGTGGAGGGACAAATATGAATTAACACCTATTTCTGGACAGGAGCAGTTGGGAACAAAGAGTGTGTTGTGGAGTGAAGTGTTTATTTGAGTGTCCAAACTTCCCTCTTTAGGTGGTTATTACAACTTTACATTCGTGAACATCATAAAAAGCAATGCTTATAAATGCCCAGAGGCATATTATTACAGCAATTCATTTGTTGAGGTGAGAGGAAATGAGAAGGAAGTTGCTGCACCACTAAATCTATGCCTGAGCACTGCTGAAACCAAACAAAAAGAATTCACGGTGGCTAGATAGGGCTATTTTCTACTGACTCTCTCTGGGGACCAAAACAGAATCCATTTCTTTCTTTGTTTCTCAGTTTCACTTGTGTAGGGTACCTGTCCCCGCCCCTTCAGCTTGTAGTTTGTCTGTGTCCTTGGATCTCAAGTGAGTCTCCAGTAAGGGAGCACGTAGGTGGTCTTGAGTTTTCATCAGTTCTTCTAACCCTGTGTCTTTTGATAGGAGCACTCAAAGGCTGTACTTTTATTCTGATATTTGAGAGCTGTGCTCTTACTGCACTTTGAAATTCTTTTTGTTCTCATTAATATACAATCACATGCAGAAAATTATGTTATTCTGTCTACCCTCTTCACCAAGTCACCCCAAATCCCAGTTACAGCCGCTCTCCGTCAGCATGTGCTAAGATGCTGTAGAATCACTACATGTCTTCTCTGTGTTGTGCAGCCTCACCCATGACACCCCACCCTACACATTATACATGCTAATCCTAATGCCCCCATTCTTTTTCCCCGCACTTATTACTCCCTTCCCACAAACCCTACCCAGTCCCTTTCTCTTTGGTAACTGTAGGTCCACTCTCGGGTTCTGTGAGTCTGCTGCTGTCTTTTCCTTCAGTTTTTCTTTGTTATCATACTCCACACATGAGTGAAATCATTTGGTACATGTATTTCTCCGCCTGGCCTATTTGACTGAGCATAATACCCTCTAGCTCCATCCACGTTATTGCAAATGATAGGATTCGTTTTCTTCTTATGGCTGCTTACTGCACTTTTTAAACTGGATTTCATTCTTCTTTTTTGTTTGTAGTTTTGCAATGTGCTTTCACCATTGCTCTCCTTGTTTTGAGCAGTAGCTTTGTGCTAATCGATATGTACCTATATCTATCTATCTTTCTGTCTATCTATTTATCAATCACTCAATCAATCATCCTTTTGTCTGTCCATCTGTCCATGTGTGCAGAACAGTTAACCATATACCCTATATCACTTTCCTACACTATGCTCCCAGAAATCCTGCAAAGTATCTAGGCTGCAGAGGGAGCACTGGGTTCACCGAGACACTTGCAGTTCGAGTCGGCCGCGTGTACCTACAAAACCAGGGAATGGTTGTGCTGGGACTTGAACCCGTGTCTCTATCCTCTGTCCTCTTTCATCTCCTTCTAACTTGCTGTCTGTATTTAGCCACATTCATTGACTAAGGGCTCCCTGAAGATCTCAAGTATCATTCCTCTGGGCCTGTTGTCGACAGAAAAGTCAACTTGTTGCTTCGCTCACCACCATGTTTGAAGGACATCAGCGTGATCACCGCCGATAGGACGGAGGGTCAAATAAAAAGGAACACCAATTTCTAGACAGGAGCAGTTGGGAGCTAACAGTGTATTGTGGAGTGATGTGTTTATTTGAGTGTCCAAACTTCCCTCTTTAGGTGGTTATTAGATTTCCACATTCGTGAACATCATAAAATCCACTGATTTCAAAGGCCCAGATGCTTATTATTACAGCAACTCAGTTGTTGAGGTGAGAGAAAATGAGAAGTATGTTGCTGCACCACTAAATCTATGGCTGGGAACTGTTGAAACCAAACAAAAAGAATTCACGGTGGCCAGATAGGGCTATTTTCTGCTGACTGTCTCTGGGGACTCAAACAGAATCCATTTGCTTGATTGTTTGATTTTCCGTTTCACTCGTGTAGGGTACTTGTCCACACACCTTCGGCTTGTAGTTTGTCTGTGTCCTTGGATCTCAAGTGAGTCTCCTGTAAGTAAGCACGTAGGTGTCTTGAGTTTTCATCCCTTCTTTTATCCCTGTGTCTTTTGTTTGCAGCACTCAGTGCCTGACCTTTTATTCTGATGATTCAGAGCTGTGCACTTATTGCACTTAAAGAATATTTTTTATCATTAATCTACAATCACGTGAAGAACATTATGTTTACTATGCTGCCCCCTTCACCAAGTCCCCCTGAAATACCTCTTCAGTCACTGTCGATAAGCGTAGTTGGATGCTGTAGACCCCTTCACCATGTCCCCCCCAAAAGTCCCCGTTACAGTCACTGTCCATCAGTGAGTAGTAAGATGCTATATGATCTCAACTAGTCTTCTCTGTGTTGTACAGTACTCCCCATGCACACCCGACCCCGCGCATTATACATGCTAAACTTAATGCCCCCATTCTTTCTCCCCACACATATCCCTCCCTTCAGACTCACCCTGCCCAGTCCTTTTTCCTTTGGTTACTTTTAGTCAACTCTCGGGTTCTGTGAGTCTGCTGCTGTTTTTTTACTTCAGTTTTCCTTTGTTGTTATACTCCACACATGAGTGAAATCACTTGGTACTTGCCTCATCCGCCTGCCCTATTTTTTTGAACATACTACCGTCTTGCTCCATCCACGTCATTGCAAATGGTAGTATTTGTTTTCTTCTTAAGGCTGCTTACTGCACTTTTTAAACTGGATTTCATTCTTCCTTTTTGTTTGTAGTTTAGCTATGTTATTCACCATTCAACTCCTGGTTATGAACAATAGCTTTTTGTCAATCGACATGTATCTGTATCTATCTATCTAAAGGTCTGTCTGTCTATCTATGTATCTATGTATGTATATATCTATGTATCTTTGTATCTATCTATGTATCTATCTATCTATCTTCCTATCATCTATCTATGATGTCTATCATCTATTAATCTATGTACCTATCTATCTCTCTTTCACCTGTCGTCTGTCTACCTATCTATCTATGAAACAATCATCTTTTTGTCTGCCCATCTATCCTTATGTACAGAACAGTTAACAACATAGCCTATGTCTCTTCCCTACATTATGCTTCCAGAAATCTTGCAAGGTAACTAAGCCAGAAGGAGAGCACTGTGTTCACCGATACGCTTTCAGGTAGAGTCAGCAGAGTGTGCTTACAAAACCAGTAAATGGAGGTGAAAGGACTTGAACCCGTATCTTTGTCCTCTGTCCTCTTATACTTCCTGCTCGCTTGTTGACTTTATTTAGCCACATTCAGTGAGTAAGTGATCCCTGAAGACCACAAGTATCCTTCGTCTGGGCCTGTTGTCGACAGAAAAGTGTACTTGGCCCTTTGCACACCACCATGTTTGAGGGACATTGGCGTGATCACTGCTGATAGGTGGAGGGACAAATATGAATTAACACCTATTTCTGGACAGGAGCAGTTGGGAACAAAGAGTGTGTTGTGGAGTGAAGTGTTTATTTGAGTGTCCAAACTTCCCTCTTTAGGTGGTTATTACAACTTTACATTCGTGAACATCATAAAAAGCAATGCTTATAAATGCCCAGAGGCATATTATTACAGCAATTCATTTGTTGAGGTGAGAGGAAATGAGAAGGAAGTTGCTGCACCACTAAATCTATGCCTGAGCACTGCTGAAACCAAACAAAAAGAATTCACGGTGGCTAGATAGGGCTATTTTCTACTGACTCTCTCTGGGGACCAAAACAGAATCCATTTCTTTCTTTGTTTCTCAGTTTCACTTGTGTAGGGTACCTGTCCCCGCCCCTTCAGCTTGTAGTTTGTCTGTGTCCTTGGATCTCAAGTGAGTCTCCAGTAAGGGAGCACGTAGGTGGTCTTGAGTTTTCATCAGTTCTTCTAACCCTGTGTCTTTTGATAGGAGCACTCAAAGGCTGTACTTTTATTCTGATATTTGAGAGCTGTGCTCTTACTGCACTTTGAAATTCTTTTTGTTCTCATTAATATACAATCACATGCAGAAAATTATGTTATTCTGTCTACCCTCTTCACCAAGTCACCCCAAATCCCAGTTACAGCCGCTCTCCGTCAGCATGTACTAAGATGCTGTAGAATCACTACATGTCTTCTCTGTGTTGTGCAGCCTCACCCATGACACCCCACCCTACACATTATACATGCTAATCCTAATGCCCCCATTCTTTTTCCCCGCACTTATTACTCCCTTCCCACAAACCCTACCCAGTCCCTTTCTCTTTGGTAACTGTAGGTCCACTCTCGGGTTCTGTGAGTCTGCTGCTGTCTTTTCCTTCAGTTTTTCTTTGTTATCATACTCCACACATGAGTGAAATCATTTGGTACATGTATTTCTCCGCCTGGCCTATTTGACTGAGCATAATACCCTCTAGCTCCATCCACGTTATTGCAAATGATAGGATTCGTTTTCTTCTTATGGCTGCTTACTGCACTTTTTAAACTGGATTTCATTCTTCTTTTTTGTTTGTAGTTTTGCAATGTGCTTTCACCATTGCTCTCCTTGTTTTGAGCAGTAGCTTTGTGCTAATCGATATGTACCTATATCTATCTATCTTTCTGTCTATCTATTTATCAATCACTCAATCAATCATCCTTTTGTCTGTCCATCTGTCCATGTGTGCAGAACAGTTAACCATATACCCTATATCACTTTCCTACACTATGCTCCCAGAAATCCTGCAAAGTATCTAGGCTGCAGAGGGAGCACTGGGTTCACCGAGACACTTGCAGTTCGAGTCGGCCGCGTGTACCTACAAAACCAGGGAATGGTTGTGCTGGGACTTGAACCCGTGTCTCTATCCTCTGTCCTCTTTCATCTCCTTCTAACTTGCTGTCTGTATTTAGCCACATTCATTGACTAAGGGCTCCCTGAAGATCTCAAGTATCATTCCTCTGGGCCTGTTGTCGACAGAAAAGTCAACTTGTTGCTTCGCTCACCACCATGTTTGAAGGACATCAGCGTGATCACCGCCGATAGGACGGAGGGTCAAATAAAAAGGAACACCAATTTCTAGACAGGAGCAGTTGGGAGCTAACAGTGTATTGTGGAGTGATGTGTTTATTTGAGTGTCCAAACTTCCCTCTTTAGGTGGTTATTAGATTTCCACATTCGTGAACATCATAAAATCCACTGATTTCAAAGGCCCAGATGCTTATTATTACAGCAACTCAGTTGTTGAGGTGAGAGAAAATGAGAAGTATGTTGCTGCACCACTAAATCTATGGCTGGGAACTGTTGAAACCAAACAAAAAGAATTCACGGTGGCCAGATAGGGCTATTTTCTGCTGACTGTCTCTGGGGACTCAAACAGAATCCATTTGCTTGATTGTTTGATTTTCCGTTTCACTCGTGTAGGGTACTTGTCCACACACCTTCGGCTTGTAGTTTGTCTGTGTCCTTGGATCTCAAGTGAGTCTCCTGTAAGTAAGCACGTAGGTGTCTTGAGTTTTCATCCCTTCTTTTATCCCTGTGTCTTTTGTTTGCAGCACTCAGTGCCTGACCTTTTATTCTGATGATTCAGAGCTGTGCACTTATTGCACTTAAAGAATATTTTTTATCATTAATCTACAATCACGTGAAGAACATTATGTTTACTATGCTCCCCCCTTCACCAAGTCCCCCTGAAAAACCTCTTCAGTCACTGTCGATAAGCGTAGTTGGATGCTGTAGACCCCTTCACCATGTCCCCCCCAAAAGTCCCCGTTACAGTCACTGTCCATCAGTGAGTAGTAAGATGCTATATGATCTCTACTAGTCTTCTCTGTGTTGTACAGTACTCCCCATGCACACCCGACCCCGCGCATTATACATGCTAAACTTAATGCCCCCATTCTTTCTCCCCACACATATCCCTCCCTTCAGACTCACCCTGCCCAGTCCTTTTTCCTTTGGTTACTTTTAGTCAACTCTCGGGTTCTGTGAGTCTGCTGCTGTTTTTTACTTCAGTTTTCCTTTGTTGTTATACTCCACACATGAGTGAAATCACTTGGTACTTGCCTTATCCGCCTGCCCTATTTTTCTGAACATACTACCGTCTTGCTCCATCCACGTCATTGCAAATGGTAGTATTTGTTTTCTTCTTAAGGCTGCTTACTGCACTTTTTAAACTGGATTTCATTCTTCTTTTTTGTTTGTAGTTTTGCAATGTGCTTTCACCATTGCTCTCCTTGTTTTGAGCAGTAGCTTTGTGCTAATCGATATGTACCTATATCTATCTATCTTTCTGTCTATCTATTTATCAATCACTCAATCAATCATCCTTTTGTCTGTCCATCTGTCCATGTGTGCAGAACACTTAACCATATACCCTATATCACTTTCCTACACTATGCTCCCAGAAATCCTGCAAAGTATCTAGGCTGCAGAGGGAGCACTGGGTTCACCGAGACACTTGCAGTTCGAGTCGGCCGCGTGTACCTACAAAACCAGGGAATGGTTGTGCTGGGACTTGAACCCGTGTCTCTATCCTCTGTCCTCTTTCATCTCCTTCTAACTTGCTGTCTGTATTTAGCCACATTCATTGACTAAGGGCTCCCTGAAGATCTCAAGTATCATTCCTCTGGGCCTGTTGTCGACAGAAAAGTCAACTTGTTGCTTCGCTCACCACCATGTTTGAAGGACATCAGCGTGATCACCGCCGATAGGACGGAGGGTCAAATAAAAAGGAACACCAATTTCTAGACAGGAGCAGTTGGGAGCTAACAGTGTATTGTGGAGTGATGTGTTTATTTGAGTGTCCAAACTTCCCTCTTTAGGTGGTTATTAGATTTCCACATTCGTGAACATCATAAAATCCACTGATTTCAAAGGCCCAGATGCTTATTATTACAGCAACTCAGTTGTTGAGGTGAGAGAAAATGAGAAGTATGTTGCTGCACCACTAAATCTATGGCTGGGAACTGTTGAAACCAAACAAAAAGAATTCACGGTGGCCAGATAGGGCTATTTTCTGCTGACTGTCTCTGGGGACTCAAACAGAATCCATTTGCTTGATTGTTTGATTTTCCGTTTCACTCGTGTAGGGTACTTGTCCACACACCTTCGGCTTGTAGTTTGTCTGTGTCCTTGGATCTCAAGTGAGTCTCCTGTAAGTAAGCACGTAGGTGTCTTGAGTTTTCATCCCTTCTTTTATCCCTGTGTCTTTTGTTTGCAGCACTCAGTGCCTGACCTTTTATTCTGATGATTCAGAGCTGTGCACTTATTGCACTTAAAGAATATTTTTTATCATTAATCTACAATCACGTGAAGAACATTATGTTTACTATGCTCCCCCCTTCACCAAGTCCCCCTGAAAAACCTCTTCAGTCACTGTCGATAAGCGTAGTTGGATGCTGTAGACCCCTTCACCATGTCCCCCCCAAAAGTCCCCGTTACAGTCACTGTCCATCAGTGAGTAGTAAGATGCTATATGATCTCTACTAGTCTTCTCTGTGTTGTACAGTACTCCCCATGCACACCCGACCCCGCGCATTATACATGCTAAACTTAATGCCCCCATTCTTTCTCCCCACACATATCCCTCCCTTCAGAATCACCCTGCCCAGTCCTTTTTCCTTTGGTTACTTTTAGTCAACTCTCGGGTTCTGTGAGTCTGCTGCTGTTTTTTACTTCAGTTTTCCTTTGTTGTTATACTCCACACATGAGTGAAATCACTTGGTACTTGCCTTATCCGCCTGCCCTATTTTTCTGAACATACTACCGTCTTGCTCCATCCACGTCATTGCAAATGGTAGTATTTGTTTTCTTCTTAAGGCTGCTTACTGCACTTTTTAAACTGGATTTCATTCTTCCTTTTTGTTTGTAGTTTAGCTATGTTATTCACCATTCAACTCCTGGTTATGAACAATAGCTTTTTGTCAATCGACATGTATCTGTATCTATCTATCTAAAGGTCTGTCTGTCTGTCTCTGTATCTATGTATGTATATATCTATGTATCTTTGTATCTATCTATGTATCTATCTATCTATCTTCCTATCATCTATCTATGATGTCTATCATCTATTAATCTATGTACCTATCTATCTCTCTTTCACCTGTCGTCTGTCTACCTATCTATCTATGAAACAATCATCTTTTTGTCTGCCCATCTATCCTTATGTACTGAACAGTTAACAACATAGCCTATGTCTCTTCCCTACATTATGCTTCCAGAAATCTTGCAAGGTAACTAAGCCAGAAGGAGAGCACTGTGTTCACCGATACGCTTTCAGGTAGAGTCAGCAGAGTGTGCTTACAAAACCAGTAAATGGAGGTGAAAGGACTTGAACCCGTATCTTTGTCCTCTGTCCTCTTATACTTCCTGCTCGCTTGTTGACTTTATTTAGCCACATTCAGTGAGTAAGTGATCCCTGAAGACCACAAGTATCCTTCGTCTGGGCCTGTTGTCGACAGAAAAGTGTACTTGGCCCTTTGCACACCACCATGTTTGAGGGACATTGGCGTGATCACTGCTGATAGGTGGAGGGACAAATATGAATTAACACCTATTTCTGGACAGGAGCAGTTGGGAACAAAGAGTGTGTTGTGGAGTGAAGTGTTTATTTGAGTGTCCAAACTTCCCTCTTTAGGTGGTTATTACAACTTTACATTCGTGAACATCATAAAAAGCAATGCTTATAAATGCCCAGAGGCATATTATTACAGCAATTCATTTGTTGAGGTGAGAGGAAATGAGAAGGAAGTTGCTGCACCACTAAATCTATGCCTGAGCACTGCTGAAACCAAACAAAAAGAATTCACGGTGGCTAGATAGGGCTATTTTCTACTGACTCTCTCTGGGGACCAAAACAGAATCCATTTCTTTCTTTGTTTCTCAGTTTCACTTGTGTAGGGTACCTGTCCCCGCCCCTTCAGCTTGTAGTTTGTCTGTGTCCTTGGATCTCAAGTGAGTCTCCAGTAAGGGAGCACGTAGGTGGTCTTGAGTTTTCATCAGTTCTTCTAACCCTGTGTCTTTTGATAGGAGCACTCAAAGGCTGTACTTTTATTCTGATATTTGAGAGCTGTGCTCTTACTGCACTTTGAAATTCTTTTTGTTCTCATTAATATACAATCACATGCAGAAAATTATGTTATTCTGTCTACCCTCTTCACCAAGTCACCCCAAATCCCAGTTACAGCCGCTCTCCGTCAGCATGTGCTAAGATGCTGTAGAATCACTACATGTCTTCTCTGTGTTGTGCAGCCTCACCCATGACACCCCACCCTACACATTATACATGCTAATCCTAATGCCCCCATTCTTTTTCCCCGCACTTATTACTCCCTTCCCACAAACCCTACCCAGTCCCTTTCTCTTTGGTAACTGTAGGTCCACTCTCGGGTTCTGTGAGTCTGCTGCTGTCTTTTCCTTCAGTTTTTCTTTGTTATCATACTCCACACATGAGTGAAATCATTTGGTACATGTATTTCTCCGCCTGGCCTATTTGACTGAGCATAATACCCTCTAGCTCCATCCACGTTATTGCAAATGATAGGATTCGTTTTCTTCTTATGGCTGCTTACTGCACTTTTTAAACTGGATTTCATTCTTCTTTTTTGTTTGTAGTTTTGCAATGTGCTTTCACCATTGCTCTCCTTGTTTTGAGCAGTAGCTTTGTGCTAATCGATATGTACCTATATCTATCTATCTTTCTGTCTATCTATTTATCAATCACTCAATCAATCATCCTTTTGTCTGTCCATCTGTCCATGTGTGCAGAACAGTTAACCATATACCCTATATCACTTTCCTACACTATGCTCCCAGAAATCCTGCAAAGTATCTAGGCTGCAGAGGGAGCACTGGGTTCACCGAGACACTTGCAGTTCGAGTCGGCCGCGTGTACCTACAAAACCAGGGAATGGTTGTGCTGGGACTTGAACCCGTGTCTCTATCCTCTGTCCTCTTTCATCTCCTTCTAACTTGCTGTCTGTATTTAGCCACATTCATTGACTAAGGGCTCCCTGAAGATCTCAAGTATCATTCCTCTGGGCCTGTTGTCGACAGAAAAGTCAACTTGTTGCTTCGCTCACCACCATGTTTGAAGGACATCAGCGTGATCACCGCCGATAGGACGGAGGGTCAAATAAAAAGGAACACCAATTTCTAGACAGGAGCAGTTGGGAGCTAACAGTGTATTGTGGAGTGATGTGTTTATTTGAGTGTCCAAACTTCCCTCTTTAGGTGGTTATTAGATTTCCACATTCGTGAACATCATAAAATCCACTGATTTCAAAGGCCCAGATGCTTATTATTACAGCAACTCAGTTGTTGAGGTGAGAGAAAATGAGAAGTATGTTGCTGCACCACTAAATCTATGGCTGGGAACTGTTGAAACCAAACAAAAAGAATTCACGGTGGCCAGATAGGGCTATTTTCTGCTGACTGTCTCTGGGGACTCAAACAGAATCCATTTGCTTGATTGTTTGATTTTCCGTTTCACTCGTGTAGGGTACTTGTCCACACACCTTCGGCTTGTAGTTTGTCTGTGTCCTTGGATCTCAAGTGAGTCTCCTGTAAGTAAGCACGTAGGTGTCTTGAGTTTTCATCCCTTCTTTTATCCCTGTGTCTTTTGTTTGCAGCACTCAGTGCCTGACCTTTTATTCTGATGATTCAGAGCTGTGCACTTATTGCACTTAAAGAATATTTTTTATCATTAATCTACAATCACGTGAAGAACATTATGTTTACTATGCTCCCCCCTTCACCAAGTCCCCCTGAAAAACCTCTTCAGTCACTGTCGATCAGCGTAGTTGGATGCTGTAGACCCCTTCACCATGTCCCCCCCAAAAGTCCCCGTTACAGTCACTGTCCATCAGTGAGTAGTAAGATGCTATATGATCTCTACTAGTCTTCTCTGTGTTGTACAGTACTCCCCATGCACACCCGACCCCGCGCATTATACATGCTAAACTTAATGCCCCCATTCTTTCTCCCCACACATATCCCTCCCTTCAGACTCACCCTGCCCAGTCCTTTTTCCTTTGGTTACTTTTAGTCAACTCTCGGGTTCTGTGAGTCTGCTGCTGTTTTTTTACTTCAGTTTTCCTTTGTTGTTATACTCCACACATGAGTGAAATCACTTGGTACTTGCCTTATCCGCCTGCCCTATTTTTCTGAACATACTACCGTCTTGCTCCATCCACGTCATTGCAAATGGTAGTATTTGTTTTCTTCTTAAGGCTGCTTACTGCACTTTTTAAACTGGATTTCATTCTTCCTTTTTGTTTGTAGTTTAGCTATGTTATTCACCATTCAACTCCTGGTTATGAACAATAGCTTTTTGTCAATCGACATGTATCTGTATCTATCTATCTAAAGGTCTGTCTGTCTGTCTATGTATCTATGTATGTATATATCTATGTATCTTTGTATCTATCTATGTATCTATCTATCTATCTTCCTATCATCTATCTATGATGTCTATCATCTATTAATCTATGTACCTATCTATCTCTCTTTCACCTGTCGTCTGTCTACCTATCTATCTATGAAACAATCATCTTTTTGTCTGCCCATCTATCCTTATGTACAGAACAGTTAACAACATCGCCTATGTCTCTTCCCTACATTATGCTTCCAGAAATCTTGCAAGGTAACTAAGCCAGAAGGAGAGCACTGTGTTCACCGATACGCTTTCAGGTAGATTCAGCAGAGTGTGCTCACAAAACCAGTAAATGGAGGTGAAAGGACTTGAACCCGTATCTTTGTCCTCTGTCCTCTTATACTTCCTGCTCGCTTGTTGACTTTATTTAGCCACATTCAGTGAGTAAGTGATCCCTGAAGACCACAAGTATCCTTCGTCTGGGCCTGTTGTCGACAGAAAAGTGTACTTGGCCCTTTGCACACCACCATGTTTGAGGGACATTGGCGTGATCACTGCTGATAGGTGGAGGGACAAATATGAATTAACACCTATTTCTGGACAGGAGCAGTTGGGAACAAAGAGTGTGTTGTGGAGTGAAGTGTTTATTTGAGTGTCCAAACTTCCCTCTTTAGGTGGTTATTACAACTTTACATTCGTGAACATCATAAAAAGCAATGCTTATAAATGCCCAGAGGCATATTATTACAGCAATTCATTTGTTGAGGTGAGAGGAAATGAGAAGGAAGTTGCTGCACCACTAAATCTATGCCTGAGCACTGCTGAAACCAAACAAAAAGAATTCACGGTGGCTAGATAGGGCTATTTTCTACTGACTCTCTCTGGGGACCAAAACAGAATCCATTTCTTTCTTTGTTTCTCAGTTTCACTTGTGTAGGGTACCTGTCCCCGCCCCTTCAGCTTGTAGTTTGTCTGTGTCCTTGGATCTCAAGTGAGTCTCCAGTAAGGGAGCACGTAGGTGGTCTTGAGTTTTCATCAGTTCTTCTAACCCTGTGTCTTTTGATAGGAGCACTCAAAGGCTGTACTTTTATTCTGATATTTGAGAGCTGTGCTCTTACTGCACTTTGAAATTCTTTTTGTTCTCATTAATATACAATCACATGCAGAAAATTATGTTATTCTGTCTACCCTCTTCACCAAGTCACCCCAAATCCCAGTTACAGCCGCTCTCCGTCAGCATGTGCTAAGATGCTGTAGAATCACTACATGTCTTCTCTGTGTTGTGCAGCCTCACCCATGACACCCCACCCTACACATTATACATGCTAATCCTAATGCCCCCATTCTTTTTCCCCGCACTTATTACTCCCTTCCCACAAACCCTACCCAGTCCCTTTCTCTTTGGTAACTGTAGGTCCACTCTCGGGTTCTGTGAGTCTGCTGCTGTCTTTTCCTTCAGTTTTTCTTTGTTATCATACTCCACACATGAGTGAAATCATTTGGTACATGTATTTCTCCGCCTGGCCTATTTGACTGAGCATAATACCCTCTAGCTCCATCCACGTTATTGCAAATGATAGGATTCGTTTTCTTCTTATGGCTGCTTACTGCACTTTTTAAACTGGATTTCATTCTTCTTTTTTGTTTGTAGTTTTGCAATGTGCTTTCACCATTGCTCTCCTTGTTTTGAGCAGTAGCTTTGTGCTAATCGATATGTACCTATATCTATCTATCTTTCTGTCTATCTATTTATCAATCACTCAATCAATCATCCTTTTGTCTGTCCATCTGTCCATGTGTGCAGAACAGTTAACCATATACCCTATATCACTTTCCTACACTATGCTCCCAGAAATCCTGCAAAGTATCTAGGCTGCAGAGGGAGCACTGGGTTCACCGAGACACTTGCAGTTCGAGTCGGCCGCGTGTACCTACAAAACCAGGGAATGGTTGTGCTGGGACTTGAACCCGTGTCTCTATCCTCTGTCCTCTTTCATCTCCTTCTAACTTGCTGTCTGTATTTAGCCACATTCATTGACTAAGGGCTCCCTGAAGATCTCAAGTATCATTCCTCTGGGCCTGTTGTCGACAGAAAAGTCAACTTGTTGCTTCGCTCACCACCATGTTTGAAGGACATCAGCGTGATCACCGCCGATAGGACGGAGGGTCAAATAAAAAGGAACACCAATTTCTAGACAGGAGCAGTTGGGAGCTAACAGTGTATTGTGGAGTGATGTGTTTATTTGAGTGTCCAAACTTCCCTCTTTAGGTGGTTATTAGATTTCCACATTCGTGAACATCATAAAATCCACTGATTTCAAAGGCCCAGATGCTTATTATTACAGCAACTCAGTTGTTGAGGTGAGAGAAAATGAGAAGTATGTTGCTGCACCACTAAATCTATGGCTGGGAACTGTTGAAACCAAACAAAAAGAATTCACGGTGGCCAGATAGGGCTATTTTCTGCTGACTGTCTCTGGGGACTCAAACAGAATCCATTTGCTTGATTGTTTGATTTTCCGTTTCACTCGTGTAGGGTACTTGTCCACACACCTTCGGCTTGTAGTTTGTCTGTGTCCTTGGATCTCAAGTGAGTCTCCTGTAAGTAAGCACGTAGGTGTCTTGAGTTTTCATCCCTTCTTTTATCCCTGTGTCTTTTGTTTGCAGCACTCAGTGCCTGACCTTTTATTCTGATGATTCAGAGCTGTGCACTTATTGCACTTAAAGAATATTTTTTATCATTAATCTACAATCACGTGAAGAACATTATGTTTACTATGCTCCCCCCTTCACCAAGTCCCCCTGAAAAACCTCTTCAGTCACTGTCGATCAGCGTAGTTGGATGCTGTAGACCCCTTCACCATGTCCCCCCCAAAAGTCCCCGTTACAGTCACTGTCCATCAGTGAGTAGTAAGATGCTATATGATCTCTACTAGTCTTCTCTGTGTTGTACAGTACTCCCCATGCACACCCGACCCCGCGCATTATACATGCTAAACTTAATGCCCCCATTCTTTCTCCCCACACATATCCCTCCCTTCAGACTCACCCTGCCCAGTCCTTTTTCCTTTGGTTACTTTTAGTCAACTCTCGGGTTCTGTGAGTCTGCTGCTGTTTTTTTACTTCAGTTTTCCTTTGTTGTTATACTCCACACATGAGTGAAATCACTTGGTACTTGCCTTATCCGCCTGCCCTATTTTTCTGAACATACTACCGTCTTGCTCCATCCACGTCATTGCAAATGGTAGTATTTGTTTTCTTCTTAAGGCTGCTTACTGCACTTTTTAAACTGGATTTCATTCTTCCTTTTTGTTTGTAGTTTAGCTATGTTATTCACCATTCAACTCCTGGTTATGAACAATAGCTTTTTGTCAATCGACATGTATCTGTATCTATCTATCTAAAGGTCTGTCTGTCTGTCTATGTATCTATGTATGTATATATCTATGTATCTTTGTATCTATCTATGTATCTATCTATCTATCTTCCTATCATCTATCTATGATGTCTATCATCTATTAATCTATGTACCTATCTATCTCTCTTTCACCTGTCGTCTGTCTACCTATCTATCTATGAAACAATCATCTTTTTGTCTGCCCATCTATCCTTATGTACAGAACAGTTAACAACATCGCCTATGTCTCTTCCCTACATTATGCTTCCAGAAATCTTGCAAGGTAACTAAGCCAGAAGGAGAGCACTGTGTTCACCGATACGCTTTCAGGTAGATTCAGCAGAGTGTGCTCACAAAACCAGTAAATGGAGGTGAAAGGACTTGAACCCGTATCTTTGTCCTCTGTCCTCTTATACTTCCTGCTCGCTTGTTGACTTTATTTAGCCACATTCAGTGAGTAAGTGATCCCTGAAGACCACAAGTATCCTTCGTCTGGGCCTGTTGTCGACAGAAAAGTGTACTTGGCCCTTTGCACACCACCATGTTTGAGGGACATTGGCGTGATCACTGCTGATAGGTGGAGGGACAAATATGAATTAACACCTATTTCTGGACAGGAGCAGTTGGGAACAAAGAGTGTGTTGTGGAGTGAAGTGTTTATTTGAGTGTCCAAACTTCCCTCTTTAGGTGGTTATTACAACTTTACATTCGTGAACATCATAAAAAGCAATGCTTATAAATGCCCAGAGGCATATTATTACAGCAATTCATTTGTTGAGGTGAGAGGAAATGAGAAGGAAGTTGCTGCACCACTAAAT
The DNA here is from genome assembly GCF_030020395.1 of Manis pentadactyla. Classification (NCBI taxonomy): domain Eukaryota; kingdom Metazoa; phylum Chordata; class Mammalia; order Pholidota; family Manidae; genus Manis; species Manis pentadactyla. The sequence continues at coordinate 149,695,766 of NC_080038.1, forward strand.
CTATGCCTGAGCACTGCTGAAACCAAACAAAAAGAATTCACGGTGGCTAGATAGGGCTATTTTCTACTGACTCTCTCTGGGGACCAAAACAGAATCCATTTCTTTCTTTGTTTCTCAGTTTCACTTGTGTAGGGTACCTGTCCCCGCCCCTTCAGCTTGTAGTTTGTCTGTGTCCTTGGATCTCAAGTGAGTCTCCAGTAAGGGAGCACGTAGGTGGTCTTGAGTTTTCATCAGTTCTTCTAACCCTGTGTCTTTTGATAGGAGCACTCAAAGGCTGTACTTTTATTCTGATATTTGAGAGCTGTGCTCTTACTGCACTTTGAAATTCTTTTTGTTCTCATTAATATACAATCACATGCAGAAAATTATGTTATTCTGTCTACCCTCTTCACCAAGTCACCCCAAATCCCAGTTACAGCCGCTCTCCGTCAGCATGTGCTAAGATGCTGTAGAATCACTACATGTCTTCTCTGTGTTGTGCAGCCTCACCCATGACACCCCACCCTACACATTATACATGCTAATCCTAATGCCCCCATTCTTTTTCCCCGCACTTATTACTCCCTTCCCACAAACCCTACCCAGTCCCTTTCTCTTTGGTAACTGTAGGTCCACTCTCGGGTTCTGTGAGTCTGCTGCTGTCTTTTCCTTCAGTTTTTCTTTGTTATCATACTCCACACATGAGTGAAATCATTTGGTACATGTATTTCTCCGCCTGGCCTATTTGACTGAGCATAATACCCTCTAGCTCCATCCACGTTATTGCAAATGATAGGATTCGTTTTCTTCTTATGGCTGCTTACTGCACTTTTTAAACTGGATTTCATTCTTCTTTTTTGTTTGTAGTTTTGCAATGTGCTTTCACCATTGCTCTCCTTGTTTTGAGCAGTAGCTTTGTGCTAATCGATATGTACCTATATCTATCTATCTTTCTATCTATTTATCAATCACTCAATCAATCATCCTTTTGTCTGTCCATCTGTCCATGTGTGCAGAACAGTTAACCATATACCCTATATCACTTTCCTACACTATGCTCCCAGAAATCCTGCAAAGTATCTAGGCTGCAGAGGGAGCACTGGGTTCACCGAGACACTTGCAGTTCGAGTCGGCCGCGTGTACCTACAAAACCAGGGAATGGTTGTGCTGGGACTTGAACCCGTGTCTCTATCCTCTGTCCTCTTTCATCTCCTTCTAACTTGCTGTCTGTATTTAGCCACATTCATTGACTAAGGGCTCCCTGAAGATCTCAAGTATCATTCCTCTGGGCCTGTTGTCGACAGAAAAGTCAACTTGTTGCTTCGCTCACCACCATGTTTGAAGGACATCAGCGTGATCACCGCCGATAGGACGGAGGGTCAAATAAAAAGGAACACCAATTTCTAGACAGGAGCAGTTGGGAGCTAACAGTGTATTGTGGAGTGATGTGTTTATTTGAGTGTCCAAACTTCCCTCTTTAGGTGGTTATTAGATTTCCACATACGTGAACATCATAAAATCCACTGATTTCAAAGGCCCAGATGCTTATTATTACAGCAACTCAGTTGTTGAGGTGAGAGAAAATGAGAAGTATGTTGCTGCACCACTAAATCTATGGCTGGGAACTGTTGAAACCAAACAAAAAGAATTCACGGTGGCCAGATAGGGCTATTTTCTGCTGACTGTCTCTGGGGACTCAAACAGAATCCATTTGCTTGATTGTTTGATTTTCCGTTTCACTCGTGTAGGGTACTTGTCCACACACCTTCGGCTTGTAGTTTGTCTGTGTCCTTGGATCTCAAGTGAGTCTCCTGTAAGTAAGCACGTAGGTGTCTTGAGTTTTCATCCCTTCTTTTATCCCTGTGTCTTTTGTTTGCAGCACTCAGTGCCTGACCTTTTATTCTGATGATTCAGAGCTGTGCACTTATTGCACTTAAAGAATATTTTTTATCATTAATCTACAATCACGTGAAGAACATTATGTTTACTATGCTGCCCCCTTCACCAAGTCCCCCTGAAAAACCTCTTCAGTCACTGTCGATAAGCGTAGTTGGATGCTGTAGACCCCTTCACCATGTCCCCCCCAAAAGTCCCCGTTACAGTCACTGTCCATCAGTGAGTAGTAAGATGCTATATGATCTCAACTAGTCTTCTCTGTGTTGTACAGTACTCCCCATGCACACCCGACCCCGCGCATTATACATGCTAAACTTAATGCCCCCATTCTTTCTCCCCACACATATCCCTCCCTTCAGACTCACCCTGCCCAGTCCTTTTTCCTTTGGTTACTTTTAGTCAACTCTCGGGTTCTGTGAGTCTGCTGCTGTTTTTTTACTTCAGTTTTCCTTTGTTGTTATACTCCACACATGAGTGAAATCACTTGGTACTTGCCTCATCCGCCTGCCCTATTTTTCTGAACATACTACCGTCTTGCTCCATCCACGTCATTGCAAATGGTAGTATTTGTTTTCTTCTTAAGGCTGCTTACTGCACTTTTTAAACTGGATTTCATTCTTCCTTTTTGTTTGTAGTTTAGCTATGTTATTCACCATTCAACTCCTGGTTATGAACAATAGCTTTTTGTCAATCGACATGTATCTGTATCTATCTATCTAAAGGTCTGTCTGTCTATCTATGTATCTATGTATGTATATATCTATGTATCTTTGTATCTATCTATGTATCTATCTATCTATCTTCCTATCATCTATCTATGATGTCTATCATCTATTAATCTATGTACCTATCTATCTCTCTTTCACCTGTCGTCTGTCTACCTATCTATCTATGAAACAATCATCTTTTTGTCTGCCCATCTATCCTTATGTACAGAACAGTTAACAACATAGCCTATGTCTCTTCCCTACATTATGCTTCCAGAAATCTTGCAAGGTAACTAAGCCAGAAGGAGAGCACTGTGTTCACCGATACGCTTTCAGGTAGAGTCAGCAGAGTGTGCTTACAAAACCAGTAAATGGAGGTGAAAGGACTTGAACCCGTATCTTTGTCCTCTGTCCTCTTATACTTCCTGCTCGCTTGTTGACTTTATTTAGCCACATTCAGTGAGTAAGTGATCCCTGAAGACCACAAGTATCCTTCGTCTGGGCCTGTTGTCGACAGAAAAGTGTACTTGGCCCTTTGCACACCACCATGTTTGAGGGACATTGGCGTGATCACTGCTGATAGGTGGAGGGACAAATATGAATTAACACCTATTTCTGGACAGGAGCAGTTGGGAACAAAGAGTGTGTTGTGGAGTGAAGTGTTTATTTGAGTGTCCAAACTTCCCTCTTTAGGTGGTTATTACAACTTTACATTCGTGAACATCATAAAAAGCAATGCTTATAAATGCCCAGAGGCATATTATTACAGCAATTCATTTGTTGAGGTGAGAGGAAATGAGAAGGAAGTTGCTGCACCACTAAATCTATGCCTGAGCACTGCTGAAACCAAACAAAAAGAATTCACGGTGGCTAGATAGGGCTATTTTCTACTGACTCTCTCTGGGGACCAAAACAGAATCCATTTCTTTCTTTGTTTCTCAGTTTCACTTGTGTAGGGTACCTGTCCCCGCCCCTTCAGCTTGTAGTTTGTCTGTGTCCTTGGATCTCAAGTGAGTCTCCAGTAAGGGAGCACGTAGGTGGTCTTGAGTTTTCATCAGTTCTTCTAACCCTGTGTCTTTTGATAGGAGCACTCAAAGGCTGTACTTTTATTCTGATATTTGAGAGCTGTGCTCTTACTGCACTTTGAAATTCTTTTTGTTCTCATTAATATACAATCACATGCAGAAAATTATGTTATTCTGTCTACCCTCTTCACCAAGTCACCCCAAATCCCAGTTACAGCCGCTCTCCGTCAGCATGTACTAAGATGCTGTAGAATCACTACATGTCTTCTCTGTGTTGTGCAGCCTCACCCATGACACCCCACCCTACACATTATACATGCTAATCCTAATGCCCCCATTCTTTTTCCCCGCACTTATTACTCCCTTCCCACAAACCCTACCCAGTCCCTTTCTCTTTGGTAACTGTAGGTCCACTCTCGGGTTCTGTGAGTCTGCTGCTGTCTTTTCCTTCAGTTTTTCTTTGTTATCATACTCCACACATGAGTGAAATCATTTGGTACATGTATTTCTCCGCCTGGCCTATTTGACTGAGCATAATACCCTCTAGCTCCATCCACGTTATTGCAAATGATAGGATTCGTTTTCTTCTTATGGCTGCTTACTGCACTTTTTAAACTGGATTTCATTCTTCTTTTTTGTTTGTAGTTTTGCAATGTGCTTTCACCATTGCTCTCCTTGTTTTGAGCAGTAGCTTTGTGCTAATCGATATGTACCTATATCTATCTATCTTTCTGTCTATCTATTTATCAATCACTCAATCAATCATCCTTTTGTCTGTCCATCTGTCCATGTGTGCAGAACAGTTAACCATATACCCTATATCACTTTCCTACACTATGCTCCCAGAAATCCTGCAAAGTATCTAGGCTGCAGAGGGAGCACTGGGTTCACCGAGACACTTGCAGTTCGAGTCGGCCGCGTGTACCTACAAAACCAGGGAATGGTTGTGCTGGGACTTGAACCCGTGTCTCTATCCTCTGTCCTCTTTCATCTCCTTCTAACTTGCTGTCTGTATTTAGCCACATTCATTGACTAAGGGCTCCCTGAAGATCTCAAGTATCATTCCTCTGGGCCTGTTGTCGACAGAAAAGTCAACTTGTTGCTTCGCTCACCACCATGTTTGAAGGACATCAGCGTGATCACCGCCGATAGGACGGAGGGTCAAATAAAAAGGAACACCAATTTCTAGACAGGAGCAGTTGGGAGCTAACAGTGTATTGTGGAGTGATGTGTTTATTTGAGTGTCCAAACTTCCCTCTTTAGGTGGTTATTAGATTTCCACATTCGTGAACATCATAAAATCCACTGATTTCAAAGGCCCAGATGCTTATTATTACAGCAACTCAGTTGTTGAGGTGAGAGAAAATGAGAAGTATGTTGCTGCACCACTAAATCTATGGCTGGGAACTGTTGAAACCAAACAAAAAGAATTCACGGTGGCCAGATAGGGCTATTTTCTGCTGACTGTCTCTGGGGACTCAAACAGAATCCATTTGCTTGATTGTTTGATTTTCCGTTTCACTCGTGTAGGGTACTTGTCCACACACCTTCGGCTTGTAGTTTGTCTGTGTCCTTGGATCTCAAGTGAGTCTCCTGTAAGTAAGCACGTAGGTGTCTTGAGTTTTCATCCCTTCTTTTATCCCTGTGTCTTTTGTTTGCAGCACTCAGTGCCTGACCTTTTATTCTGATGATTCAGAGCTGTGCACTTATTGCACTTAAAGAATATTTTTTATCATTAATCTACAATCACGTGAAGAACATTATGTTTACTATGCTCCCCCCTTCACCAAGTCCCCCTGAAAAACCTCTTCAGTCACTGTCGATAAGCGTAGTTGGATGCTGTAGACCCCTTCACCATGTCCCCCCCAAAAGTCCCCGTTACAGTCACTGTCCATCAGTGAGTAGTAAGATGCTATATGATCTCTACTAGTCTTCTCTGTGTTGTACAGTACTCCCCATGCACACCCGACCCCGCGCATTATACATGCTAAACTTAATGCCCCCATTCTTTCTCCCCACACATATCCCTCCCTTCAGACTCACCCTGCCCAGTCCTTTTTCCTTTGGTTACTTTTAGTCAACTCTCGGGTTCTGTGAGTCTGCTGCTGTTTTTTACTTCAGTTTTCCTTTGTTGTTATACTCCACACATGAGTGAAATCACTTGGTACTTGCCTTATCCGCCTGCCCTATTTTTCTGAACATACTACCGTCTTGCTCCATCCACGTCATTGCAAATGGTAGTATTTGTTTTCTTCTTAAGGCTGCTTACTGCACTTTTTAAACTGGATTTCATTCTTCCTTTTTGTTTGTAGTTTAGCTATGTTATTCACCATTCAACTCCTGGTTATGAACAATAGCTTTTTGTCAATCGACATGTATCTGTATCTATCTATCTAAAGGTCTGTCTGTCTGTCTCTGTATCTATGTATGTATATATCTATGTATCTTTGTATCTATCTATGTATCTATCTATCTATCTTCCTATCATCTATCTATGATGTCTATCATCTATTAATCTATGTACCTATCTATCTCTCTTTCACCTGTCGTCTGTCTACCTATCTATCTATGAAACAATCATCTTTTTGTCTGCCCATCTATCCTTATGTACTGAACAGTTAACAACATAGCCTATGTCTCTTCCCTACATTATGCTTCCAGAAATCTTGCAGGGTAACTAAGCCAGAAGGAGAGCACTGTGTTCACCGATACGCTTTCAGGTAGAGTCAGCAGAGTGTGCTTACAAAACCAGTAAATGGAGGTGAAAGGACTTGAACCCGTATCTTTGTCCTCTGTCCTCTTATACTTCCTGCTCGCTTGTTGACTTTATTTAGCCACATTCAGTGAGTAAGTGATCCCTGAAGACCACAAGTATCCTTCGTCTGGGCCTGTTGTCGACAGAAAAGTGTACTTGGCCCTTTGCACACCACCATGTTTGAGGGACATTGGCGTGATCACTGCTGATAGGTGGAGGGACAAATATGAATTAACACCTATTTCTGGACAGGAGCAGTTGGGAACAAAGAGTGTGTTGTGGAGTGAAGTGTTTATTTGAGTGTCCAAACTTCCCTCTTTAGGTGGTTATTACAACTTTACATTCGTGAACATCATAAAAAGCAATGCTTATAAATGCCCAGAGGCATATTATTACAGCAATTCATTTGTTGAGGTGAGAGGAAATGAGAAGGAAGTTGCTGCACCACTAAATCTATGCCTGAGCACTGCTGAAACCAAACAAAAAGAATTCACGGTGGCTAGATAGGGCTATTTTCTACTGACTCTCTCTGGGGACCAAAACAGAATCCATTTCTTTCTTTGTTTCTCAGTTTCACTTGTGTAGGGTACCTGTCCCCGCCCCTTCAGCTTGTAGTTTGTCTGTGTCCTTGGATCTCAAGTGAGTCTCCAGTAAGGGAGCACGTAGGTGGTCTTGAGTTTTCATCAGTTCTTCTAACCCTGTGTCTTTTGATAGGAGCACTCAAAGGCTGTACTTTTATTCTGATATTTGAGAGCTGTGCTCTTACTGCACTTTGAAATTCTTTTTGTTCTCATTAATATACAATCACATGCAGAAAATTATGTTATTCTGTCTACCCTCTTCACCAAGTCACCCCAAATCCCAGTTACAGCCGCTCTCCGTCAGCATGTGCTAAGATGCTGTAGAATCACTACATGTCTTCTCTGTGTTGTGCAGCCTCACCCATGACACCCCACCCTACACATTATACATGCTAATCCTAATGCCCCCATTCTTTTTCCCCGCACTTATTACTCCCTTCCCACAAACCCTACCCAGTCCCTTTCTCTTTGGTAACTGTAGGTCCACTCTCGGGTTCTGTGAGTCTGCTGCTGTCTTTTCCTTCAGTTTTTCTTTGTTATCATACTCCACACATGAGTGAAATCATTTGGTACATGTATTTCTCCGCCTGGCCTATTTGACTGAGCATAATACCCTCTAGCTCCATCCACGTTATTGCAAATGATAGGATTCGTTTTCTTCTTATGGCTGCTTACTGCACTTTTTAAACTGGATTTCATTCTTCTTTTTTGTTTGTAGTTTTGCAATGTGCTTTCACCATTGCTCTCCTTGTTTTGAGCAGTAGCTTTGTGCTAATCGATATGTACCTATATCTATCTATCTTTCTGTCTATCTATTTATCAATCACTCAATCAATCATCCTTTTGTCTGTCCATCTGTCCATGTGTGCAGAACAGTTAACCATATACCCTATATCACTTTCCTACACTATGCTCCCAGAAATCCTGCAAAGTATCTAGGCTGCAGAGGGAGCACTGGGTTCACCGAGACACTTGCAGTTCGAGTCGGCCGCGTGTACCTACAAAACCAGGGAATGGTTGTGCTGGGACTTGAACCCGTGTCTCTATCCTCTGTCCTCTTTCATCTCCTTCTAACTTGCTGTCTGTATTTAGCCACATTCATTGACTAAGGGCTCCCTGAAGATCTCAAGTATCATTCCTCTGGGCCTGTTGTCGACAGAAAAGTCAACTTGTTGCTTCGCTCACCACCATGTTTGAAGGACATCAGCGTGATCACCGCCGATAGGACGGAGGGTCAAATAAAAAGGAACACCAATTTCTAGACAGGAGCAGTTGGGAGCTAACAGTGTATTGTGGAGTGATGTGTTTATTTGAGTGTCCAAACTTCCCTCTTTAGGTGGTTATTAGATTTCCACATTCGTGAACATCATAAAATCCACTGATTTCAAAGGCCCAGATGCTTATTATTACAGCAACTCAGTTGTTGAGGTGAGAGAAAATGAGAAGTATGTTGCTGCACCACTAAATCTATGGCTGGGAACTGTTGAAACCAAACAAAAAGAATTCATGGTGGCCAGATAGGGCTATTTTCTGCTGACTGTCTCTGGGGACTCAAACAGAATCCATTTGCTTGATTGTTTGATTTTCCGTTTCACTCGTGTAGGGTACTTGTCCACACACCTTCGGCTTGTAGTTTGTCTGTGTCCTTGGATCTCAAGTGAGTCTCCTGTAAGTAAGCACGTAGGTGTCTTGAGTTTTCATCCCTTCTTTTATCCCTGTGTCTTTTGTTTGCAGCACTCAGTGCCTGACCTTTTATTCTGATGATTCAGAGCTGTGCACTTATTGCACTTAAAGAATATTTTTTATCATTAATCTACAATCACGTGAAGAACATTATGTTTACTATGCTCCCCCCTTCACCAAGTCCCCCTGAAAAACCTCTTCAGTCACTGTCGATCAGCGTAGTTGGATGCTGTAGACCCCTTCACCATGTCCCCCCCAAAAGTCCCCGTTACAGTCACTGTCCATCAGTGAGTAGTAAGATGCTATATGATCTCTACTAGTCTTCTCTGTGTTGTACAGTACTCCCCATGCACACCCGACCCCGCGCATTATACATGCTAAACTTAATGCCCCCATTCTTTCTCCCCACACATATCCCTCCCTTCAGACTCACCCTGCCCAGTCCTTTTTCCTTTGGTTACTTTTAGTCAACTCTCGGGTTCTGTGAGTCTGCTGCTGTTTTTTTACTTCAGTTTTCCTTTGTTGTTATACTCCACACATGAGTGAAATCACTTGGTACTTGCCTTATCCGCCTGCCCTATTTTTCTGAACATACTACCGTCTTGCTCCATCCACGTCATTGCAAATGGTAGTATTTGTTTTCTTCTTAAGGCTGCTTACTGCACTTTTTAAACTGGATTTCATTCTTCCTTTTTGTTTGTAGTTTAGCTATGTTATTCACCATTCAACTCCTGGTTATGAACAATAGCTTTTTGTCAATCGACATGTATCTGTATCTATCTATCTAAAGGTCTGTCTGTCTATCTATGTATCTATGTATGTATATATCTATGTATCTTTGTATCTATCTATGTATCTATCTATCTATCTTCCTATCATCTATCTATGATGTCTATCATCTATTAATCTATGTACCTATCTATCTCTCTTTCACCTGTCGTCTGTCTACCTATCTATCTATGAAACAATCATCTTTTTGTCTGCCCATCTATCCTTATGTACTGAACAGTTAACAACATAGCCTATGTCTCTTCCCTACATTATGCTTCCAGAAATCTTGCAAGGTAACTAAGCCAGAAGGAGAGCACTGTGTTCACCGATACGCTTTCAGGTAGAGTCAGCAGAGTGTGCTTACAAAACCAGTAAATGGAGGTGAAAGGACTTGAACCCGTATCTTTGTCCTCTGTCCTCTTATACTTCCTGCTCGCTTGTTGACTTTATTTAGCCACATTCAGTGAGTAAGTGATCCCTGAAGACCACAAGTATCCTTCGTCTGGGCCTGTTGTCGACAGAAAAGTGTACTTGGCCCTTTGCACACCACCATGTTTGAGGGACATTGGCGTGATCACTGCTGATAGGTGGAGGGACAAATATGAATTAACACCTATTTCTGGACAGGAGCAGTTGGGAACAAAGAGTGTGTTGTGGAGTGAAGTGTTTATTTGAGTGTCCAAACTTCCCTCTTTAGGTGGTTATTACAACTTTACATTCGTGAACATCATAAAAAGCAATGCTTATAAATGCCCAGAGGCATATTATTACAGCAATTCATTTGTTGAGGTGAGAGGAAATGAGAAGGAAGTTGCTGCACCACTAAATCTATGCCTGAGCACTGCTGAAACCAAACAAAAAGAATTCACGGTGGCTAGATAGGGCTATTTTCTACTGACTCTCTCTGGGGACCAAAACAGAATCCATTTCTTTCTTTGTTTCTCAGTTTCACTTGTGTAGGGTACCTGTCCCCGCCCCTTCAGCTTGTAGTTTGTCTGTGTCCTTGGATCTCAAGTGAGTCTCCAGTAAGGGAGCACGTAGGTGGTCTTGAGTTTTCATCAGTTCTTCTAACCCTGTGTCTTTTGATAGGAGCACTCAAAGGCTGTACTTTTATTCTGATATTTGAGAGCTGTGCTCTTACTGCACTTTGAAATTCTTTTTGTTCTCATTAATATACAATCACATGCAGAAAATTATGTTATTCTGTCTACCCTCTTCACCAAGTCACCCCAAATCCCAGTTACAGCCGCTCTCCGTCAGCATGTACTAAGATGCTGTAGAATCACTACATGTCTTCTCTGTGTTGTGCAGCCTTACCCATGACACCCCACCCTACACATTATACATGCTAATCCTAATGCCCCCATTCTTTTTCCCCGCACTTATTACTCCCTTCCCACAAACCCTACCCAGTCCCTTTCTCTTTGGTAACTGTAGGTCCACTCTCGGGTTCTGTGAGTCTGCTGCTGTCTTTTCCTTCAGTTTTTCTTTGTTATCATACTCCACACATGAGTGAAATCATTTGGTACATGTATTTCTCCGCCTGGCCTATTTGACTGAGCATAATACCCTCTAGCTCCATCCACGTTTTTGCAAATGATAGGATTCGTTTTCTTCTTATGGCTGCTTACTGCACTTTTTAAACTGGATTTCATTCTTCTTTTTTGTTTGTAGTTTTGCAATGTGCTTTCACCATTGCTCTCCTTGTTTTGAGCAGTAGCTTTGTGCTAATCGATATGTACCTATATCTATCTATCTTTCTGTCTATCTATTTATCAATCACTCAATCAATCATCCTTTTGTCTGTCCATCTGTCCATGTGTGCAGAACAGTTAACCATATACCCTATATCACTTTCCTACACTATGCTCCCAGAAATCCTGCAAAGTATCTAGGCTGCAGAGGGAGCACTGGGTTCACCGAGACACTTGCAGTTCGAGTCGGCCGCGTGTACCTACAAAACCAGGGAATGGTTGTGCTGGGACTTGAACCCGTGTCTCTATCCTCTGTCCTCTTTCATCTCCTTCTAACTTGCTGTCTGTATTTAGCCACATTCATTGACTAAGGGCTCCCTGAAGATCTCAAGTATCATTCCTCTGGGCCTGTTGTCGACAGAAAAGTCAACTTGTTGCTTCGCTCACCACCATGTTTGAAGGACATCAGCGTGATCACCGCCGATAGGACGGAGGGTCAAATAAAAAGGAACACCAATTTCTAGACAGGAGCAGTTGGGAGCTAACAGTGTATTGTGGAGTGATGTGTTTATTTGAGTGTCCAAACTTCCCTCTTTAGGTGGTTATTAGATTTCCACATTCGTGAACATCATAAAATCCACTGATTTCAAAGGCCCAGATGCTTATTATTACAGCAACTCAGTTGTTGAGGTGAGAGAAAATGAGAAGTATGTTGCTGCACCACTAAATCTATGGCTGGGAACTGTTGAAACCAAACAAAAAGAATTCACGGTGGCCAGATAGGGCTATTTTCTGCTGACTGTCTCTGGGGACTCAAACAGAATCCATTTGCTTGATTGTTTGATTTTCCGTTTCACTCGTGTAGGGTACTTGTCCACACACCTTCGGCTTGTAGTTTGTCTGTGTCCTTGGATCTCAAGTGAGTCTCCTGTAAGTAAGCACGTAGGTGTCTTGAGTTTTCATCCCTTCTTTTATCCCTGTGTCTTTTGTTTGCAGCACTCAGTGCCTGACCTTTTATTCTGATGATTCAGAGCTGTGCACTTATTGCACTTAAAGAATATTTTTTATCATTAATCTACAATCACGTGAAGAACATTATGTTTACTATGCTCCCCCCTTCACCAAGTCCCCCTGAAAAACCTCTTCAGTCACTGTCGATCAGCGTAGTTGGATGCTGTAGACCCCTTCACCATGTCCCCCCCAAAAGTCCCCGTTACAGTCACTGTCCATCAGTGAGTAGTAAGATGCTATATGATCTCTACTAGTCTTCTCTGTGTTGTACAGTACTCCCCATGCACACCCGACCCCGCGCATTATACATGCTAAACTTAATGCCCCCATTCTTTCTCCCCACACATATCCCTCCCTTCAGACTCACCCTGCCCAGTCCTTTTTCCTTTGGTTACTTTTAGTCAACTCTCGGGTTCTGTGAGTCTGCTGCTGTTTTTTTACTTCAGTTTTCCTTTGTTGTTATACTCCACACATGAGTGAAATCACTTGGTACTTGCCTTATCCGCCTGCCCTATTTTTCTGAACATACTACCGTCTTGCTCCATCCACGTCATTGCAAATGGTAGTATTTGTTTTCTTCTTAAGGCTGCTTACTGCACTTTTTAAACTGGATTTCATTCTTCCTTTTTGTTTGTAGTTTAGCTATGTTATTCACCATTCAACTCCTGGTTATGAACAATAGCTTTTTGTCAATCGACATGTATCTGTATCTATCTATCTAAAGGTCTGTCTGTCTGTCTATGTATCTATGTATGTATATATCTATGTATCTTTGTATCTATCTATGTATCTATCTATCTATCTTCCTATCATCTATCTATGATGTCTATCATCTATTAATCTATGTACCTATCTATCTCTCTTTCACCTGTCGTCTGTCTACCTATCTATCTATGAAACAATCATCTTTTTGTCTGCCCATCTATCCTTATGTACAGAACAGTTAACAACATAGCCTATGTCTCTTCCCTACATTATGCTTCCAGAAATCTTGCAAGGTAACTAAGCCAGAAGGAGAGCACTGTGTTCACCGATACGCTTTCAGGTAGATTCAGCAGAGTGTGCTCACAAAACCAGTAAATGGAGGTGAAAGGACTTGAACCCGTATCTTTGTCCTCTGTCCTCTTATACTTCCTGCTCGCTTGTTGACTTTATTTAGCCACATTCAGTGAGTAAGTGATCCCTGAAGACCACAAGTATCCTTCGTCTGGGCCTGTTGTCGACAGAAAAGTGTACTTGGCCCTTTGCACACCACCATGTTTGAGGGACATTGGCGTGATCACTGCTGATAGGTGGAGGGACAAATATGAATTAACACCTATTTCTGGACAGGAGCAGTTGGGAACAAAGAGTGTGTTGTGGAGTGAAGTGTTTATTTGAGTGTCCAAACTTCCCTCTTTAGGTGGTTATTACAACTTTACATTCGTGAACATCATAAAAAGCAATGCTTATAAATGCCCAGAGGCATATTATTACAGCAATTCATTTGTTGAGGTGAGAGGAAATGAGAAGGAAGTTGCTGCACCACTAAATCTATGCCTGAGCACTGCTGAAACCAAACAAAAAGAATTCACGGTGGCTAGATAGGGCTATTTTCTACTGACTCTCTCTGGGGACCAAAACAGAATCCATTTCTTTCTTTGTTTCTCAGTTTCACTTGTGTAGGGTACCTGTCCCCGCCCCTTCAGCTTGTAGTTTGTCTGTGTCCTTGGATCTCAAGTGAGTCTCCAGTAAGGGAGCACGTAGGTGGTCTTGAGTTTTCATCAGTTCTTCTAACCCTGTGTCTTTTGATAGGAGCACTCAAAGGCTGTACTTTTATTCTGATATTTGAGAGCTGTGCTCTTACTGCACTTTGAAATTCTTTTTGTTCTCATTAATATACAATCACATGCAGAAAATTATGTTATTCTGTCTACCCTCTTCACCAAGTCACCCCAAATCCCAGTTACAGCCGCTCTCCGTCAGCATGTGCTAAGATGCTGTAGAATCACTACATGTCTTCTCTGTGTTGTGCAGCCTCACCCATGACACCCCACCCTACACATTATACATGCTAATCCTAATGCCCCCATTCTTTTTCCCCGCACTTATTACTCCCTTCCCACAAACCTTACCCAGTCCCTTTCTCTTTGGTAACTGTAGGTCCACTCTCGGGTTCTGTGAGTCTGCTGCTGTCTTTTCCTTCAGTTTTTCTTTGTTATCATACTCCACACATGAGTGAAATCATTTGGTACATGTATTTCTCCGCCTGGCCTATTTGACTGAGCATAATACCCTCTAGCTCCATCCACGTTATTGCAAATGATAGGATTCGTTTTCTTCTTATGGCTGCTTACTGCACTTTTTAAACTGGATTTCATTCTTCTTTTTTGTTTGTAGTTTTGCAATGTGCTTTCACCATTGCTCTCCTTGTTTTGAGCAGTAGCTTTGTGCTAATCGATATGTACCTATATCTATCTATCTTTCTGTCTATCTATTTATCAATCACTCAATCAATCATCCTTTTGTCTGTCCATCTGTCCATGTGTGCAGAACAGTTAACCATATACCCTATATCACTTTCCTACACTATGCTCCCAGAAATCCTGCAAAGTATCTAGGCTGCAGAGGGAGCACTGGGTTCACCGAGACACTTGCAGTTCGAGTCGGCCGCGTGTACCTACAAAACCAGGGAATGGTTGTGCTGGGACTTGAACCCGTGTCTCTATCCTCTGTCCTCTTTCATCTCCTTCTAACTTGCTGTCTGTATTTAGCCACATTCATTGACTAAGGGCTCCCTGAAGATCTCAAGTATCATTCCTCTGGGCCTGTTGTCGACAGAAAAGTCAACTTGTTGCTTCGCTCACCACCATGTTTGAAGGACATCAGCGTGATCACCGCCGATAGGACGGAGGGTCAAATAAAAAGGAACACCAATTTCTAGACAGGAGCAGTTGGGAGCTAACAGTGTATTGTGGAGTGATGTGTTTATTTGAGTGTCCAAACTTCCCTCTTTAGGTGGTTATTAGATTTCCACATTCGTGAACATCATAAAATCCACTGATTTCAAAGGCCCAGATGCTTATTATTACAGCAACTCAGTTGTTGAGGTGAGAGAAAATGAGAAGTATGTTGCTGCACCACTAAATCTATGGCTGGGAACTGTTGAAACCAAACAAAAAGAATTCACGGTGGCCAGATAGGGCTATTTTCTGCTGACTGTCTCTGGGGACTCAAACAGAATCCATTTGCTTGATTGTTTGATTTTCCGTTTCACTCGTGTAGGGTACTTGTCCACACACCTTCGGCTTGTAGTTTGTCTGTGTCCTTGGATCTCAAGTGAGTCTCCTGTAAGTAAGCACGTAGGTGTCTTGAGTTTTCATCCCTTCTTTTATCCCTGTGTCTTTTGTTTGCAGCACTCAGTGCCTGACCTTTTATTCTGATGATTCAGAGCTGTGCACTTATTGCACTTAAAGAATATTTTTTATCATTAATCTACAATCACGTGAAGAACATTATGTTTACTATGCTGCCCCCTTCACCAAGTCCCCCTGAAAAACCTCTTCAGTCACTGTCGATAAGCGTAGTTGGATGCTGTAGACCCCTTCACCATGTCCCCCCCAAAAGTCCCCGTTACAGTCACTGTCCATCAGTGAGTAGTAAGATGCTATATGATCTCAACTAGTCTTCTCTGTGTTGTACAGTACTCCCCATGCACACCCGACCCCGCGCATTATACATGCTAAACTTAATGCCCCCATTCTTTCTCCCCACACATATCCCTCCCTTCAGACTCACCCTGCCCAGTCCTTTTTCCTTTGGTTACTTTTAGTCAACTCTCGGGTTCTGTGAGTCTGCTGCTGTTTTTTTACTTCAGTTTTCCTTTGTTGTTATACTCCACACATGAGTGAAATCACTTGGTACTTGCCTCATCCGCCTGCCCTATTTTTCTGAACATACTACCGTCTTGCTCCATCCACGTCATTGCAAATGGTAGTATTTGTTTTCTTCTTAAGGCTGCTTACTGCACTTTTTAAACTGGATTTCATTCTTCCTTTTTGTTTGTAGTTTAGCTATGTTATTCACCATTCAACTCCTGGTTATGAACAATAGCTTTTTGTCAATCGACATGTATCTGTATCTATCTATCTAAAGGTCTGTCTGTCTATCTATGTATCTATGTATGTATATATCTATGTATCTTTGTATCTATCTATGTATCTATCTATCTATCTTCCTATCATCTATCTATGATGTCTATCATCTATTAATCTATGTACCTATCTATCTCTCTTTCACCTGTCGTCTGTCTACCTATCTATCTATGAAACAATCATCTTTTTGTCTGCCCATCTATCCTTATGTACAGAACAGTTAACAACATAGCCTATGTCTCTTCCCTACATTATGCTTCCAGAAATCTTGCAAGGTAACTAAGCCAGAAGGAGAGCACTGTGTTCACCGATACGCTTTCAGGTAGAGTCAGCAGAGTGTGCTTACAAAACCAGTAAATGGAGGTGAAAGGACTTGAACCCGTATCTTTGTCCTCTGTCCTCTTATACTTCCTGCTCGCTTGTTGACTTTATTTAGCCACATTCAGTGAGTAAGTGATCCCTGAAGACCACAAGTATCCTTCGTCTGGGCCTGTTGTCGACAGAAAAGTGTACTTGGCCCTTTGCACACCACCATGTTTGAGGGACATTGGCGTGATCACTGCTGATAGGTGGAGGGACAAATATGAATTAACACCTATTTCTGGACAGGAGCAGTTGGGAACAAAGAGTGTGTTGTGGAGTGAAGTGTTTATTTGAGTGTCCAAACTTCCCTCTTTAGGTGGTTATTACAACTTTACATTCGTGAACATCATAAAAAGCAATGCTTATAAATGCCCAGAGGCATATTATTACAGCAATTCATTTGTTGAGGTGAGAGGAAATGAGAAGGAAGTTGCTGCACCACTAAATCTATGCCTGAGCACTGCTGAAACCAAACAAAAAGAATTCACGGTGGCTAGATAGGGCTATTTTCTACTGACTCTCTCTGGGGACCAAAACAGAATCCATTTCTTTCTTTGTTTCTCAGTTTCACTTGTGTAGGGTACCTGTCCCCGCCCCTTCAGCTTGTAGTTTGTCTGTGTCCTTGGATCTCAAGTGAGTCTCCAGTAAGGGAGCACGTAGGTGGTCTTGAGTTTTCATCAGTTCTTCTAACCCTGTGTCTTTTGATAGGAGCACTCAAAGGCTGTACTTTTATTCTGATATTTGAGAGCTGTGCTCTTACTGCACTTTGAAATTCTTTTTGTTCTCATTAATATACAATCACATGCAGAAAATTATGTTATTCTGTCTACCCTCTTCACCAAGTCACCCCAAATCCCAGTTACAGCCGCTCTCCGTCAGCATGTACTAAGATGCTGTAGAATCACTACATGTCTTCTCTGTGTTGTGCAGCCTCACCCATGACACCCCACCCTACACATTATACATGCTAATCCTAATGCCCCCATTCTTTTTCCCCGCACTTATTACTCCCTTCCCACAAACCCTACCCAGTCCCTTTCTCTTTGGTAACTGTAGGTCCACTCTCGGGTTCTGTGAGTCTGCTGCTGTCTTTTCCTTCAGTTTTTCTTTGTTATCATACTCCACACATGAGTGAAATCATTTGGTACATGTATTTCTCCGCCTGGCCTATTTGACTGAGCATAATACCCTCTAGCTCCATCCACGTTATTGCAAATGATAGGATTCGTTTTCTTCTTATGGCTGCTTACTGCACTTTTTAAACTGGATTTCATTCTTCTTTTTTGTTTGTAGTTTTGCAATGTGCTTTCACCATTGCTCTCCTTGTTTTGAGCAGTAGCTTTGTGCTAATCGATATGTACCTATATCTATCTATCTTTCTGTCTATCTATTTATCAATCACTCAATCAATCATCCTTTTGTCTGTCCATCTGTCCATGTGTGCAGAACAGTTAACCATATACCCTATATCACTTTCCTACACTATGCTCCCAGAAATCCTGCAAAGTATCTAGGCTGCAGAGGGAGCACTGGGTTCACCGAGACACTTGCAGTTCGAGTCGGCCGCGTGTACCTACAAAACCAGGGAATGGTTGTGCTGGGACTTGAACCCGTGTCTCTATCCTCTGTCCTCTTTCATCTCCTTCTAACTTGCTGTCTGTATTTAGCCACATTCATTGACTAAGGGCTCCCTGAAGATCTCAAGTATCATTCCTCTGGGCCTGTTGTCGACAGAAAAGTCAACTTGTTGCTTCGCTCACCACCATGTTTGAAGGACATCAGCGTGATCACCGCCGATAGGACGGAGGGTCAAATAAAAAGGAACACCAATTTCTAGACAGGAGCAGTTGGGAGCTAACAGTGTATTGTGGAGTGATGTGTTTATTTGAGTGTCCAAACTTCCCTCTTTAGGTGGTTATTAGATTTCCACATTCGTGAACATCATAAAATCCACTGATTTCAAAGGCCCAGATGCTTATTATTACAGCAACTCAGTTGTTGAGGTGAGAGAAAATGAGAACTATGTTGCTGCACCACTAAATCTATGGCTGGGAACTGTTGAAACCAAACAAAAAGAATTCACGGTGGCCAGATAGGGCTATTTTCTGCTGACTGTCTCTGGGGACTCAAACAGAATCCATTTGCTTGATTGTTTGATTTTCCGTTTCACTCGTGTAGGGTACTTGTCCACACACCTTCGGCTTGTAGTTTGTCTGTGTCCTTGGATCTCAAGTGAGTCTCCTGTAAGTAAGCACGTAGGTGTCTTGAGTTTTCATCCCTTCTTTTATCCCTGTGTCTTTTGTTTGCAGCACTCAGTGCCTGACCTTTTATTCTGATGATTCAGAGCTGTGCACTTATTGCACTTAAAGAATATTTTTTATCATTAATCTACAATCACGTGAAGAACATTATGTTTACTATGCTGCCCCCTTCACCAAGTCCCCCTGAAAAACCTCTTCAGTCACTGTCGATAAGCGTAGTTGGATGCTGTAGACCCCTTCACCATGTCCCCCCCAAAAGTCCCCGTTACAGTCACTGTCCATCAGTGAGTAGTAAGATGCTATATGATCTCAACTAGTCTTCTCTGTGTTGTACAGTACTCCCCATGCACACCCGACCCCGCGCATTATACATGCTAAACTTAATGCCCCCATTCTTTCTCCCCACACATATCCCTCCCTTCAGACTCACCCTGCCCAGTCCTTTTTCCTTTGGTTACTTTTAGTCAACTCTCGGGTTCTGTGAGTCTGCTGCTGTTTTTTTACTTCAGTTTTCCTTTGTTGTTATACTCCACACATGAGTGAAATCACTTGGTACTTGCCTCATCCGCCTGCCCTATTTTTCTGAACATACTACCGTCTTGCTCCATCCACGTCATTGCAAATGGTAGTATTTGTTTTCTTCTTAAGGCTGCTTACTGCACTTTTTAAACTGGATTTCATTCTTCCTTTTTGTTTGTAGTTTAGCTATGTTATTCACCATTCAACTCCTGGTTATGAACAATAGCTTTTTGTCAATCGACATGTATCTGTATCTATCTATCTAAAGGTCTGTCTGTCTATCTATGTATCTATGTATGTATATATCTATGTATCTTTGTATCTATCTATGTATCTATCTATCTATCTTCCTATCATCTATCTATGATGTCTATCATCTATTAATCTATGTACCTATCTATCTCTCTTTCACCTGTCGTCTGTCTACCTATCTATCTATGAAACAATCATCTTTTTGTCTGCCCATCTATCCTTATGTACTGAACAGTTAACAACATAGCCTATGTCTCTTCCCTACATTATGCTTCCAGAAATCTTGCAAGGTAACTAAGCCAGAAGGAGAGCACTGTGTTCACCGATACGCTTTCAGGTAGAGTCAGCAGAGTGTGCTTACAAAACCAGTAAATGGAGGTGAAAGGACTTGAACCCGTATCTTTGTCCTCTGTCCTCTTATACTTCCTGCTCGCTTGTTGACTTTATTTAGCCACATTCAGTGAGTAAGTGATCCCTGAAGACCACAAGTATCCTTCGTCTGGGCCTGTTGTCGACAGAAAAGTGTACTTGGCCCTTTGCACACCACCATGTTTGAGGGACATTGGCATGATCACTGCTGATAGGTGGAGGGACAAATATGAATTAACACCTATTTCTGGACAGGAGCAGTTGGGAACAAAGAGTGTGTTGTGGAGTGAAGTGTTTATTTGAGTGTCCAAACTTCCCTCTTTAGGTGGTTATTACAACTTTACATTCGTGAACATCATAAAAAGCAATGCTTATAAATGCCCAGAGGCATATTATTACAGCAATTCATTTGTTGAGGTGAGAGGAAATGAGAAGGAAGTTGCTGCACCACTAAATCTATGCCTGAGCACTGCTGAAACCAAACAAAAAGAATTCACGGTGGCTAGATAGGGCTATTTTCTACTGACTCTCTCTGGGGACCAAAACAGAATCCATTTCTTTCTTTGTTTCTCAGTTTCACTTGTGTAGGGTACCTGTCCCCGCCCCTTCAGCTTGTAGTTTGTCTGTGTCCTTGGATCTCAAGTGAGTCTCCAGTAAGGGAGCACGTAGGTGGTCTTGAGTTTACATCAGTACTTCTAACCCTGTGTCTTTTGATAGGAGCACTCAAAGGCTGTACTTTTATTCTGATATTTGAGAGCTGTGCTCTTACTGCACTTTGAAATTCTTTTTGTTCTCATTAATATACAATCACATGCAGAAAATTATGTTATTCTGTCTACCCTCTTCACCAAGTCACCCCAAATCCCAGTTACAGCCGCTCTCCGTCAGCATGTACTAAGATGCTGTAGAATCACTACATGTCTTCTCTGTGTTGTGCAGCCTTACCCATGACACCCCACCCTACACATTATACATGCTAATCCTAATGCCCCCATTCTTTTTCCCCGCACTTATTACTCCCTTCCCACAAACCCTACCCAGTCCCTTTCTCTTTGGTAACTGTAGGTCCACTCTCGGGTTCTGTGAGTCTGCTGCTGTCTTTTCCTTCAGTTTTTCTTTGTTATCATACTCCACACATGAGTGAAATCATTTGGTACATGTATTTCTCCGCCTGGCCTATTTGACTGAGCATAATACCCTCTAGCTCCATCCACGTTATTGCAAATGATAGGATTCGTTTTCTTCTTATGGCTGCTTACTGCACTTTTTAAACTGGATTTCATTCTTCTTTTTTGTTTGTAGTTTTGCAATGTGCTTTCACCATTGCTCTCCTTGTTTTGAGCAGTAGCTTTGTGCTAATCGATATGTACCTATATCTATCTATCTTTCTGTCTATCTATTTATCAATCACTCAATCAATCATCCTTTTGTCTGTCCATCTGTCCATGTGTGCAGAACAGTTAACCATATACCCTATATCACTTTCCTACACTATGCTCCCAGAAATCCTGCAAAGTATCTAGGCTGCAGAGGGAGCACTGGGTTCACCGAGACACTTGCAGTTCGAGTCGGCCGCGTGTACCTACAAAACCAGGGAATGGTTGTGCTGGGACTTGAACCCGTGTCTCTATCCTCTGTCCTCTTTCATCTCCTTCTAACTTGCTGTCTGTATTTAGCCACATTCATTGACTAAGGGCTCCCTGAAGATCTCAAGTATCATTCCTCTGGGCCTGTTGTCGACAGAAAAGTCAACTTGTTGCTTCGCTCACCACCATGTTTGAAGGACATCAGCGTGATCACCGCCGATAGGACGGAGGGTCAAATAAAAAGGAACACCAATTTCTAGACAGGAGCAGTTGGGAGCTAACAGTGTATTGTGGAGTGATGTGTTTATTTGAGTGTCCAAACTTCCCTCTTTAGGTGGTTATTAGATTTCCACATTCGTGAACATCATAAAATCCACTGATTTCAAAGGCCCAGATGCTTATTATTACAGCAACTCAGTTGTTGAGGTGAGAGAAAATGAGAAGTATGTTGCTGCACCACTAAATCTATGGCTGGGAACTGTTGAAACCAAACAAAAAGAATTCACGGTGGCCAGATAGGGCTATTTTCTGCTGACTGTCTCTGGGGACTCAAACAGAATCCATTTGCTTGATTGTTTGATTTTCCGTTTCACTCGTGTAGGGTACTTGTCCACACACCTTCGGCTTGTAGTTTGTCTGTGTCCTTGGATCTCAAGTGAGTCTCCTGTAAGTAAGCACGTAGGTGTCTTGAGTTTTCATCCCTTCTTTTATCCCTGTGTCTTTTGTTTGCAGCACTCAGTGCCTGACCTTTTATTCTGATGATTCAGAGCTGTGCACTTATTGCACTTAAAGAATATTTTTTATCATTAATCTACAATCACGTGAAGAACATTATGTTTACTATGCTCCCCCCTTCACCAAGTCCCCCTGAAAAACCTCTTCAGTCACTGTCGATCAGCGTAGTTGGATGCTGTAGACCCCTTCACCATGTCCCCCCCAAAAGTCCCCGTTACAGTCACTGTCCATCAGTGAGTAGTAAGATGCTATATGATCTCTACTAGTCTTCTCTGTGTTGTACAGTACTCCCCATGCACACCCGACCCCGCGCATTATACATGCTAAACTTAATGCCCCCATTCTTTCTCCCCACACATATCCCTCCCTTCAGACTCACCCTGCCCAGTCCTTTTTCCTTTGGTTACTTTTAGTCAACTCTCGGGTTCTGTGAGTCTGCTGCTGTTTTTTTACTTCAGTTTTCCTTTGTTGTTATACTCCACACATGAGTGAAATCACTTGGTACTTGCCTTATCCGCCTGCCCTATTTTTCTGAACATACTACCGTCTTGCTCCATCCACGTCATTGCAAATGGTAGTATTTGTTTTCTTCTTAAGGCTGCTTACTGCACTTTTTAAACTGGATTTCATTCTTCCTTTTTGTTTGTAGTTTAGCTATGTTATTCACCATTCAACTCCTGGTTATGAACAATAGCTTTGTGTCAATCGACATGTATCTGTAACTATCTATCTAAAGGTCTGTCTGTCTATCTATGTATCTATGTATGTATATATCTATGTATCTTTGTATCTATCTATGTATCTATCTATCTTCCTATCATCTATCTATGATGTCTATCATCTATTAATCTATGTACCTATCTATCTCTCTTTCACCTGTCGTCTGTCTACCTATCTATCTATGAAACAATCATCTTTTTGTCTGCCCATCTATCCTTATGTACAGAACAGTTAACAACATAGCCTATGTCTCTTCCCTACATTATGCTTCCAGAAATCTTGCAAGGTAACTAAGCCAGAAGGAGAGCACTGTGTTCACCGATACGCTTTCAGGTAGAGTCAGCAGAGTGTGCTTACAAAACCAGTAAATGGAGGTGAAAGGACTTGAACCCGTATCTTTGTCCTCTGTCCTCTTATACTTCCTGCTCGCTTGTTGACTTTATTTAGCCACATTCAGTGAGTAAGTGATCCCTGAAGACCACAAGTATCCTTCGTCTGGGCCTGTTGTCGACAGAAAAGTGTACTTGGCCCTTTGCACACCACCATGTTTGAGCGACATTGGCATGATCACTGCTGATAGGTGGAGGGACAAATATGAATTAACACCTATTTCTGGACAGGAGCAGTTGGGAACAAAGAGTGTGTTGTGGAGTGAAGTGTTTATTTGAGTGTCCAAACTTCCCTCTTTAGGTGGTTATTACAACTTTACATTCGTGAACATCATAAAAAGCAATGCTTATAAATGCCCAGAGGCATATTATTACAGCAATTCATTTGTTGAGGTGAGAGGAAATGAGAAGGAAGTTGCTGCACCACTAAATCTATGCCTGAGCACTGCTGAAACCAAACAAAAAGAATTCACGGTGGCTAGATAGGGCTATTTTCTACTGACTCTCTCTGGGGACCAAAACAGAATCCATTTCTTTCTTTGTTTCTCAGTTTCACTTGTGTAGGGTACCTGTCCCCGCCCCTTCAGCTTGTAGTTTGTCTGTGTCCTTGGATCTCAAGTGAGTCTCCAGTAAGGGAGCACGTAGGTGGTCTTGAGTTTACATCAGTTCTTCTAACCCTGTGTCTTTTGATAGGAGCACTCAAAGGCTGTACTTTTATTCTGATATTTGAGAGCTGTGCTCTTACTGCACTTTGAAATTCTTTTTGTTCTCATTAATATACAATCACATGCAGAAAATTATGTTATTCTGTCTACCCTCTTCACCAAGTCACCCCAAATCCCAGTTACAGCCGCTCTCCGTCAGCATGTACTAAGATGCTGTAGAATCACTACATGTCTTCTCTGTGTTGTGCAGCCTTACCCATGACACCCCACCCTACACATTATACATGCTAATCCTAATGCCCCCATTCTTTTTCCCCGCACTTATTACTCCCTTCCCACAAACCCTACCCAGTCCCTTTCTCTTTGGTAACTGTAGGTCCACTCTCGGGTTCTGTGAGTCTGCTGCTGTCTTTTCCTTCAGTTTTTCTTTGTTATCATACTCCACACATGAGTGAAATCATTTGGTACATGTATTTCTCCGCCTGGCCTATTTGACTGAGCATAATACCCTCTAGCTCCATCCACGTTATTGCAAATGATAGGATTCGTTTTCTTCTTATGGCTGCTTACTGCACTTTTTAAACTGGATTTCATTCTTCTTTTTTGTTTGTAGTTTTGCAATGTGCTTTCACCATTGCTCTCCTTGTTTTGAGCAGTAGCTTTGTGCTAATCGATATGTACCTATATCTATCTATCTTTCTGTCTATCTATTTATCAATCACTCAATCAATCATCCTTTTGTCTGTCCATCTGTCCATGTGTGCAGAACAGTTAACCATATACCCTATATCACTTTCCTACACTATGCTCCCAGAAATCCTGCAAAGTATCTAGGCTGCAGAGTTAGCACTGGGTTCACCGAGACACTTGCAGTTCGAGTCGGCCGCGTGTACCTACAAAACCAGGGAATGGTTGTGCTGGGACTTGAACCCGTGTCTCTATCCTCTGTCCTCTTTCATCTCCTTCTAACTTGCTGTCTGTATTTAGCCACATTCATTGACTGAGTGCTCCCTGAAGATCTCAAGTATCATTCCTCTGGGCCTGTTGTCGACAGAAAAGTCAACTTGTTGCTTCGCTCACCACCATGTTTGAAGGACATCAGCGTGATCACCGCCGATAGGACGGAGGGTCAAATAAAAAGGAACACCAATTTCTAGACAGGAGCAGTTGGGAGCTAACAGTGTATTGTGGAGTGATGTGTTTATTTGAGTGTCCAAACTTCCCTCTTTAGGTGGTTATTAGATTTCCACATTCGTGAACATCATAAAATCCACTGATTTCAAAGGCCCAGATGCTTATTATTACAGCAACTCAGTTGTTGAGGTGAGAGAAAATGAGAAGTATGTTGCTGCACCACTAAATCTATGTCTGGGAACTGTTGAAACCAAACAAAAAGAATTCACGGTGGCCAGATAGGGCTATTTTCTGCTGACTGTCTCTGGGGACTCAAACAGAATCCATTTGCTTGATTGTTTGATTTTCCGTTTCACTCGTGTAGGGTACTTGTCCACACACCTTCGGCTTGTAGTTTGTCTGTGTCCTTGGATCTCAAGTGAGTCTCCTGTAAGTAAGCACGTAGGTGTCTTGAGTTTTCATCCCTTCTTTTATCCCTGTGTCTTTTGTTTGCAGCACTCAGTGCCTGACCTTTTATTCTGATGATTCAGAGCTGTGCACTTATTGCACTTAAAGAATATTTTTTATCATTAATCTACAATCACGTGAAGAACATTATGTTTACTATGCTCCCCCCTTCACCAAGTCCCCCTGAAAAACCTCTTCAGTCACTGTCGATCAGCGTAGTTGGATGCTGTAGACCCCTTCACCATGTCCCCCCCAAAAGTCCCCGTTACAGTCACTGTCCATCAGTGAGTAGTAAGATGCTATATGATCTCTACTAGTCTTCTCTGTGTTGTACAGTACTCCCCATGCACACCCGACCCCGCGCATTATACATGCTAAACTTAATGCCCCCATTCTTTCTCCCCACACATATCCCTCCCTTCAGACTCACCCTGCCCAGTCCTTTTTCCTTTGGTTACTTTTAGTCAACTCTCGGGTTCTGTGAGTCTGCTGCTGTTTTTTTACTTCAGTTTTCCTTTGTTGTTATACTCCACACATGAGTGAAATCACTTGGTACTTGCCTTATCCGCCTGCCCTATTTTTCTGAACATACTACCGTCTTGCTCCATCCACGTCATTGCAAATGGTAGTATTTGTTTTCTTCTTAAGGCTGCTTACTGCACTTTTTAAACTGGATTTCATTCTTCCTTTTTGTTTGTAGTTTAGCTATGTTATTCACCATTCAACTCCTGGTTATGAACAATAGCTTTGTGTCAATCGACATGTATCTGTATCTATCTATCTAAAGGTCTGTCTGTCTATCTATGTATCTATGTATGTATATATCTATGTATCTTTGTATCTATCTATGTATCTATCTATCTATCTTCCTATCATCTATCTATGATGTCTATCATCTATTAATCTATGTACCTATCTATCTCTCTTTCACCTGTCGTCTGTCTACCTATCTATCTATGAAACAATCATCTTTTTGTCTGCCCATCTATCCTTATGTACTGAACAGTTAACAACATAGCCTATGTCTCTTCCCTACATTATGCTTCCAGAAATCTTGCAAGGTAACTAAGCCAGAAGGAGAGCACTGTGTTCACCGATACGCTTTCAGGTAGAGTCAGCAGAGTGTGCTTACAAAACCAGTAAATGGAGGTGAAAGGACTTGAACCCGTATCTTTGTCCTCTGTCCTCTTATACTTCCTGCTCGCTTGTTGACTTTATTTAGCCACATTCAGTGAGTAAGTGATCCCTGAAGACCACAAGTATCCTTCGTCTGGGCCTGTTGTCGAAAGAAAAGTGTACTTGGCCCTTTGCACACCACCATGTTTGAGGGACATTGGCGTGATCACTGCGGATAGGTGGAGGGACAAATATGAATTAACACCTATTTCTGGACAGGAGCAGTTGGGAACAAAGAGTGTGTTGTGGAGTGAAGTGTTTATTTGAGTGTCCAAACTTCCCTCTTTAGGTGGGTATTTCTTCTTTACATTCGTGAACATCATAAAAAGCAATGATTATAAATGCCCAGACGCATATTATTACAGCAATTCATTTGTTGAGGTGAGAGGAAATGAGAAGGAAGTTGCTGCACCACGAAATCTATGCCTGAGCACTGCAGAAACCAAACAAAAAGAATTCACGGTGGCTAGATAGGGCTATTTTCTACTGACTCTCTCTGGGGACCAAAACAGAATCCATTTCTTTCTTTGTTTCTCAGTTTCACTTGTGTAGGGTACCTGTCCCCGCCCCTTCAGCTTGTAGTTTGTCTGTGTCCTTGGATCTCAAGTGAGTCTCCAGTAAGGGAGCACGTAGGTGGTCTTGAGTTTACATCA
This sequence comes from Manis pentadactyla, assembly GCF_030020395.1. Classification (NCBI taxonomy): domain Eukaryota; kingdom Metazoa; phylum Chordata; class Mammalia; order Pholidota; family Manidae; genus Manis; species Manis pentadactyla. The sequence goes on from NC_080038.1 coordinate 149,723,270, forward strand.
GTACTTCTAACCCTGTGTCTTTTGATAGGAGCACTCAAAGGCTGTACTTTTATTCTGATATTTGAGAGCTGTGCTCTTACTGCACTTTGAAATTCTTTTTGTTCTCATTAATATACAATCACATGCAGAAAATTATGTTATTCTGTCTACCCTCTTCACCAAGTCACCCCAAATCCCAGTTACAGCCGCTCTCCGTCAGCATGTACTAAGATGCTGTAGAATCACTACATGTCTTCTCTGTGTTGTGCAGCCTTACCCATGACACCCCACCCTACACATTATACATGCTAATCCTAATGCCCCCATTCTTTTTCCCCGCACTTATTACTCCCTTCCCACAAACCCTACCCAGTCCCTTTCTCTTTGGTAACTGTAGGTCCACTCTCGGGTTCTGTGAGTCTGCTGCTGTCTTTTCCTTCAGTTTTTCTTTGTTATCATACTCCACACATGAGTGAAATCATTTGGTACATGTATTTCTCCGCCTGGCCTATTTGACTGAGCATAATACCCTCTAGCTCCATCCACGTTATTGCAAATGATAGGATTCGTTTTCTTCTTATGGCTGCTTACTGCACTTTTTAAACTGGATTTCATTCTTCTTTTTTGTTTGTAGTTTTGCAATGTGCTTTCACCATTGCTCTCCTTGTTTTGAGCAGTAGCTTTGTGCTAATCGATATGTACCTATATCTATCTATCTTTCTGTCTATCTATTTATCAATCACTCAATCAATCATCCTTTTGTCTGTCCATCTGTCCATGTGTGCAGAACAGTTAACCATATACCCTATATCACTTTCCTACACTATGCTCCCAGAAATCCTGCAAAGTATCTAGGCTGCAGAGGGAGCACTGGGTTCACCGAGACACTTGCAGTTCGAGTCGGCCGCGTGTACCTACAAAACCAGGGAATGGTTGTGCTGGGACTTGAACCCGTGTCTCTATCCTCTGTCCTCTTTCATCTCCTTCTAACTTGCTGTCTGTATTTAGCCACATTCATTGACTAAGGGCTCCCTGAAGATCTCAAGTATCATTCCTCTGGGCCTGTTGTCGACAGAAAAGTCAACTTGTTGCTTCGCTCACCACCATGTTTGAAGGACATCAGCGTGATCACCGCCGATAGGACGGAGGGTCAAATAAAAAGGAACACCAATTTCTAGACAGGAGCAGTTGGGAGCTAACAGTGTATTGTGGAGTGATGTGTTTATTTGAGTGTCCAAACTTCCCTCTTTAGGTGGTTATTAGATTTCCACATTCGTGAACATCATAAAATCCACTGATTTCAAAGGCCCAGATGCTTATTATTACAGCAACTCAGTTGTTGAGGTGAGAGAAAATGAGAAGTATGTTGCTGCACCACTAAATCTATGGCTGGGAACTGTTGAAACCAAACAAAAAGAATTCACGGTGGCCAGATAGGGCTATTTTCTGCTGACTGTCTCTGGGGACTCAAACAGAATCCATTTGCTTGATTGTTTGATTTTCCGTTTCACTCGTGTAGGGTACTTGTCCACACACCTTCGGCTTGTAGTTTGTCTGTGTCCTTGGATCTCAAGTGAGTCTCCTGTAAGTAAGCACGTAGGTGTCTTGAGTTTTCATCCCTTCTTTTATCCCTGTGTCTTTTGTTTGCAGCACTCAGTGCCTGACCTTTTATTCTGATGATTCAGAGCTGTGCACTTATTGCACTTAAAGAATATTTTTTATCATTAATCTACAATCACGTGAAGAACATTATGTTTACTATGCTCCCCCCTTCACCAAGTCCCCCTGAAAAACCTCTTCAGTCACTGTCGATCAGCGTAGTTGGATGCTGTAGACCCCTTCACCATGTCCCCCAAAAAAGTCCCCGTTACAGTCACTGTCCATCAGTGAGTAGTAAGATGCTATATGATCTCTACTAGTCTTCTCTGTGTTGTACAGTACTCCCCATGCACACCCGACCCCGCGCATTATACATGCTAAACTTAATGCCCCCATTCTTTCTCCCCACACATATCCCTCCCTTCAGACTCACCCTGCCCAGTCCTTTTTCCTTTGGTTACTTTTAGTCAACTCTCGGGTTCTGTGAGTCTGCTGCTGTTTTTTTACTTCAGTTTTCCTTTGTTGTTATACTCCACACATGAGTGAAATCACTTGGTACTTGCCTTATCCGCCTGCCCTATTTTTCTGAACATACTACCGTCTTGCTCCATCCACGTCATTGCAAATGGTAGTATTTGTTTTCTTCTTAAGGCTGCTTACTGCACTTTTTAAACTGGATTTCATTCTTCCTTTTTGTTTGTAGTTTAGCTATGTTATTCACCATTCAACTCCTGGTTATGAACAATAGCTTTGTGTCAATCGACATGTATCTGTAACTATCTATCTAAAGGTCTGTCTGTCTATCTATGTATCTATGTATGTATATATCTATGTATCTTTGTATCTATCTATGTATCTATCTATCTTCCTATCATCTATCTATGATGTCTATCATCTATTAATCTATGTACCTATCTATCTCTCTTTCACCTGTCGTCTGTCTACCTATCTATCTATGAAACAATCATCTTTTTGTCTGCCCATCTATCCTTATGTACAGAACAGTTAACAACATAGCCTATGTCTCTTCCCTACATTATGCTTCCAGAAATCTTGCAAGGTAACTAAGCCAGAAGGAGAGCACTGTGTTCACCGATACGCTTTCAGGTAGAGTCAGCAGAGTGTGCTTACAAAACCAGTAAATGGAGGTGAAAGGACTTGAACCCGTATCTTTGTCCTCTGTCCTCTTATACTTCCTGCTCGCTTGTTGACTTTATTTAGCCACATTCAGTGAGTAAGTGATCCCTGAAGACCACAAGTATCCTTCGTCTGGGCCTGTTGTCGACAGAAAAGTGTACTTGGCCCTTTGCACACCACCATGTTTGAGCGACATTGGCATGATCACTGCTGATAGGTGGAGGGACAAATATGAATTAACACCTATTTCTGGACAGGAGCAGTTGGGAACAAAGAGTGTGTTGTGGAGTGAAGTGTTTATTTGAGTGTCCAAACTTTACTCTTTAGGTGGTTATTACAACTTTACATTCGTGAACATCATAAAAAGCAATGCTTATAAATGCCCAGAGGCATATTATTACAGCAATTCATTTGTTGAGGTGAGAGGAAATGAGAAGGAAGTTGCTGCACCACGAAATCTATGCCTGAGCACTGCAGAAACCAAACAAAAAGAATTCACGGTGGCTAGATAGGGCTATTTTCTACTGACTCTCTCTGGGGACCAAAACAGAATCCATTTCTTTCTTTGTTTCTCAGTTTCACTTGTGTAGGGTACCTGTCCCCGCCCCTTCAGCTTGTAGTTTGTCTGTGTCCTTGGATCTCAAGTGAGTCTCCAGTAAGGGAGCACGTAGGTGGTCTTGAGTTTACATCAGTTCTTCTAACCCTGTGTCTTTTGATAGGAGCACTCAAAGGCTGTACTTTTATTCTGATATTTGAGAGCTGTGCTCTTACTGCACTTTGAAATTCTTTTTGTTCTCATTAATATACAATCACATGCAGAAAATTATGTTATTCTGTCTACCCTCTTCACCAAGTCACCCCAAATCCCAGTTACAGCCGCTCTCCGTCAGCATGTACTAAGATGCTGTAGAATCACTACATGTCTTCTCTGTGTTGTGCAGCCTTACCCATGACACCCCACCCTACACATTATACATGCTAATCCTAATGCCCCCATTCTTTTTCCCCGCACTTATTACTCCCTTCCCACAAACCCTACCCAGTCCCTTTCTCTTTGGTAACTGTAGGTCCACTCTCGGGTTCTGTGAGTCTGCTGCTGTCTTTTCCTACAGTTTTTCTTTGTTATCATACTCCACACATGAGTGAAATCATTTGGTACATGTATTTCTCCGCCTGGCCTATTTGACTGAGCATAATACCCTCTAGCTCCATCCACGTTATTGCAAATGATAGGATTCGTTTTCTTCTTATGGCTGCTTACTGCACTTTTTAAACTGGATTTCATTCTTCTTTTTTGTTTGTAGTTTTGCAATGTGCTTTCACCATTGCTCTCCTTGTTTTGAGCAGTAGCTTTGTGCTAATCGATATGTACCTATATCTATCTATCTTTCTGTCTATCTATTTATCAATCACTCAATCAATCATCCTTTTGTCTGTCCATCTGTCCATGTGTGCAGAACAGTTAACCATATACCCTATATCACTTTCCTACACTATGCTCCCAGAAATCCTGCAAAGTATCTAGGCTGCAGAGTTAGCACTGGGTTCACCGAGACACTTGCAGTTCGAGTCGGCCGCGTGTACCTACAAAACCAGGGAATGGTTGTGCTGGGACTTGAACCCGTGTCTCTATCCTCTGTCCTCTTTCATCTCCTTCTAACTTGCTGTCTGTATTTAGCCACATTCATTGACTAAGGGCTCCCTGAAGATCTCAAGTATCATTCCTCTGGGCCTGTTGTCGACAGAAAAGTCAACTTGTTGCTTCGCTCACCACCATGTTTGAAGGACATCAGCGTGATCACCGCCGATAGGACGGAGGGTCAAATAAAAAGGAACACCAATTTCTAGACAGGAGCAGTTGGGAGCTAACAGTGTATTGTGGAGTGATGTGTTTATTTGAGTGTCCAAACTTCCCTCTTTAGGTGGTTATTAGATTTCCACATTCGTGAACATCATAAAATCCACTGATTTCAAAGGCCCAGATGCTTATTATTACAGCAACTCAGTTGTTGAGGTGAGAGAAAATGAGAAGTATGTTGCTGCACCACTAAATCTATGGCTGGGAACTGTTGAAACCAAACAAAAAGAATTCACGGTGGCCAGATAGGGCTATTTTCTGCTGACTGTCTCTGGGGACTCAAACAGAATCCATTTGCTTGATTGTTTGATTTTCCGTTTCACTCGTGTAGGGTACTTGTCCACACACCTTCGGCTTGTAGTTTGTCTGTGTCCTTGGATCTCAAGTGAGTCTCCTGTAAGTAAGCACGTAGGTGTCTTGAGTTTTCATCCCTTCTTTTATCCCTGTGTCTTTTGTTTGCAGCACTCAGTGCCTGACCTTTTATTCTGATGATTCAGAGCTGTGCACTTATTGCACTTAAAGAATATTTTTTATCATTAATCTACAATCACGTGAAGAACATTATGTTTACTATGCTCCCCCCTTCACCAAGTCCCCCTGAAAAACCTCTTCAGTCACTGTCGATCAGCGTAGTTGGATGCTGTAGACCCCTTCACCATGTCCCCCCCAAAAGTCCCCGTTACAGTCACTGTCCATCAGTGAGTAGTAAGATGCTATATGATCTCTACTAGTCTTCTCTGTGTTGTACAGTACTCCCCATGCACACCCGACCCCGCGCATTATACATGCTAAACTTAATGCCCCCATTCTTTCTCCCCACACATATCCCTCCCTTCAGACTCACCCTGCCCAGTCCTTTTTCCTTTGGTTACTTTTAGTCAACTCTCGGGTTCTGTGAGTCTGCTGCTGTTTTTTTACTTCAGTTTTCCTTTGTTGTTATACTCCACACATGAGTGAAATCACTTGGTACTTGCCTTATCCGCCTGCCCTATTTTTCTGAACATACTACCGTCTTGCTCCATCCACGTCATTGCAAATGGTAGTATTTGTTTTCTTCTTAAGGCTGCTTACTGCACTTTTTAAACTGGATTTCATTCTTCCTTTTTGTTTGTAGTTTAGCTATGTTATTCACCATTCAACTCCTGGTTATGAACAATAGCTTTGTGTCAATCGACATGTATCTGTATCTATCTATCTAAAGGTCTGTCTGTCTATCTATGTATCTATGTATGTATATATCTATGTATCTTTGTATCTATCTATGTATCTATCTATCTATCTTCCTATCATCTATCTATGATGTCTATCATCTATTAATCTATGTACCTATCTATCTCTCTTTCACCTGTCGTCTGTCTACCTATCTATCTATGAAACAATCATCTTTTTGTCTGCCCATCTATCCTTATGTACAGAACAGTTAACAACATAGCCTATGTCTCTTCCCTACATTATGCTTCCAGAAATCTTGCAAGGTAACTAAGCCAGAAGGAGAGCACTGTGTTCTCCGATACGCTTTCAGGTAGAGTCAGCAGAGTGTGCTTACAAAACCAGTAAATGGAGGTGAAAGGACTTGAACCCGTATCTTTGTCCTCTGTCCTCTTATACTTCCTGCTCGCTTGTTGACTTTATTTAGCCACATTCAGTGAGTAAGTGATCCCTGAAGACCACAAGTATCCTTCGTCTGGGCCTGTTGTCGAAAGAAAAGTGTACTTGGCCCTTTGCACACCACCATGTTTGAGGGACATTGGCGTGATCACTGCGGATAGGTGGAGGGACAAATATGAATTAACACCTATTTCTGGACAGGAGCAGTTGGGAACAAAGAGTGTGTTGTGGAGTGAAGTGTTTATTTGAGTGTCCAAACTTCCCTCTTTAGGTGGGTATTTCTTCTTTACATTCGTGAACATCATAAAAAGCAATGATTATAAATGCCCAGACGCATATTATTACAGCAATTCATTTGTTGAGGTGAGAGGAAATGAGAAGGAAGTTGCTGCACCACGAAATCTATGCCTGAGCACTGCAGAAACCAAACAAAAAGAATTCACGGTGGCTAGATAGGGCTATTTTCTACTGACTCTCTCTGGGGTCCAAAACAGAATCCATTTCTTTCTTTGTTTCTCAGTTTCACTTGTGTAGGGTACCTGTCCCCGCCCCTTCAGCTTGTAGTTTGTCTGTGTCCTTGGATCTCAAGTGAGTCTCCAGTAAGGGAGCACGTAGGTGGTCTTGAGTTTTCATCAGTTCTTCTAACCCTGTGTCTTTTGATAGGAGCACTCAAAGGCTGTACTTTTATTCTGATATTTGAGAGCTGTGCTCTTACTGCACTTTGAAATTCTTTTTGTTCTCATTAATATACAATCACATGCAGAAAATTATGTTATTCTGTCTACCCTCTTCACCAAGTCACCCCAAATCCCAGTTACAGCCGCTCTCCGTCAGCATGTACTAAGATGCTGTAGAATCACTACATGTCTTCTCTGTGTTGTGCAGCCTTACCCATGACACCCCACCCTACACATTATACATGCTAATCCTAATGCCCCCATTCTTTTTCCCCGCACTTATTACTCCCTTCCCACAAACCCTACCCAGTCCCTTTTTCTTTGGTAACTGTAGGTCCACTCTCGGGTTCTGTGAGTCTGCTGCTGTCTTTTCCTTCAGTTTTTCTTTGTTATCATACTCCACACATGAGTGAAATCATTTGGTACATGTATTTCTCCGCCTGGCCTATTTGACTGAGCATAATACCCTCTAGCTCCATCCACGTTATTGCAAATGATAGGATTCGTTTTCTTCTTATGGCTGCTTACTGCACTTTTTAAACTGGATTTCATTCTTCTTTATTGTTTGTAGTTTTGCAATGTGCTTTCACCATTGCTCTCCTTGTTTTGAGCAGTAGCTTTGTGCTAATCGATATGTACCTATATCTATCTATCTTTCTGTCTATCTATTTATCAATCACTCAATCAATCATCCTTTTGTCTGTCCATCTGTCCATGTGTGCAGAACAGTTAACCATATACCCTATATCACTTTCCAACACTATGCTCCCAGAAATCCTGCAAAGTATCTAGGCTTCAGAGGGAGCACTGGGTTCACCGAGACACTTGCAGTACGAGTCGGCAGCGTGTACCTACAAAACCAGGGAATGGTTGTGCCGGGACTTGAACCCGTGTCTCTATCCTCTGTCCTCTTTCATCTCCTTCTAACTTGCTGTCTGTATTTAGCCACATTCATTGACTAAGGGCTCCCTGAAGATCTCAAGTATCATTCCTCTGGGCCTGTTGTCGACAGAAAAGTCAACTTGTTGCTTCGCTCACCACCATGTTTGAAGGACATCAGCGTGATCACCGCCGATAGGACGGAGGGTCAAATAAAAAGGAACACCAATTTCTAGACAGGAGCAGTTGGGAGCTAACAGTGTATTGTGGAGTGACGTGTTTATTTGAGTGTCCAAACTTCCCTCTTCAGGTGGTTATTAGATTTTCACATTCGTGAACATCATAAAATCCACTGATTTCAAAGGCCCAGATGCTTATTATTACAGCAACTCAGTAGTTGAGGTGAGAGAAAATGAGAAGTATGTTGCTGCACCACTAAATCTATGGCTGGGAACTGTTGAAACCAAACACAAAGAATTCACGGTGGCCAGATAGGGCTATTTTCTGCTGATTGTCTCTGGGGACTCAAACAGAATCCATTTGCTTGATTGTTTGATTTTCCGTTTCACTCGTGTAGGGTACTTGTCCACACACCTTCGGCTTGTAGTTTGTCTGTGTCCTTGGATCTCAAGTGAGTCTCCTGTAAGTAATCACGTAGGTGTCTTGAGTTTTCATCCCTTCTTTTATCCCTGTGTCTTTTGTTTGCAGCACTCAGTGCCTGACCTTTTATTCTGATGATTCAGAGCTGTGCACATATTGCACTTAAAGAATATTTTTTATCATTAATCTACAATCACGTGAAGAACATTATGTTTACTATGCTCCCCCCTTCACCAAGTCCCCCCGAAAAACCTCTTCAGTCACTGTCGATAAGCGTAGTTGGATGCTGTAGACCCCTTCACCATGTCCCCCCCAAAAGTCCCCGTTACAGTCACTGTCCATCAGTGAGTAGTAAGATGCTATATGATCTCTACTAGTCTTCTCTGTGTTGTACAGTACTCCCCATGCACACCCGACCCAGCGCATTATACATGCTAAACTTAATGCCCCCATTCTTTCTCCCCACACATATCCCTCCCTTCAGACTCACCCTGCCCAGTCCTTTTTCCTTTGTTTACTTTTAGTCAACTCTCGGGTTCTGTGAGTCTGCTGCTGTTTTTTTTCTTCAGTTTTTCTTTGTTGTTATACTCCACACATGAGTGAAATCACTTGGTACTTGCCTTATCCGCCTGCCCTATTTTTCTGAACATACTACCGTCTTGCTCCATCCACGTCATTGCAAATGGTAGTATTTGTTTTCTTCTTAAGGCTGCTTACTGCACTTTTTAAACTGGATTTCATTCTTCCTTTTTGTTTGTAGTTTAGCTATGTTATTCACCATTCAACTCCTGGTAATGAACAATAGCTTTGTGTCAATCGACATGTATCTGTATCTATCTATCTAAAGGTCTGTCTGTCTATCTATGTATCTATGTATGTATATATCTATGTATCTATGTATCTATCTATGTATCTATCTATCTATCTTCCTATCATCTATCTATGATGTCTATCATCTATTAATCTATGTACCTATCTATCTCTCTTTCACCTGTCGTCTGTCTACCTATCTATCTATGAAACAATCATCTTTTTGTCTGCCCATCTATCCTTATGTACAGAACAGTTAACAACATAGCCTATGTCTCTTCCCTACATTATGCTTCCAGAAATCTTGCAAGGTAACTAAGCCAGAAGGAGAGCACTGTGTTCTCCGATACGCTTTCAGGTAGAGTCAGCAGAGTGTGCTTACAAAACCAGTAAATGGAGGTGAAAGGACTTGAACCCGTATCTTTGTCCTCTGTCCTCTTATACTTCCTGCTCGCTTGTTGACTTTATTTAGCCACATTCAGTGAGTAAGTGATCCCTGAAGACCACAAATATCCTTCGTCTGGGCCTGTTGTCGACAGAAAAGTGTACTTGGCCCTTTGCACACCACCATGTTTGAGGGACATTGGCGTGATCACTGCTGATAGGTGGAGGGACAAATATGAATTAACACCTATTTCTGGACAGGAGCAGTTGGGAACAAAGAGTGTGTTGTGGAGTGAAGTGTTTATTTGAGTGTCCAAACTTCCCTCTTTAGGTGGGTATTACTTCTTTACATTCGTGAACATCATAAAAAGCAATGATTATAAATGCCCAGATGCATATTATTACAGCAATTCATTTGTTGGGGTGAGAAGAAATGAGATGGAAGTTGCTGCACCACTAAAGCTATGCCTGAGCACTGCTGATACCAAACAAATAGAATTCACGGTGGCTAGATAGGGCTATTTTCTACTGACTCTCTCTGGGGTCCAAAACAGAGTCCATTTCTTTCTTTGTTTCTCAGTTTCTCTTGTGTAGGGTACCTGTCCCCGCCCCTTCAGCTTGTAGTTTGACGGTGTCCTTGGATCTCATGTGAGTCTCCAGTAAGGGAGCACGTAGGTGGTCTTGAGTTTTCATCAGGTCTTCTAACCCTGTGTCTTTTGATTGGAGCACTCAAGGGCTGTACTTTTATTCTGATATTTGAGAGCTGTGCTCTTACTGCACTTTGAAATTCTTTTTGTTCTCATTAATATACAATCACATGCAGAAAATTATGTTATTCTGTCTACCCTCTTCACCAAGTCACCCCAAATCCCAGTTACAGCCGCTCTCCGTCAGCATGTACTAAGATGCTGTAGAATCACTACATGTCTTCTCTGTGTTGTGCAGCCTTACCCATGACACCCCACCCTACACATTATACATGCTAATCCTAATGCCCCCATTCTTTTTCCCCGCACTTATTACTCCCTTCCCACAAACCCTACCCAGTCCCTTTCTCTTTGGTAACTGTAGGTCCACTCTCGGGTTCTGTGAGTCTGCTGCTGTCTTTTCCTTCAGTTTTTCTTTGTTATCATACTCCACACATGAGTGAAATCATTTGGTACATGTATTTCTCCGCCTGGCCTATTTGACTGAGCATAATACCCTCTAGCTCCATCCACGTTATTGCAAAAGATAGGATTCGTTTTCTTCTTATGGCTGCTTACTGCACTTTTTAAACTGGATTTCATTCTTCTTTTTTGTTTGTAGTTTTGCAATGTGCTTTCACCATTGCTCTCCTTGTTTTGAGCAGTAGCTTTGTGCTAATCGATATGTACCTATATCTATCTATCTTTCTGTCTATCTATTTATCAATCACTCAATCAATCATCCTTTTGTCTGTCCATCTGTCCATGTGTGCAGAACAGTTAACCATATACCCTATATCACTTTCCTACACTATGCTCCCAAAAATCCTGCAAAGTATCTAGGCTGCAGAGGGAGCACTGGGTTCACCGAGACACTTGCAGGTCGAGTCGGCCGCGTGTACCTACAAAACCAGGGAATGGTTGTGCTGTGACTTGAACCCGTGTCTCTATCCTCTGTCCTCTTTCATCTCCTTCTAACTTGCTGTCTGTATTTAGCCACATTCATTGACTAAGTGCTCCCGGAAGATCTCAAGTATCATTCCTCTGGGCCTGTTGTCAACATAAAAGTCAACTTGTTGCTTCGCTCACCACCATGTTTGAAGGACATCAGCGTGATCACCGCCGATAGGACGGAGGGTCAAATAAAAAGGAAGACCAATTTCTAGACAGGAGCAGTTTTGAGCTAACATTGTATTGTGGAGTGACGTGTTTATTTGAGTGTCCAAACGTCCCTTTTTAGGTGGTTATCACTTCACATTCGTGAAGATCATAAAACCCACCTATTTCAAAAGCCCAGATGCTTATTATTACAGCAACTCAGTTGCTGAAGTGAGAGAAAATTGGAAGGACGTTGCTACACCACTAAATCTATGGCTGGGCCCTGCTGAAAACAAACAAAAAGAATTCAATGTGGCCAGATAGGGCTATTTTCTACTGACTGTCTCTGGGGGCTCAAACACAATCCATTTATTGGATTGTTTGTTTTTCAGTTTCACTCGTGTAGGGTACTTGTCCCCACACCTTCAACTTGTAGTTTGTCTGTGTCCTTGGACCTCAATTGAGTCTCCTGTAAGGAAGCATGTAGGTTTTTTGAGTTTTCATCCGTTCTTTTAAATCTGTGTCTTTCGTTTGCAGCTCTCAGAGCCTGACATTTTATTCTGATGATTCAGTGCTGTGCCCTTATTGCATTAAAAAAAATTTTTTTGTTATCATTTGTCTAAAATTACGTGAATAACCTTATATTAACTATGCTTCACCTTCACCAAGTCCCCCCGAAAATCCTCTTCAGTCGCTGTCCATCAGTGAGTAGTAAGATGCTATATAATCTCTAATAGTCTTCTCTGATTTGTACAGCACTCCCCATGCCTTCCCGACCCCACACAATATACATGCTAATCCTAATGCCCCCTTTCTTCCTCACCAATTTTATCCCTTCCTTCAGTACCTCCCTGCCCAGTCCTTTTCACTTTGGCAACTTTCAGTCAACTCTCAGGTTCTGTGAGTCTGCTGCTGCTTTTTTCCTTCAGTTTTTCTTTGTTGTTATAGTCCGCACATGAGTGAAATCATTTGATACTTGTCTTTCGCCGCCTGACCTATTTCTCTGAACATACTACCGTCTAGCTCCATCCACGTCATTGCAAATGGTAGGATTTGTTTTCTTCTTATGGCTGCTTACTGAACTTTGTAAACAGGGTTTCATTCTTCCTTTTTGTTTGTAGTTTAGCTATGTGCTCTCACCATTCATCTCCTGGGTATGAGCAACAGCTTTGTGTCAATCGATATGTATCTGTATCTATTTATTGCTCTGTCTGTCTGTATATCTATCTATCTTTCTATATATCCTGCTATCTCTCTGTCCTTCTCTCTATATATCTATCCATCTATCTAGCTTCCTATCATCTATCATGTGTATCATCTGTCTATCTCTCATCTGTCATTTATCTATCTGTCTATCTATGAATAAATCATCTTTCTGTCTTCCCATCTATCCTTATGTACAGAACAGTTAACAGCATCACCTATGTCAATTCCCTACATTATGCTTCCAAAAACATTGCATGATCACTAGGCCGCAGGGAGAGCACTGGGATTACTGAGACACTTACAGATCGAGTCAGCCGCGTGTGCTTACAAAACCAGTAAATGGTGGTGCAGGGACTTGAAACTGTATCTCTGTCCTCTGTCCTCTTATACCTCCTTCTCGCTTGCTAAAAGTATTTAGCTACATTCAGTGCCTAAGTGCTCTCTGAAGACCCCATGTATACTTCCTCTCTGCCTGTTGTAGACATAAAACTATACTTGGTGCTTTACTCACCACCATGTTTTAGGGACATAGGCGTGTTCACCAATGATAGGAGGAGGGACAAATAAAAATGAACACCTATTTCTAGACAGGAGCATTTGTGAGCAAATTGTTTGTTGTGGAGAGACGTGTTTGGTTCAGTGTTCAACCTTCCCTCTTTATGTGGTTATTACATCTTTACAATCGTGAACATCATAAAACCCAGTGATTTCAAAAGTCCAGATGCATATTATTACAGCAATTCATTTGTTGATGTGAGAAAAAATGAGAAGGACATTGCAGTACCACTAAATCTATACCAGGGCACTGCGGAAACCAAACAAAAAGAATTCACGGTGGCTAGGTAGGACTATTTTCTAGTGACTGTCTCTGGGGACTCAAACAGAATCCATTTGTTTCTTTGTTTCTCAGATTCACTTGTATAGGGTACCTGTCCGCGCCCCTTCAGCTTGTAGTTTGTCTGTGTCCTTGGATCTCTAGTGAGTCTCCAGTAAGGGAGCACGCAGGTGCTCTTGAGTTTTCATCAGTTCTTCTAACTGTGTGTCTTTTGATTGGAGCAGTCAAAGCCTCTACTTATATTCTGTAATTTGAGAGCTATGCTGTTACTGCACTTTGAAATTTTTTTTTGTTCTCATTAATATACAATCACATGCAGGACATTATGATTACTAGTCTACCCCCTTCACAAAGTCCTCGCCAAAACCCAGTTACAGTCGATATCCATCAGCATGCATTAATATGCTGTAGAATCACTACTTGTCTTCTCCGTGTTGTAAAGCCCTCTCCATGACCCTACACCATACACATTATTCTTGCTAATCCTAATGCCCCCATTCTTTTTCCCGACATAATCACTCCCTTCCCACAAACCCTACCCAGTCCCTTGCTCTTTCGAAACTGTTAGTCCACTCTCGGGTTCTGTGTGTCTGCTGATGTTTTTTCCTTCAGTTTTTCTTTGTTGTCGTACTCCACACATGAGTGAAATCATTTGGTACATGTATTTCTCCGACTAGGCTATTTGACTGAGCATAATACCCTCTAGCTCTATCCACGTTATTGCCAATGATAGGATTTGTTTTCTTCTTATGGCTGCTTACCGCACTTTTAATCTGGATTTTATTCTTCTTTTTTCTTTATAGTTTCGCTATGTGCTTCAACCATTGCTCTCATGGTTATGAGCAATAGCTTTGTGTTAAACGATATGTACCTATATCTATCTGTCTGTCTGTCTACCTATCTATCAATCAACCAATCAATTAATCATCATTTGTCTGCCCAACTGTCCTTGTGAACAGAACAGTTAACGACATAGCCTATGTCACTTTCCTACATTACGCTTCCAAAAATCCTGCAAGGTAACTAGGCTGTAGGGAGAGCACTGGGTTCACCGAGACACTTTCAGGTCGTGTCGGCCGCGTGTACTACAAAACCAATAGATGGTTGTGCAGGGAGATATACCCGTGTCTCTATTCTCTGCCCTCTTTCATCTCTTTCTAAATTGCTCTCTGTATTTAGCCACATTCATTGACTAAGTTCTCCCTGAAAACCACAAGTATCCTTCCTCCGGGCCTGTTGTCAACAGAAAAGTAAGCTTGTTGCTTTGATCACCACCATGTTTGAAGGATATCGGCATGATCACTGCGGATAGGACTGAGGGTCAAATAAAAAGAAACACCAATTTCTAGACAGGAGCAGTTGGGAGCTAAGAGTCTATTGTGGAGTGACATGTTTATTTGAGTGTCCAAACTTCCCTCTTTAGGTGGTTATTACTTCACATTCATGAAGATCATAAAACCCACCGATTTCAAAGGCCCAGATGCTTATTATTACAGTAACTCACTTGTTGAGTTGAGTGAAAACAAGAGGGACGTTGCTGCACCACTAAATCTATGGCTGGGAAATGCTGAAAACAAACAAAAAGAATTCACGCTGGCCAGATAGGGCTATTTTCTACTGAATGTCTCTGGGGGCTCAAGCAGAATCTATTTGTTTCACTGTTTGTTTTTCAGTTTCAATCGCGTAGGGTACTTGTCCCCACACCTTCAGCTTGTAGTATGTCTGTGTCCTTGGATCTCAAGTGAGTCTCCTGTAAGGAAGCACGTAGATTTCTTGAGTTTTCATCCGTTCTTTAAACCCTATGTCTTTTGTTTGCAGCACTCAGTGCCTGACCTTTTATTCTGATGATTCAGAGCAGTGCACTTATTGCACTTTAAGTATTTTTTTATCATTAATCTACAATCACGTGAAGTACATTATGTTTACTGTGCTCCCCCCTTCACCAAGTCCCCTCGAATAACCTCTTCAGTCACTGTCGATCAGCGTAGTTGGATGCTGTAGAACCCTTCACCATGTAGCACCCCACAGACCCCATTACAGTCGCTTTCCATCAGTGAGTAGTAAGATGCGATATGTTCTCTACTAGTCTTCTCTGTGTTGTACAGTACTCCCCATGCACACCCAACCACACGCATTATACATGCTAATCCTAATGCCCCCATTCTTTCTCCCGACACTTATCCCTCCCTTCAGACCCACCCTGCCCAGTCCTTTTCCCTTTGGTAACTTTTAGTCAACTCTCTTGTTCTATGAGTCTTCTTCTGTTTTTTCCTTAAGTTTTTCTTTGTTGTTATACTATACACATGCGTGAAATCACTAGGTACTTGTCTTTCTCCGCCTGGCCTATTTCTCTGAACATACTACCGTCTAGCTCCATCCACGTCATTGCAAACGGTAGTATTTGTTTTCTCATTAAGGCTGCTTACTGCACTCTTTAAACTGGATTTCATTCTTCCTTTTTGATTGTAGTTTAGCTTTGTTATTCACCATTCAAATCCTGGTTATGAAAAATATCTTTGTGTCAATCGATATGTATCTGTATCTATCTATCTAACGTTCTGTCTGTCCATCTATGTATCTATGTATGTATGTATCTATGTATCTGACTATCTATCTAACTATCTTCCTATCATCTACCTATGGTGTCTATCATCTGTCTATCTATGTACCTATCTGTCTATCTTTCATCTGTCGTCAGTCTAAATATCTATGAATCAATCATCTTTTTGTCTGCACAACAATCCATCTGTACAGAACTAATAACAACATAGCCTATGTCTCTTCCCTACATTATGCTTCCAGAAATCTTTCAAGGTAACTAAGCCATAAGGAGAGCACTGTGTTCACCGATACACTTTCAGGTAGAGACAGCCGCGTGTGCTTACAAAACCAGTAAATGGAGGTGAAAGGACTTGAACCTTTATCTCTGTCCTCTGTCCTATTATAATTCCTGCTCGCTTGGTTACTTTATTTAGCCACATTCAGTGAGAAAGTGATCCCTGAAGACCACAAGTATCCTTCCTCTGGGCCTGTTTTCGACAGAAAAGTGTACTTGGTTCTTTGCACACCGCCATGTTTGAGGGACATCAGCGTGATCACTGCTGATAGGTGGAGGGACAAATATAAAGGAACACCTATTTCTGAAGAGGAGCAGTTGGGAAGAAAGAGTGTGTTGTGGTGTGAAGTGTTTATTTGAGGGTCCAAACTTCCCTCCTTAGGTGGTTATTACTTCTTTACATTCGTGAACATCATAAAAAGCAATGATTTTAAAAGCCCAGACGCATATTATTACAGCAATTCAGTTGTTGAGGTCAGAGAAAATGACAAGGACATTGCTGCACCACTAAATCTATGGCTGGGCCCTGCTGAAAACAAACAAAAAAATTCACGATGGCCAGATAGGGCTATTTACTGTTGACTGTCTCTGGGGGCTCAAACAGAATCCATTCATTTGTTTGTTTGTTTCTTATTTACACTTGTATAGTTAATCTGTCCCCGCCCCTTCAGCTTGTAGTTTGTCTGTGTCCTTGGATCTCAAGTGAGTCTCCCGTAAGGAAGCACGTAGTTTTCTTGAATTTTCATCCGTTCTTTTAATCCTGTGTCTTTTGTTTGCAGCACTCAGAGTCTGACCTTTAATTCTGATGATTCAGAGCTGTGAGCTTATTGCACTTAAAAAATTTTTTTTTGTAATCATTAATCTACAATCGCGTGAAGAATATTATGTTTACTATGCTCCCCCTTCACCAAGTCCACCCCCAATAACCTCTTACAGTCGCTGTTCATCAGCATAGTTGGATGCTATAGACCCCTTCACCATGTACCCCTTCACAGACACAATTACAGTCGCTGTCAATCAGCGAGTAGTAAGATGCTATATAATCGGTACTAGTCTTCTCTGTGTTGACAGCACTCCCAATGTGCCTCCGACCCCACGCAATATACATGCTAATCCTAATGCCCCCATTCTTTCTCCCCGCACTTATCCCTTCCTTCAAAAACACCCTGCCCAGTTCTTTTCCCTTTGGCAACTTTTAGTCAAATCTCCGGTTCTGTGAGTCTGCTGCTGTTTTTTTCCTTCAGTTTTTCTTTGTTGTTATACTGCACACATGAGTGAAATCATTTGATACTTTTCTTTCGCCGCCTTACCTATTTCTCTGAACATACTACCGTCTCTCTCCATCCATGTCATTGCAAATGGTAGGATTTGTTTTCTTCTTATGGCTGCTTACTGCACTTCGTAAACTAGATTTCATTCTTCCTTTTTTTTGTAGTTAGCCATGTGATTTCACCATTCATCTCCTGCTTATGAGCAGCAGCTTTGTGTCAATCGATATGTATCTGTATCTATCTATCTCTCTGTGTGTCTGTATATCTATCTATCTTTCTATATATCCTTCTATCTGTCTATCTCTCTATCCTTCTCTCTATCTATCCATCTATCTAGCTTCCTATCATCTATCATATGTATCATCTATCTATCTCTCATCTGTCATCTATCTATCTGTCTATCTATGAATCAATTATCTTTCTGTCTGCCCATCTATCCCTATGTTCAGAACAGTTAACAACATCACCTATGTCACTTCCCTACATTATGCTTCCAAAAACATTGCAAGGTCACTAGGCCGAAGGGAGAGCAACGGGCTCACTGAGACAGTTGCAGATTAGGTCAGCCGCGTGTGCTTACAAAACCAGTAAATGGTGGTGCAGGGACTTGAACCGTATCTCTGTCCTCTGTCCTCTTAAACCTCCTTCTCGCTTGCTAACTGTATTTAGCCACACTCATTGACTAAGTCCTCACTGAAGACCGCAACTACACTTCCTCTGGGCCTGTTGAAGACAGAAAAGTATACTTGGTGCTTTACTCACCACCATGTTTGAGGGACATAGGCGTGTTCACCACTGATAGGAGGAGGGACAAATAAAAAGGAACACCTATTTCAAGACAGGAACATTTGGGAGCAAAGTGTTTGTTGTGGAGAGACGTGTTTGGTTGAGTGTCCAAACTTCCCTCTTTATGTGGTTATAACTTATTACAGTCATGAACATCATAAAACCCAGTGATTTCAAAGCCAAGACGCATATTATTACAGCAATTCATTTGTTGATGTGAGAAAAAATGAGAAGGACATTGCAGTACCAATAAATCTATACCTGGTCACTGCTGAAACCAAACAAAAAGAATTCACGGTGGCAAGGGAGGACTATTTTCTAGTGACTGTCTCTGGGGACTCAAACAGAATCCATTTGTTTCTTTGTTTCTCAGATTCACTTGTATAGGGTACCTGTCCGCGCCCCTTCAACTTGTAGTTTGTCTGTGTTCTTGGATCTCTAGTGAGTCTCCAGTAAGGGAGCACGCAGGTGCTCTTGAGTTTTCATCAGTTCTTCTAACTGTGTGTCTTTTGATTGGAGCAGTCAAAGCCTCTACTTATATTCTGTAATTTGAGAGCTATGCTGTTACTGCATTTTGAAATTTTTTTTGTTCTCATCAATATACAATCACATGCAGAACATTATGTTTACTAGTCTACCCACTTCACCAAGTCCTCGCCAAATCCCAGTTACAGTCGATACCCGTCAGCATGCATTAAGATGCTGTATAATCGCTACTTGACTTCTCAGTGTTGTAAAGCGCTCCCCAGGACCCTACACCCTACACATTATTCTTGCTAATCCTAACGACCCCATTCTTTTTTCCCGCCATTATCACTCCCTTCCCTCAAACCCTACAAAGTCCCTTGCTCTTTCGTAACTGTTAGTCCACTCTCGGGTTCTGTGTGTCTGCTGCTGTTTTTTCCTTCAGATTTTCTTTGTTGTCGTACTCCACACATGAGTGAAATCAATTGGTACATGTATTTCTCCGACTGGCCTATTTGACTGAGCATAATACCCTCTAGCTCCATCCATGTTATTGAAAATGATAGGATTTGTTTTCTTCTTATGGCTGCTTACTGCACTTTATATACTGGATTTTATTCTTCTTTTTTCTTTTTAGTTTCGCTATGTGCTTCAACCATTGCTCTCATGCTTATGAGCAATAGCTTTGTGTTAAACGATATGTACCTATATGTATCTGTCTGTCTGTCTATCTATCTTTCAATCAACCAATCAATTAATCATCATTTGTCTGCCCATCTGTCCTTGTGTACAGAACAGTTAACGACATAGCCTATGTCACTTTCCTACTTTATGCTTCCAAAAATCCTGCAAAGTAACTAGGCTGTAGGGAGAGCACTGGGTTCACCGAGACACTTTCAGGTCGTGTTGGCCGCGTGTACTATAAAACCAGTAAATTTTTGTGCACGAATATATACCCATGTCTCTATCCTCAGTCCTCATTCATCTCCTTCTAAATTGTTCTCTGTATTTAGCCACATTCATTGACAAAGTTCTCCCTGAAAACCAAAAGTATCCTTCCTCGGGGCCTGTTGTCAACAGGAAAGTAAACTTGTTGCTTTGATCACCATCATGTTTGAAGGACATCGGCATGATCACTGCGGATAGGACGGAGGGTCAAATGAAAAGGAACACCGATTTCTAGACAGGAGCAGTTGGGAACTAAGAGTGTATTGTGGAGTGACATTTTTATTTGAGTGTCCAAACTTCCCTCTTTAGGTGGTTATTACTTCACATTCATGAAGATCATAAAACCCACCGATTTCAAAGGCCCTGATGCTTATTAATACAGCAACTCAGTTGTTGAAGTGAGAGAAAACAGGAAGGACGTTGCTGCACCACTAAATCTATGGCTGGGAACTGCTGAAAACAAACAAAAAGAATTCATGGAGGCCAGACAGGGTTATTTTCTACTGAATGTCTCTGGTGGCTCAAACAGAATCCATTTGTTTCATTTTTTATTTTTCAGCTTCACTCGTGTAGGGTACTTGAACCCACACCTTCAGCTTGCAGTTTGTCTGTGTCCTTGGATCTCAAGTGAGTCTCCTGTAAGGAAGCACGTAGGTTTCTTGAGTTTTCATCCGTTTTTTTAACACTGTGTGTTTTGTTTGCAGCACTCAGTGCCTGACCTTTTATTCTGATGATTCAGAGCAGTGCACTTATTACACTTAAAGTATTTTTTTATCATTAATCTACAATCACGTGAAGAACATTATGTTTACTGTGCTCCCCCCTTCACCAAGTCCCCCCGAAAAACCTCTTCAGTCACTGTCGATCAGCGCAGTTGGATACTGTAGAACCCTTCACCATGTCACCCCAAACAGACCCCGTTACAGTCGCTGTCCATCAGTGAGTAGTAAGATGCTATATGATCTCTACTAGACTTCTCTGTGTTGTACAGTACTCCCCATGCACACCCAACCCCACGCATTATACATGCTAATCTTAATGCCCCCATTCTTTCTCCCCACACTAATCCCTCCCTTGAGAACCACCCTGCCCAGTATTTTCCCTTTGGGAACTTTTAGACAACTCTCGGGATCTGTGAGTCTGCTGCTGTTTTTTTCCTTAAGTTTTTCTTTGTTGTTATACTACACACATGAGTGAAATCACTTGGTACGTGTCTTTCTCCGCCTGGCCTATTTCTCTGAACATACTACCGTCTAGCTCCATCCACGTCATTGCAAACGGTTGTATTTGTTTTCTCCTTAAGGCTGCTTACTGCACTCTTTAAACTGGATTTCATTCTTCCTTTTTGTTTGCAGTTTATCTGTGTTATTCACCATTCAACTCCTGGTTATGAACAATAGCTTTGTGTCAATCGATATGTATCTGTATCTATCTATCTAACGGTCTGACTGTCCATCTATATATCTATGTATATATGTATCTATGTATCTGTCTATCTTCCTATCATCTTCTATGATGTCTATCATCTGTCAATCTATGTACCTATCTGTCTATCTTTCATCTGTCGTCTGTCTAAATATCTATCTATGAATCAATCATCTTTTTTTCGGCACAACAATCCTTCTGTACAGAACAGTTAACAACATAGCCTATGTCTCTTCCCTACATTATGCTTCCAGAAATCTTGCAAGGTAACTAAGCCATAAGGAGTGCACTGTGTTCACCGATACACTTTGAGGTAGAGTCATCCACGTGTGCTTACAAAACAAGTAAATGGAGGTGAAAGGACTTGAAACCGTATCTCTGTCCTCTGTCCTCTTACACTTCCTGCTCGCTTGGTGACTTTATTTAGCCACATTCAGTGAGAAAGTGATCCCTGAAGACCACAAGTATCCTTCCTCTGGGCCTGTTGTCGACAGAAAAGTGTACTTGGTACTTTGCACACCGCCATGTTTGAGGGACGTCGGCTTGATCACTACTGATAGGTGGAGGGACAAATATAAAGGAACACCTATTTCTGGACAGGAGCAGTTGGGAACAAAGAGTGTGTTGTGGAGTGAAGTGTTTATTTGAGGGTCCAATCTTCCCTCTTTATGTGGTTATTACCTCATTACATTCCTGAACATCATAAAACGCAATGATTTTAAAAGCCCAGACGCATATTATTACAGCAATTCATTTGTTGAGGTGAGAGGAAATGAGAAGGAAGTTGCTGCACCACCTAATCTATGCCTGAGCACTGCTGAAAACAAACAAAAGTATTCACGGTGGATAGATAGGGCTATTTTTTACTGACTCTCTCTGGGGACTCAAACAGAATCCGTTTGTTTGTTTGTTTCTCAGTTTCACATGTATAGTGTACCTGTCCCTGCCCCTTCAGCTTGTAGTTTGTCTGTTTCCTTGGATCTCAAGTGAGTCTCCAGTAAGGGAACACGTAGGTTGTCCTGAGTTTTCATCAGTACTTCTAAACCTGTGTCTTTTGATTGGAGCACTCAAAGCCTGTACTTTCATTCTGATATTTGAGAGCTGTGCGCTTACTGCACTTTGAAATTTTTTTGATCTCATTAATATAAAATCACATGCAGAACATTATGTTTCCAGTCTACCCGCTTCACAAAGTTCCCCCCAAATCCCAGTTACATTCGCTGTCCATCAGCATATAATAAGATGCTGTAGAATCACTACAAGTCTTCTCTATGTTGTACAGCCCTACTCATGACCGCCCACTGTACACATTATGCATGATAATCCTAATGCCCCCATTCTTTTTCCCCAACATTATTACTCCCTTCCCACAAACCCTACCCAGTCCTTTTCTCTTTGGTAACTGTTAGTCCACTCTCGGGTTCTGTGTGTCTGCTTCTGTCCTTTCCTTCAGTTTTTCTTTCTTATCATACTCCACACATGAGTGAAATCATTAGGAACATGTATTTCTCCGTCTTGCATACTTGGCTGAGCATAATACCCGCTAGCTCCATCCACGTTTTTGCAAATGATAGGATTTTTTTTCTTCTTATGGCTGCTTACTGCACTTTTTAAACTGGAGTTCATTCTTATTTTTGTTTGTAGTACCACTATGTGCTTTCACCATTGCTCTCCTGGTTTTGAGCAGTAGCTTTGTGTTAATCGTTATGTACCTACATCTATCTATCTGTCTGTCTATCTATTTATCAATCAATCTATCTATCAGCTTTTTGTCTGCCCATCTGTCCTTGTGTACAGAACAGTTAAACACATAGCCTATGTCACTCTCCTACATTATGATTCCAAAAATCCTGCAATGTAACTAATATTTAGGGAGAGCACTGGGTTCACCGAGACACTTGCTGATGGAGTCGGCCGCGTGTACCTACAAAAGCAGGAAATGGTTGTGCAGGGACTTGAAACAGGGTCTCAACCCACTGTCCTCTTTCATCTCCTTCTCACTTGCTGTCTGTATTTAGCCACATTCATTGACTAAGTGCTCCCTGAAGACCACAAGTATCCTTCCTCTGGGCCTGTTGTCGACAGAAAAGTAAACTTGTTGCTTTCCTCACCACCATGTTTGAAGGACATCGGCGTGATCACTGCTGATGGGAAGGAGGGTCAAATAAAAAGGAACAACAATTTCTAGTGAGGAGCAGTTGGGAGTTAAGAGTGTATTGTGGAGTGACATGTTTATTTGAGTGTCCAAACTTCCCCCTTTAGGTGGTTATTAATTCACATTCGTGAAGATCATAAAACCCACCGATTTCAAAGGTACAGATGCTTATTATTACAGCAACTCAGTTGCTGAAGAGAGAGAAAATGAGAAGGACGTTGCTGCACCACTAAATCTATTGCTTGGCACTGCTGAAAAAAAACAAAAAGAATTCACTGTGGCCAGATAGGGCCATTTTCTACTGACTGTCTCTTGGGGGCTCAAACACAATCCATTTATTGGATTGTTTGATTTCAGTTTCACTCGTGTAGGGTACTTGTCCCCACACCTTCAGCTTGTAGTCTGTCTGTGTCCTTTGACCTCAAGTGAGTCTCCTGTAAGGAAGCACGTAGGATTTTTTAGTTTTCATCCTTTCTTTTAACCCTGTGTCTCGTGTTTTCAGCTCTGAGAACCTGACCTTTTATTCTGATGATTCAGTGCTGTTCCCTTATTGCACTTAAAAAAAATTTTTTGTTATCATTAGTCTACAATTACATGAAGAACCTTATGTTTACTATGCTCCCCTTCACCAAGTGCCCCCGAAATTCCTCTTCAGTCGCTGTCCATCAGAGAGTAGTAAGATGCTAAATAATCTCTAATAGTCTTCTCTGTGTTGTACAGCACTCCAAATGTCTTCCCGACCCCACGCAATATACATGCTAATCCTAATGACCCCATTCTTTCCCCTGCACTTATCCCTTCCCTTCAGAACCACCCTGCCCAGTTCTTTTCCCTTTGGCAAATTTTAGTCAACTCTCCGGTTCTGTGCATCTGCTGCTGTTTTTTTCCTTCAGTTTTTCTTTGTTGTTATACTCCACACATGAGTGAAATCATTTGATACTTGTCTTTCGCCGCCTGACCTATTTCTCTGAACATACTACCGTCTAGCTCCATCCACGTCATTGCAAATGGTAGGATTTGTTTTCTTCTTATGTCTGCTTACTGCACTTTGTAAACAGAGTTTCATCTTCCTTTTTGTTTGTAGTTTAGCTATGTGCTCTCACCATTCATCTCCTGGTTATGAGCAACAGCTTTGTGTCAATCGATATGTATCTGTATCTATTTATTGCTCTGTCTGTCTGTATATCTATCTATCCTTCTATATATCCTTCTATCTCTCTGTCCTTCTCTCTATATATCTATCCATCTCTCTAGCTTCCTATCATCTATCATGTGTATCATCTATCTATCTCTCATCTGTCATCTATCTATCTGTCTATGAATAAATCATCTTTCTGTCTGCCCATCTTTCCTTATGTACAGAACAGTTAACAACATCTCCTATGTCACTTCCCTACATTATGCTTCAAAAAAACATTGCAAGGTCACTAGGCCGCAGGGAGAGCACTGGGCTCACTGAGACACTTGCAGATCGAGTCAGCCGCGTGGGCTGACAAAACCAGTAAATGGTGGTGCAGGGACTTGAAACCGTATCTCTGTCCTCTGTACTCTTATACCTCCTTCTCGCTTGCTAACAGTATTTAGCTACATTCATTGCCTAAGTGCTCTCTGAAGACCCCAAGTATACTTCCTCTCTGCTTGTTGTAGACATAAAAGTATACTTGGTGGTTTACTCACCACCATGTTTTAGGGACATAGGCGTGTTCACCACTGATAGGAGGAGGGACAAATAAAAAGGAACACCTATTCCTAGACAGGAGCATTTGGGAGCCAATTGTTTGTTGTGGAGAGACGTGTTTGATTCAGTGTTCAAACTTCCCTCTTTATGTGGTTATTACTTCTTTACAATCGTGAACATCATAAAACCCAGTGATTTCAAAAGTCCAGATGCATATTATTACAGCAATTCATTTGTTGATGTGAGAATAAATGAGAAGGACATTGCAGTACCACTAAATCTATACCTGGGCACAGCTGAAACCAAACAAAAAGAATTCACGGTGTCTAGGTAGGACTATTTTCTAGTTACTGTCTCTGGGGACTCAAACAGAATCCATTTGTTTCTTTGTTTCTCATATTCACTTGTATACGGTAAATGTCCGCGCGCCTTCACCTTGTAGTTTGTCTGTGTCCTTGGATCTCAAATGAGTCTCCAGTAAGGGAGCACATAGGTGAACTTGAGTTTTCATCAGTACTTCTAACCCTGTGTCTTATGATTGGAGCAGTCAAAGTCTGTACTTTTATTCTGTAATTTGAGAGCTATGCTGTTACTGCACTTTGAAGTTTTTTTTGTTCTCATTAATATACAATCACATGCAGAACATTATGTTTACTAGTCTACCCTCTTCACCAAGTCCTCGCTAAATCCCAATTACAGTCGATATCCTTCAGCATGCTTTAAGATGCTGTAAAATCACTACTTGTCTTCTCCGTGTTGTAAAGCCCTCCCCATGACCCTACACCCTACACATTATTCTTCCTAATCCTAATGCCCCCATTCTTTTTTCCGCCATTATCACTCCCTTCCCACAAACCCTACCCAGTCCCTTGCTCTTTGATAACTGTTAGTCCACTCTCGGGTTCTGTGTGTCTGCTGCTGTTTTTTCCTTCAGATTTTCTTTGTTGTCGTACTCCACACATGAGTGAAATCATTTGGTACATGTTTTCTCCGACTGGCCTATTTGACTGAGCATAATACCCTCTAGCTCCATCCACGTTATTGCCAATGATAGGATTTGTTTTCTTCTTATAGCTGCTTACCGCACTTTTTAAACTGGATTTTATTCTTCTTTTATCTCTTTAGTTTCGCTATGTGCTTCAACCATTTCTCTCATGGTGATCAGCAATCGCTTTGTGTTAAACGATATGTACCTATATCTATCTGTCTGTCTATCTAACTATCTATATATCAATCAGCCAATCAATTAATCATCATTTTTCTGCCCATCTGTCCTTGTGTACAGAACAGTTAACGACATAGCCTTTGTCACTTTCCTACATTATGCTTCCAAAAATCCTGCAAGGTAACTAGGCTGTGGGGAGAGCACTGGGTTCACCGAGACACTTTCAGGTCGTGTCGGCCGCATTTACTATAAAACCAGTAAATTTTTGTGCAGGGAGATATACCCGTGTCTCTATCCCCTGTCCTCTTTCATCTCCTTCTAAATTGCTCTCTGTATTTAGCCACATTCATTGTCTAAGCTCCCCCTGAAAACCACTAGTATCCTTCCTCCGGGCCTGTTTTCAACAGGAAAGTAAACTTGTTGCTTTGATCACCACCATGTTTGAAGGACATCGGCATGATCACTGCGGATAGGATGGAAGGTCAAATAAGAAGGAACACCAATTTCTAGACAGGAGCAGTTGGGAGCTAAAAATGTATTGTGGACTGACATGTTTATTTGAGTGTCCAAACTTCCCTCTTTAGGTGGTTATTACGTCACTTTCGTGAAGATCATAAAGCCACCGATTCAAAGGCCCAGATGCTTATTATTTCAGCAACTCAGTTGTTGAGGTGAGAGAAAACAAGAAGGACGTTTCTGTACCACTAAATCTATGCCTGGGAACTGCTGAAAACAAACAAAAAGAATTCACGGTGGCCAGATAGGGCTATTTTCTACTGAATTTCTCTGGGGGCTCAGACTGAATCCATTTGTTTCATTGTTTGTTTTTTCAGTTTCACTCGTGTAGAGTACTTGTCCCCACACCTTCAGCTTGCAGTTTGTCTGTGTCCTTGGATCTCAAGTGAGTCTCCTGTAAGGAAGCACGTAGGTTTCTTGAGTTTTCATCCGTTCTTTTAACCCTGTGTCTTTTGTTTGCAGCACTCACTGCCTGACCTTTGAATCTGATGATTCAGAGCAGTGCACTTATTGCACTTAAAGTGTTTTTTTATCATTAATCTACAATAACGTGAAGAACATTTTGTTTACTGTGCTTCCCCCTTCACCAAGTCCCCCCGAAAAACCTCTTCAGTCACTGTCGATCAGCGCATTTGGATGCTGTAGAACCCTTCACCATGTCCCCCCCACACACCCCGTTACAGTCGCTGTCCATCAGTGAGTAGTAAGATGCTATATGATCTCTACTAGTCTTCTCTGTGTTGTACAGTACTCCCCATGCACACCCAACCACACGCATTATACATGCTAATCTTAATGCCCCCATTCTTTCTCCCCACACTTATCCCTCCCTTGAGAACCACCCTGCCCGGTATTTTCCCTTTGGCAACTTTTAGTCAACTCTCGGTTCTGTGAGTCTGCTGCTGTTTTTCTCCTTCAGTTTTTCTTTGTTGTTATACTCCGCACATGAGTGAAATCATTTGATACTTGTCTTTATCCGCCTGACCTATTTCTCTGAACATACTACCGTCTAGCTCCATCCACGTCATTGCAAACGGTAGGATTTGTTTTCTTCTTATGGCTGCTTACTGCAGTTTGTAAACTGGATTTCATACTTCCTATTTGTTTGTAGTTTTGCTATGTGATTTCACCATTCATCTCCTGGTTATGAGCAACAGCTTTGTGTCATTCGATATGTATCTGTATCTACCGATCACTCTGTCTCTCTCTATATCTATTAATGTTTCTTTATATTTTTCTATCTATGACTCTATTCTTCTCTCTATTTATCTATCCATCTTTCTAGCTTCCTGTCTTCTATCTATTATGTGTATCGTCTATCTCTCATCTGTCATCTATCTATCTGTCTATCTATGAATCAATCATCTTTCTGTCTGCCCAACTATACTTATGTAGAGAACAGTTAACAGCATCACCTATGTCACTTCCATACATTATGCTTCCAAAAACATTCCAAGGTCACTAGGCCGTAGGGAGAGCACTGGGCTCACTGAGACAATTGTAGATCTAGTCAGCCGAGTGTGCTTACTAAACCAGTAAATGGTGGTGCAGAGACTTGAACACGTATCTCTGTCCTCTGTCCTCTTAAACCTCCTTCTCGCTTGCTAACTGTATTTAGCCACATTCATTGACTAAGTGCTCACTGAAGACCACAAGTATACTTCCTCTGGGCCTGTTGTAGACAGAAAAGTATACTTGGTGCTTTACTCACCACCGTGTTTGAGGGACATTGGCGTGTTCACCGCTGATAGGAGGAGGGACAAAAAAAGGAACACCTATTTCTATACAGGAGCATTTGGGAGCAAAGTGTGTGTTGTGGAGAGACGTGTATGGTTGAGTATCCAAACTTCCCTCTTTATGTGGTTACTACTTCTTTACAATCGTGAACCTCATAAAACTCAGTGATTTCAAAAGCCCAGACACATATTATTACAGCAATTCATTTGTTGATGTGAGAAAAATGAGAAGGACATTGCAGTACCACTAAATCTATACCTGGGCACTGCTGAAACCAAACAAAAAGAATTCATGGTGGCTAGGTAGGACTATTTTCTAGTGACTGTCTCTGGGGTCTCAAACAGAATCCATTTGTTTCTTTGTTTCTCAGATTCACTTGTATAGGTTACCTGTCCCTGCCCCTTCAGCTTGTAGTTTGTCTGTGTCCTTGGATCTCAAGTGAGTCTAAAGTAACGGAGCACTTAGGTGATCTTGAGTTTTCAACAGTTCTTCTAACCCTGTGCCATTTGATTGGAGCAGTGAAAGCCTGTACCTTTATTCTGATATTTGACAGCTATGCTCTTACTGCACTTTGACAATTTTTATTTTTCTCATTAATATACAATCACATGCAGAACATTATGTTTACTAGTCAACCCGCTTCACCAAGTCCTCACCAAATCCCAGTTACAGTCGCTTTCCGTCAGTGTTTAGTAAGATGCTGTAGAATCACTACTTGTCTTCTCTGTGTTGTATAGACCTCCCCTTGCCCGTACACCCTACACATTATTCATGCTAATCCTAATGCCCCCATTCCTTTTCCCCGTCCTTATTACTCCCTTCCCACAAATCCTACCCAGTCCCTTTCTCTTTGGTAACTGTTACTCCACTCTCGGGTACTGTGTGTCTGCTGCTGTTTTTACCATCAGTTTTTCTTTGTTATCACACTCCACAAATGAGTGAAATCATTTGGTACATGTATATATCCGAATGGCCTATTTGACTGGGCATAATACCCTCTAGCTCCATCCACGTTATTGCCAATGATAGGATTTGTTTTCTTCTTATGGCTGCTTACTGCACTTTTTAAAATGGATTTTATTATTCTTTTTTCTTTGTATTTTCGCTATGTGCTTCAAACATTGCTCTCAAGGTTATGAGCAATATCTTTGTGTTAATCAATATGTACCTTTATCTATCTATCTGTCTGTTGATCTATCTATCTATCAAAAAATCAATCAATCTATCAGCTTTTTGTCTGCCCATCTGTCCTTGTGTACAGAACAGTTAACGACATAGCCTATGTCACTTTCCTCCATTATGCTTCCAAAAATCCTGCAATGTAACTAATATTTAGGGAGAGCACAGGGTTCACTGAGACACTTGCAGATCGAGTCGGCCATGTGTACCTAGAGAAGCAGGAAATGGTTGTGCAGGGACTTGCAACCGTGTCTCTACCCACTGTCCTCTTTCATCTCCTTCTCATTTGCTGTATGTATTTAGCCACATTCATTGACTAAGTGCTCCCTGAAGACCACAAGTATCCTTCCTCTGGGCCTGTTGTCGACAGAAAAGTAACCTTGTTTCTTTCCACACCACCATGTTTGAAGGACATCGGCGTGATCACTGCTGATAGAACGGATGGTCAAATAAAAAGGAACACCAATTTCTAGACAGGAGCAGTTGGGAGCTAAGAGTGTATTGTGGAGTGACGTGTTTATTTGAGTGTCCAAACTTCCCTCTTTAGGTGGTTATTACTTCACATTCGTGAAGATCATAAAACCCACCGATTTCAAAGGCCCAGATGCTTATTATTACAGCAATTCAGTTGTTGAGGTGAGAGAAAACGAGAAGGAAGTTGCTGCACCACTAAATCTGTGGCTGGGAACTGCTGAAAACAAACAAAAAGAATTCAGGGTGGCCAGATAGGGCTATTTTCTACTGAATGTCTCTGGGGGCTCAAACAGAATCCATTTGTTTCATTGTTTGTTTTTCAGTTTCACTCGTGTAGGGTACTTGTCCCCACACCTTCAGCTTGCAGTTTGTCTGTGTCCTTGGATCTCAAGTGAGCCTCCTGTAAGGAAGCACATAGGTTTCTTGAGTTTTCATCCGTTCGTTTAAACCTGTGTCTTTTGTTTGCAGCACTCAGTGCCTGACCTTTTGTTCAGATGATTCAGAGCTGTGCCCTTATTGCACGTAAAAAATTTTTTTTGTTATCATTAGTCTACCATTACGTGAAGAACATTATGTTTACTATGCTCCCCCTTCACCAAGTTCCCCGAAAATCCTCTTCAGTCGCTGTCCATCAGCGAGTAGTAAGATGCTATATAATCTCTAATAGACTTCTCTGTGTTGTACAGCACTCCCCATGCCGTCCCGACCCCACGCAATATACATGCTAATCCTAATGTCCCCATTCTTTCTCCCTAAACTTATCCCTCCCTTCAGAACCTCCCTGCTCAGTCCTTTTCCCTTTGGCAACTTTCAGTCAACTCTCGGGTTCTGTGAGTCTGCTGCTGTTTTTTTCCTTCAGTTTTTCTTTGTTGTTATACTCCACACATGAGTGAAATCATTTGATACTTGTCTTTCTCCGCCTGACCTATTTCTCTGAACATAATACCGTCTAGATCCATCCACGTCATTGAAAATGGTAGGATTTGTTTTCTTCTTATGGCTGCTTATTGCACTTTATAAACTGGATTTCATTTTTCCTTTTTCTTTGTAGATTAGCTATGTGCTTTAACCATTCATCTCCTGGTTATGATGAACAGCTTTGTGTC
The DNA here is from genome assembly GCF_030020395.1 of Manis pentadactyla. Classification (NCBI taxonomy): domain Eukaryota; kingdom Metazoa; phylum Chordata; class Mammalia; order Pholidota; family Manidae; genus Manis; species Manis pentadactyla. The sequence goes on from NC_080038.1 coordinate 149,754,367, forward strand.
AATCGATGTGTATCTGTATCTATTTATTGCTCTGTCTGTCTGTATATCTATCTATCTTTCTATATATCCTTCTATCTCTCTGTCCTTCTCTCTATATATCTATCCATATATCTAGCTTTCTATCATCTATCATGTTTATCATCTATCTATCTCTCATCTGTCATCTATCTATATGTCTATCTATGAATCAATCATCTTTCTGTCTGCCCATCTATCCTTACGTACAGAACATTTAAAACATCACCTATGTCACTTCCCTACATTATGCTTCCAAAAACATTGCAAGGTCACTAGGCCGCAGGGAGAGCACTGGGCTCACTGAAACAGTTGCAGATCGAGTCAGCCGCGTGTTCTTACAAAACCAGTAAATGGTGGTGCAGGGACTTGAACCCGTATCTCTGTCCTCTGTCCTCTTAAACCTCCTACTCGTTTGCTAACTGTATTTAGCCACATTCATTGCCTAAGTGCTCTCTGAAGACCCCAAGTATACTTCCTCTCTGCCTGTTGTAGACAGAAAAGTATACTTGGTGCTTTACTCACCACCATGTTTGAGGGACATTGGCATGTTCACCACTGATAGGAGGAGGGACAAATAAAAAGGAACACCTATTTCAAGACAGGAGCATTTGGTAACAAATTGTTTGTTGTGGACAGACGTGTTTGGTTGAGTGTCCAAACTTCCCTCTTTATGTGGTTTTTACTTCTTTACAGTCATGAACATCATAAAACCCAGTGATTTCAAAAGCCAAGACAGATATTATTACAGCAATTCATCTCTTGATGTGAGAAAAAATGAGAAGGACATTGCAGTACCACTAAATCTATTCCTGGGCACTGCTGAAACCAAACAAAAAGATTTCACGGTGGCTATATAAGACTATTTTCTAGTGACAGTCTCTGGGGACTCAAACAGAATCTAATTGTTTCTGTTTCTCATATTCACTTGTATAGGGTAACTCTCCGCGCCTCTTCAGCTTGTAGTTTGTCTGTGTCCTTTGATCTCCAGTGAGTCTCCAGTAAGGGAGCACATAGGTGATCTTGAGTTTTCATCAGTACTTCAAACCCTGTGTCTTTTGATTTTAGCAGTCAAAGCCTGTACTTTTATTCTGATATTTGAGAGCTATGCTCTTCCTGCACTTTGAGATAATTTTGTTCTCATTAATATACAATTACATGCAGAACATTATGTTTACTATTCTACCCCCTTCACCAAGTTCTCGCCAAATTGAAGTTTCAGTCGCTGTGCGTCAGCGTGTTGTAAGATGCTCTGGAATCACTACTTGTCTTTTCTGCGTTGTATGGCCCTCCCCATGACCCTACATCCTACACATAATTCATGCTAATCCTAATGGCCCCATTCTTTTTCCCCGCGCTTATCACTCCCTTCCCACAAACCCTACCAAGTCTCTTTCTCTTTGGTATCTTTTAGTCCACTCTCGGGTACTGAGTGTATTCTGCTGTTTCTTCCTTTAGTTTTTCTTTGTTATCGTACTCCACACATGAGTGAAATCATTTGGTACATGTATTTCTCCGACTTTCCTATTTGACTGAGCATAATACCCTCTAGCTCCATCCACGTTATTGCCAATGATAGGATTAGTTTTCTTCTTATGGCTGCTTATTGCACTTTTTAAACTGGAATTTATTCTTCTTTTTCGTTTGTAGTTTCGCTTTGTGCTTCAACCATTGCTCTCATGGTTATGAGCAATAGCTTTGTGTTAATCGATATGTACCTATATCTATCTATCTGTCTGTCTATCTGTTTATCAATCACTCAATCAATCATCCTTTTGTCTGTCCATCTGTCCATGTGTGCAGAACAGTTAACCATATACCCTATATCACTTTCCTACACTATGCTCCCAAAAATCCTGCAAAGTATCTAGGCTGCAGAGGGAGCACTGGGTTCACCGAGACACTTGCAGTTCGAGTCGGCCGCGTGAACCTACAAAAGCAGGGAATGGTTGTGCTGGGATTTGAACCCGTGTCTCTATCCTCTGTCCTCTTTCATCTCCTTCTAACTTGCTGTCTGTATTTAGCCACATTCATTGACTAAGGGCTCCCTGAAGATCTCAAGTATCATTCCTCTGGGCCTGTTGTCGACAGAAAAGTCAACTTGTTGCTTCGCTCACCACCATGTTTGAAGGACATCAGCGTGATCACCGCCGATAGGACGGAGGGTCAAATAAAAAGGAACACCAATTTCTAGACAGGAGCAGTTGGGAGCTAACAGTGTATTGTGGAGTGACGTGTTTATTTGAGTGTCGAAACTTCCCTCTTTAGGTGGTTATTAGATTTTCACATTCGTGAAGATCATAAAATCCACTGATTTCAAAGGCCCAGATGCTTATTATTACAGCAACTCAGTTGTTGAGGTGAGAGAAAATGAGAAGTATGTTGCTGCACCACTAAATCTATGGCTGGGAACTGTTGAAACAAAACACAAAGAATTCACGGTGGCCAGATAGGGCTATTTTCTGCTGACTGTCTCTGGGGACTCAAACAGAATCCATTTGCTTGATTGTTTGATTTTCCGTTTCACTCATGTAGGGTACTTGTCCACACACCTTCGGCTTGTAGTTTGTCTGTGTCCTTGGATCTCAAGTGAGTCTCCTGTAAGTAAGCACGTAGGTGTCTTGAGTTTTCATCCCTTCTTTTATCCCTGTGTCTTTTGTTTGCAGCACTCAGTGCCTGACCTTTTATTTTGATGATTCAGAGCTGTGCACTTATTGCACTTAAAGAATATTTTTTATCATTAATCTACAATCACGTGAAGAACATTATGTTTACTATGCTCCCCCCTTCACCAAGTCCCCCCGAAAAACCTCTTCAGTCACTGTCGATCAGCGTAGTTGGATGCTGTAGACTCCTTCACCATGTCCCCCCCAAAAGTCCCCGTTACAGTCACTGTCCATCAGTGAGTAGTAAGATGCTATATGATCTCTACTAGTCTTCTCTGTGTTGTACAGTACTCCCCATGCACACCCGACCCCGCGCATTATACATGCTAAACTTAATGCCCCCATTCTTTCTCCCCACACATATCCCTCCCTTCAGACTCACCCTGCCCAGTCCTTTTTCCTTTGGTTACTTTTAGTCAACTCTCGGGTTCTGTGAGTCTGTTGCTGTTTTTTTCCTTCAGTTTTTCTTTGTTGTTATACTCCACACATGAGTGAAATCACTTGGTACTTGCCTTTATCCGCCTGCCCTATTTTTCTGAACATACTACCGTCTTGCTCCATCCACGTCATTGCAAATTGTAGTATTTGTTTTCTTCTTAAGGCTGCTTACTGCACTTTTTAAACTGGATTTCATTCTTCCTTTTTTTTTGTAGTTTAGCTATGTTATTCACCATTCAACTCCTGGTTATGAACAGTAGCTTTGTGTCAATCGACATGTATCTGTATCTATCTATCTAAAGGTCTGTCTGTCCATCTATGTATCTATGTATGTATGTATGTATGTATCTATGTATCTATCTGTCTATCTATCTTCCTATCAATTGGTTAATGCCCACCGCTAAATAGCAGGCCTACCCCTCTTTTCTATAAAAGAAGGGAGGAGATATCGGGAGCCGTAGGACATAGAAACAATGGTCTCGCCCTTTTCGCCTAGGCCTCTGATTTCTGCCCCATTTAGGAAAGATCAATTGAGCAGCTTGAGATTAGACGCTGGGATAGAGATTAAGCAGCTGCTGTGATAACATCTCCTCCTTAGTAAAACATTCTGTCTTTTCTCAGTAATCCCCCACCCATGATCTTTTCCAGAGAACATTCTTCATTTAGGTATCCTAGTAACCTAGATAATCCTTGCCAATTCATCTGTGGCTGTTTCCCCCTCATATCTCCCATATAATCTACCTTGTAACAATAAACTTTGAGACCTTGATAAGACTTTCGACTTGGTCTCCTTCTTTGTGTCTGGTTTGTCTCTCATCCAGTTTAACTTCCCCTCGAGCCCTTGTTGAACTCCCCACTGGCCGGGGCATTTATCCATTCATCTCCTGAAGGATACTTAGGTTTCTTCCATTTCTTGGGTAGTGTAAATAGTGCTGTATTAACATAGGGGTGCATCTGTCTCTTTCATAATGGGCTCCTGCACTCTTAGGGTAAATTCCAGGAGAGGAATTCCTGAGTCAGATGGTATTTCTGTTCTTTGTATTTTTCGGGATCATCCACACTGCTTTCCACAATGGTTGAGCTGACTGACATTCCCAACAGCAGTGTAGGAGGGTTCCCCTTTCTACACACCCTTGCCAACATCTGTTGTTGTCTGTCTTTTGGGTGGTGGCCATCATAACTGGTGTGAGGTGATACCCCATTGTGGTTTTAATGGGCATTTCTCTGATGGTTAGCAATGTGGAGCGTCTTTTCATGTGCCTGTCGGCCACCTGAAATTACTTCTGTGGAGAAGTGTCTGTCCAGATCCTCTGTCCATTTTGTAATTGGATTTATTTGCTTTTTGTGTGTTGAGGTTCATGAGCTCTTGATACATGTTTTGGATGGCAATGCCTTATCAAATATGTCATCAGTGAATATATTCTCCCATACAGAAGGATGCCTTTGGTTCTACTGATGGTGGTCAAACAGAATCTTACTAAACCGCCAACCACTTCATTCCCAATCTGACTAAATTTTTTTTAAGAACACCAACCAGCCGAGAAAACTGTAATGAAGAGGAGAAGCTGTGATGCAGGAACATCTAGTGTAAAACTGAGAGGTGAGATGATGTGGAGACTGGTAGGTTGTATCTTTCCATGTGCTGCTTTCACGTGTCATAGGTAAAAAAGATTGCCAAGGATATGAAGCCTGGTGTGTTGATGTCACCTGGTATCAATGGAGCCACGTAGCCTCTAGCCATTGATGGGAAAGCTAGCGTGCGGCACTGTTGTCTTTCCTGCGGAGTTAGACGTGGACTGTCCCCCGATTGCAGTTCAGTCAGAGCCCGTGTGGGACTGTCCTGGCACTGGCCGTGGTGGACCCTACAGCTGTGCCATTCCTGCTGGGCAGTTGCAGCACCCCTCTCGGAACAGGGCCTCAGCAGGGCTTCCTGGAGAGAGATAGTAGAGAGAGAATTGCGTTCGAGAGAAATTGACTGTTTTGTTTTCTGTAGCTCCATGAGCAAGCTCCTGATGTTTATTTTGAGAACCCTTTCTCACAAAGATTGATTTGAGGTCAGTTACCAGGTTCCCTTGAAGGTCTATATTTGTAGGTGGTGCACTCTAGCTACCAGATGCTTTACTCTCTGGAGATGCACAGGCCTTGGTTGGATGGCAGGGGTTCAAGGGGAGCGGTGCCGGTGCCCATCCCCGCCAGGAGTAAAGAGGTCTTTCCTGCTTCCCGGCCACAGTACACATCTCCACTGCCAGGGCCAGAGTGCGGAGCATGCAGGGAGAAGCTGCCGTAGGTGGGGGCGGCTGGTGACGGCGGGGAGGCAGGCCATGTACCAGTCACAGCATGGTAAGGGGCCTCGGAGCTGCGAGGCCAGCCAGGGTAATGGAGCGACCGGAGCTCCTGAAAGCTAACCCGCCTGCCGGGCAGAGTGCACCCGCGCAGTTTGGCGCACCTGTCCTTTCTCCTGAGTGGCAAGCCGTGTGGAAGCCTTTCCCCTTTAGCAGTTCTCTCGCTGTTAGGAAGTCTCTCAGACTGTCCGCCTTTCTTTTGTCAAACAACGGCCGGATGTGGTTCCCTCTGTTGTCCCACAAGTGGCTGGAACCTCAAGTCTCTCGAAGTCTTCCGCCTCCCTTTGCTTTCCAACCCCACCGATCCTCCAGTATGCACCACATGTACGGTAGGTTCATGCTCAGAGAGCACATCTCCACGGCTGTACGTCACACTTCTCCTTGAGGTGACAGGCTGCCACAGCAGCGTTCCTCCCTGCTGCTCTTCCACGATTTGTTATAGTTGTTCTATTTCCATATAGTACGTATTTATGTGGTTTTGATCTTGGGAGAAGGTTTCCGCTCCACTCTCATGTGAGCCTGCGTCATTAATCCCATCAGCACATCTTTTTTCTGTTTTTTCTCTTCAGTTTCACTTGTTTAGGGTACCTTTCTGCACCCCTCAATTTGTAGTTTGTCTTCGTCCTTGCATATCAAGTGAGTCTCCAGTAAGGGAGCAGGTAGGTGTTCTTGAGTTTTCATCCCTTCTTTTAACCATGTGTCTTTTGATTTGAGCACTCAGAGCCTGTCCTTTTATTCTGATAATTGAGAGCTGTGTCCTTATTGCACTTAAAAAATCTTTTTTGTCATCATTAATCTACAATCACAAGAAGAACATTATGATCACCAAGTACACCAAGTCCTCCCCAAAAACCCGTTATAGTGGCTATCCATCAGCATTGTTGGATGCTGTAGACCCCTTCACCAAGTCCCCCCGCACACACCCCGTTACAGTCGCTGTCCATCAGCATGTAGTAAGATGCTGTAGAATCTCTACTTGTCTTCTCTGTTTTGTACAGCCCTCGCCATGTGCCCCCGAACCCCCGCATTATACATGCTAATCCTAATGCCCCCTTTCGTTCCCCAGCCCTTATCCCTCCCTTCATACCTACCCTGCCCAGTCACATTCCCTTGGTAACTGTTAGTCCACTCCCGGGTTCAATGAGTCCGCAGCTGTTTTTTTCCTTCAGTTTTTCTTTGTTGTTATACTCCACATATGAGTGAAATCATTTGGTACATGTATTTCTCTGCCTGGCCTATTTGACTGAGCATAATACCCTCTAACTCCATCCACGTTATTGTAAATGATAGGATTTGTTTTCTTCTTACGGCTGCTTACTGCACTATTTAAACTGGATTTCTGTCTTCTCTTTTGTCTGTAGTTTCGCTAAGTGCTTTCACCATTGCTCTCCTGGTTATGAGCAATAGCTTTGTGTTAATCGATATTTACCTATATTTATCTATCTGCCTGTCTATCTATCTATCATTCAATCAATCAGTCATCTTTTTATCTGAAAATCTGTCCTTGTATACTGAACAGTTAACAACATAGACTATGTCCCTTCACTACGTTATGCTTCCAAAAATCTTGCAAGGTGAGTTGGCCGTATTGAGAGCACTGGGTTCACCGAGACACTTGCACGTAGAGTCAGCAACGTGTGCTTACAAAACCAGTAAATGGTGGTGCAGGGACTTGAACCCATATCTCTGTCCTCTGTCCGCTTTTCCCTCCTTCTCGCTTGCTGACTGTATTTAGCCACATTCATTGACTAAGTGCTTCCTGAAGACCACAAGTATCCTTCCCCTGGGCCTGTTGTAGACAGTAAAATATACTTGGAACTTTGCTTACCACCATGTTTGGGGGTCATCGGCGTGATCACCGTTGATTGGAGGAGTGTCAAATAAAAAGAATCACCTATGTCTAGACAGGAGCATTTGGGAGCAAAGAGAGTGTTGCAGAGTTACGTGTTTGTTTGAGGGTCCAAACTTCCCTCTTTTGGGGGTTATTACTTCTTTAAATTCGTCAACATCATAAAACCCACTGATTTCAAAAACCCAGACTCATATTACTACAGCAATTCAGTTGTTGAGTTGAGGAAAAATGAGAAGTACATTGGTGTACCAGTAATTTTTGGCAGGGCATGGCTGAAATCAAACAGAAAGAATACACGGTGGCAAGATAGGGCTATTTTCTACTGACTGTCTCTGGGGACTCAAATAGAATCCATTTGTTTGTTTGTTTGTTTCTCAGTTTCACTTGTGTAGGTACCTATCTCCACCCATTCGGCATGAAGTTTGTCTGTATCCTTGGATGGCAAGTGAGTCTGCTGTAAGGGAGCACATAGGTGGTCTTCAGTTTTCATCCCTTCTTCTAGCCATGTGTGTTTTGGTTGGAGCACTCAAAGCCTGTCCTTTTATTTTGATGACTCAGGGCTGTTCCCTTATTGCACTTAAAAAAATTTTTTTTGTTATCATTAATCTACAGTCACATTAAGAACATTACGTTTACTAGGCTTCCGATTCACCATTCCCCCCCTAAAACCTCTTAGGTCACTGAACATCAGCGTGTAGTAAGATGGTGTATAATCCCTACTGTCCTCTCTGTGTTGTACAGCCCTCCCCATGCTCCTCCCACCACACATATTATACACGCTAGTACTAATGCGCCCTTTCTTTCTCCCTGCACTTATCCATCCATTCCCAGCCAACCTGCCCAGTCCCTTTCCCTTTCGTAACTGTTGGTCAACTCGCGGGTTCTGTGAGTCTGCTGCTATTTTTTTCCTTCAGATTTTCTTGGTTGTTATACACCACACATGAGTGAAATCATCCGGTTCTTGTCGTATTCTGCCTGGCCTATTTCACTGAGCATACTACCCTCTAGGTCCATCCACGTTGTTGCAAATTGTAGGATTTGTTTTCTTCTTATGGCTTCTTACTGCACTTTTTAAACTGGATTTCTGTCTTCTCTTTTGTCTGTAGTTTCGCTGTGTGCTTTTACCATTGCTCTCCTTGTTATGAGCAATAGCTTTGTTTTAATCGATATGTACCTATATCTATCTATCTGTCTGTCTATCAATCTGTCTATCAGTCTATCAATCAGTCAATCATCTTTTTTCTGCCCATCTGTCCTTTTGTACAGAACAGTTAACAACATAGCCTGTGTCACTTCCTTACATTGTGCTTCCAAAAATCTTTCAAGCTAACTAGGCTGCAGGGAAAGCACTGGGTTCACCGAGACATTTTCAGGTAGAGTCAGCCGCATATTCCTACAAAACCAGGAAAGTTTGCTGCAGGGTCTTGAACCCGTGTCTCTGTCCTCTCTCCTCTTTTATCTCCTTCTCACTTGCTGACTGTATTTTGTCACATTCATTGACTAAGTGCTTCCTGAAGACCACAAGTATCCTTCCTCTGGGCCTGTTGTAGACAGTATAGTATACTTGGTGCTTTGCTTACCACCATGTTTGAGGGACATCGGCGTGATCACCGTTGATAAGAGGAGGGTCAAATAGAAAGGAACACTTATGTCTAGACAGGAGCATTTGGGAGCAAAGAGAGTGTTGCAGAGTTACGTGTTTGTTTGAGGGTCCAAACTTCCCTCTTGTGGGGGTTATTACTTCTTTAAATTCGTCAACATCATAAAACCCACTGATTTCAAAAACCCAGACTCATATTACTACAGCAATTCAGTTGTTGAGTTGAGGAAAAATGAGAAGTACATTGGTGTACCAGTAATTTTTGGCAGGGCATGGCTGAAATCAAACAGAAAGAATACACGGTGGCAAGATAGGGCTATTTTCTACTGACTGTCTCTGGGGACTCAAATAGAATCCATTTGTTTGTTTGTTTGTTTCTCAGTTTCACTTGTGTAGGTACCTATCTCCACCCATTCGGCATGAAGTTTGTCTGTATCCTTGGATGGCAAGTGAGTCTGCTGTAAGGGAGCACATAGGTGGTCTTCAGTTTTCATCCCTTCTTCTAGCCATGTGTGTTTTGGTTGGAGCACTCAAAGCCTGTCCTTTTATTTTGATGACACAGGGCTGTTCCCTTATTGCACTTAAAAAAATTTTTTTTGTTATCATTAATCTACAGTCACATTAAGAACATTACGTTTACTAGGCTTCCGATTCACCATTCCCCCCCTAAAACCTCTTAGGTCACTGAACATCAGCGTGTAGTAAGATGGTGTATAATCCCTACTGTCCTCTCTGTGTTGTACAGCCCTCCCCATGCTCCTCCCACCACACATATTATACACGCTAATACTAATGCGCCCTTTCTTTCTCCCTGCACTTATCCCTCCATTCCCAGCCAACCTGCCCAGTCCCTTTCCCTTTCGTAACTGTTGGTCAACTCGCGGGTTCTGTGAGTCTGCTGCTATTTTTTTCCTTCAGATTTTCTTGGTTGTTATACTCCACACATGAGTGAAATCATCCGGTTCTTGTCTTTCTCTGCCTGGCCTATTTCACTGTGCATACAACCCTCTCAATCCATCCACGTTTTTGCAAATGATAGGATTTGTTTTTTTCTTACGGCTTCTTACTGCACTTTTTAAACTGGATTTCTGTCTTCTCTTTGGTCTGCAGTTTCGCTATGTGCATTCACCATTGTGTCGTTGTTATAAGCAATAGCTGTGTTTTAATCCATATGTACCTATATCTATCTATCTGTCTGTCTATCTATCTATCTATCTGTCTATCAATCAATCAACTTTTTGTCTGCCCATCTGTCCTTGTGTACAGAAAAGTTAACAACATAGCCTGTGTCACTTCCTTACATTGTGCTTCCAAAAAACTTTCAAGCTATCTAGGCTGCAGGTAAAGCACTGGGTTCACCGAGACACTTGCAGGTAGAGTCAGCCGCATATTCCTACAAAACCAGGAAATTTTGTTGCAGGGTCTTGAACCCGTGTCTCTGTCCTCTCTCCTCCCTTATCTCCTTCCTACTTGCTGACTGTATTTAGTCACATTCATTGACTAACGTCTCCATGAAGACCAAAAGTATCCTTCCTTTGGGCCTGTTTTTGACAGAAAAGTAAACTTGTTGCTTTGCTCACCATAATGTTTGAGAGACATTGGCGTGATCTCCGATGTTAGGATGGAGCAACAAATGAAAAGGAACACCAATTTCTAGACAGGAGCAGTTTGGAGCAAAGAGTGTGTTGTGGAGTGACGTGTTTATTTGAGCGTCCAAACTTCCCTTTTTATATAGTTATTACTTCTTTACATTCATGAACATCATAAAACCCATTGATTTCAAAGGCCCAGATGCATATTTTTACAGCAATTCAGTTGTTGAGGTGAGAGTAAATGAGAAGGACGTCGCTGTACCACTAAATCTATGACTGGTCACGGATGAAAAAAAAGAAAAGAATTCACGGTGGAAAGATAGGGCTATTTTCTACTGACTGTCTCTGGGGACTCAAACAGGGTCCATTTGTTTGATTGTTTGTTTTTTAGTTTCACTTGTGTTTGGTACCTGTCCTCACCACTTCGGCTTGTCGTTTCTCTGTTTCCTTGGATCTCAAGAGAATCTCCTGTAAGGGAGCATATAAGTGGTCTTGAGTTTTCGTCCTTCTTTGAACCCTGCGCCTTTTGATTTGGAGCTCTCAAAGCCTGTCCTTTTATTCTGATGATTCATAGCTGTGCCCTTATTGCACTTAAAAAATTTATTTGTTATAATTAACCTACAATCACGTGAAGAACATTATGTTTACTAGGCTCCCACATTCACCAAGTCCCCCACAAAAACCTCTTACAATTGCTGTCAATCAGCGGAGTTGGATTCTGTGGACCCATTCACTATGTCCCCCCACACACACCCCATTACAATCGCTGTCCATCAGCGAGTAGTAAGATGTTGTAGAATTTCTACTTATCTTCGGTGTGTTGTACAGCTCTCCCCATGCCCCCCTGAACCCACGCATTATGCATGCTAATCCTAATCTCCCATTTCTTTCTCCACGCCCTTATCCCTCCATTCCCATCCACCCTGCCAAGTCTCTTTCCCTTTCGTAACTGTTAGTCCACTTTCGGGTTCAGTGAGTCTGCTGCTGTTTTTTTCCTTTAGTGTTTCTTTGTTGTTATACTCCACACGAGTTAAATCATTTGGTACTTGTCTTTCTCCACCTGGCTTCTTTCACTAAGCATACTACCGTCTTGCTCCATTCACGTCATTGCTAATGGTACCATTTGTTTTCTTCTTATGGCTGCTAACTGCAGTTTTTAAACTGGACTTCATTCTAACTTTCTGTTTGTAGTTTCGCTATGTGTTTTCACCATTGATCTCCTGGTTATGAGCAATATCTTTGTGTTAATCGATATGTATCTGTATCTATCTATCTGTCTGCTGTCTGTCTATCTATCCATCCTTCTATCTTTCTAACCATCTGTCTATCTATCTATTATCTATCTATCTATCTATCTATCTATCCATCTGTCTATCTATCTACTTATCATCTATCTCTCATGTCTCTCTTCTATCTATGTATCTATCTATCATCTACCATCTATCTATTTATCTCTCTATCTATCTATGAATAAATCATCTTTTTTTCTGCCTAACTATCCTTATGTACAGAACAGTTAACAACATCTCCTATCTCACTCTCCTACATTATGCTTCCAAAAATCTTGCAAGGTAACAAGGCCATAGGGATAGCACTGAGTTCATTGAGACACTTGAAGGTCGAGGCAGCCACGTGTGTTTACAAAACCAGTAAATGCTGTTGCACGGACTTGCACCCATATCTCTGTCCTCTGTAGTCTTTTAACTCCTTCTCACTTCCTGACTGTATTTAGCCACATTTAATTACTAAGTGCTCCCTGAAGACCACAGGTATAACTCCTCTGGATTTGCTGAAGACAGAAAAGTATACATGGTGCTTTGCTCACCAACAAGTTTAAGGGATATCGGCGGTAGCACCACTGATAGGAGGAGGGACAAATAAAAAGCAACAACTATTTCTAGACAGGAGCATTTGGGAGCAATGGGAGGGTTGTGGAGATATGTGTTTGTTTGAGTGTCCAAACTTCCCTCTTTAGGTGGTTATTACTTCTTTACATTAAGAACATTATAAAACCCACTGATTTCCAAAGACCAGATGCATATTATTACAGCAATTCAGGTGTTCAGTTGAGAGAAAATAAGAAGGATGTTGCTGCACCACTAAATCTATGGCTGGGCACTGCTGATACCAAACAAAAAGCATTCACGGTGGCCAGATAGGTCTATTTACTACTGACTGTCTCGGGGGCACAGACAGAATCCATTTGACTGATTGTTTGTTTTACAGATTCACTTGTGTTGGGTACTTCTCCCCACCCCTTCGGCTTGCAGTTTGTCTGTGTCCTTGAATCTCAAGTGAGTCTCCTGTAAGGGAGCACGTAGTTGTTCTTGAGTTTTCATCCCTTCTTTTAAACCTGTGTCTTTTGTTTGGAGCACTCAAAACCTGTCCTTTTACAGTGATGATTCAGAGCTGTGCCCTTATTGCACTTTAAAATGGTTTTTTTGTTATCATTAATCTACAATCACATGCAGAACATTATGTTTAGTAGGATCCCCCTTTCACAAAGTTCGCCCAAAAACCTCTAAGAGTAGGTGTCCATCAGTGTAATTGGATGCTGTAGAATACTTCACCATGTCCCCCCACACACACCCCGTTACAGTCGCTGTCCATCAGCGTGTAGTAAGATACTGTAGAATCTCTAATTTTCTTCTCTGTGTTGTACAGCCCTCCCCATGCCCAGTCGACCCCACGCATTATTCATGCTAACAATAATGTCCCCTTTCTTCCTTCCCACCCTTTTCCCTCCCTTATCACCCACACAGCCCAGTCCTTTTCCCTTTGGTATCTGTTAGTCCACTCTTGGGTTCTGGGATTCTGCTGCTGTTTTTTTCCATCAGTTTTTTTGTTTTTTTACTCCACACATGAGGGAAATCATTTGGTACTTGTCTTTCTCCTCCTGGCCTATTTCACTGAGCATACTACCGTCTAGCTGTACCCACATCATTGTAAATGGTAGGATTTGTTTTTTTCTTATGGCTACTTTCTTTACTTTTCAAACGGGATTTCATTCTTCCTTTTTGTTTGTAGTATCGATGTGCGCTTTCATCATTTATCTCCCAGTTATGAGCAACAGCTTTCTGTTAATTGATATGTATCTGTATCTATCTATCTATCTATCTATCTATCTATCTATCTATCTATCTATCTATCTATCTATCTACCTGTCTGTCTGTCTGTCTGTCTGTCTATCTATCTGTCTATCTACCTTTAATTCCTATCTATCTATCATGGCTATCATCTATCTATCATGTCTATCATCTATCTATCTATCATCTGTCATCTATCTATCTATCTATCTATGAATCAATCATCTTTTTGTCTGCCAATCTATCCTTATGTACAGAACAGTTAACAACATAGCCTATATCACCTTTCCTACATTATGCTTCCAAAAATCTTGCAAGTTGAGTATTCTGTATTGAGAGCACTGGGTTCACTGAGACACTTGCAGGTCGAGTAAGCAACGTGTGCTTACAAAACCGGTAAATGGTGTTGCAGGAACTTGAACCCATATCTCTGTCCTCTGTCCTCTTTTCCCTCTTTCTCGCTTGCTGACTGTATTTTGCCACATTCATTGACTAAGTGCTTCCTGAGGATCACAAGTATTCTTCGTCTGGGCCTGTCGTAGACAGTAAAGTATACTTGGTGTTTTGCTTACCACCATGTTTGAGGGAAATCGGCGTGATCACCATTGATAGGAGGAGGGTCAAATAAAAAGTAACACCTATGTCTAGACAGGAGCATTTGGGAGCAAGGAGAGTGTTGCGGATTTAAGTGTTTCTTTGAGTGTCCTAACTTCCCTCAATAGGGGTTTATTGCTTCTTTACATTCGTGAATATCATAAAACCCACTGATTTCAAAAGCCCAGACTCATATTATTACAGCAATTCTGTGGTTGAGGTGAGAAACAATGAGAAGGACGTTGGTGTACCACTAAATCTATGGCTGGGCACTGCTGTAACCAAACAAAAAGAATTCACAGTGGCTAGATGGCGCTATTTTCTACTGAATGTCTCTGGGGACTCAAACAGAATCAATTTATTTGTTTGTTTGTTTCTCATTTTCACTTGTAGGGTACCTATCTCCACATATTCGGCATGAAGTTTGTCTGTGTCCTTGGATCGCAAGTGAGTCTGCTGTAAGGGAGCACAAAAGTGGTCTTGAGTTTTCATCCCTTCTTCTAACACTGTGTCTTTTGGTTGGAGCACTCAAAGCCTGTCCTTTTATTCTGATGATTCAGGGCTGTTCCCTTAATGCATTAAAAAAAATTTTTTTGTTATCATTAAGCTACAATCACGTGAAGAACATTATGTTTACTAGGCTTCCGATTCACCATTCCCCCCGTAAAACCTCTTAGGTCTCTGCCCATCAGCATGTAGTAAGATGGTGTATAATCCCTACTGTCCTCTCTGTGTTGTACAGACCTCCCCATGCTCCTCCTACCACACATAGTATACACGCTAATACTCATGCCCCCAATGCAACCTTTCTTTCTCCCCGCCCTTATCCCTCCCTTCCCACCCAACCTACCCAGTCCCTTTCCCTTTGGTAACTGTTGGTCCACTCGCGGGTTCTGTGAGTCTGCTGCTATTTTTTTCCTTCAGATTTTCTTAGTTGTTATACTCCACACATGAGTGAAATCATCCGTTTCTTGTCTTTCTCCGCCTGGCCTATTTCTCTGAACATAGTACCCTCTAGTTCCATCCACGTTATTGCAAATGATATGATTTGTTTTCTTCTAATGGCTGCTTACTGCACTTTTTAAACTGGATTTCTGTCTTCTCTTTTGTCTGTAGTTTCGCTATGTGCTTT
The DNA here is from genome assembly GCF_030020395.1 of Manis pentadactyla. Lineage (NCBI taxonomy): Eukaryota > Metazoa > Chordata > Mammalia > Pholidota > Manidae > Manis > Manis pentadactyla. The sequence goes on from NC_080038.1 coordinate 149,769,684, forward strand.
CTCCTTTGCTCTCCTTGTTATGAACAATAGCTAATCGATAAGTACCTATATCTATCTATCTGTCTGTCTATCTATCTATCAATCTATCAATCAGTCAATCATCTTTTTGTCTGCCCATCTGTCCTTTTGTACAGAACAGTTATCAACATAACCTGTGTCACTTGCTTACGTTGTGCTTCCAAAAATCTTTCAAGCTAACTAGTCTGCAGGGAAAGCTCTTGGTTCACCGAGACTCTTGCAGGTAGAGTCAGCCGCATATTCCTACAAAACCAGGAAAGTTTGCTGCAGGGTCTTGAACCCGTGTCTCTGTCCTCTCTCCTCTTTTATCTCCTTCTCACTTGCTGACTGTATTTAGTCACATTCATTGACTAAGGTCTTCCTGATGTTCACAAGTATCCTTCCTCTGGGTCTGTTTTTGACAGAAAAGTAAACTTGGTGCTTTGCTCACCACCATATTTGAGGGACATCGGCGTGATCACCGCTGATAGGATGGAACGACAAATGAAATTGAAAACCAATTACTAGACAGGAGCAGTTGTTAGCAAAGAGTGTGTTGTGGAGTGACGTGTTTATTTGAGTATCCAAACTTCCCTCTTTATATAGTTATTACTTCTTTACATTCATGAACATCATAAAACCCACTGATTACAAAGGCCCAGACGCATATTTTTACAGAAATTCTGTTGTTGAGGTGAGAGAAAATAAAAAGGACGTTGCTCTACCACTAAATCTATGGCTGGGCACGGATGAAATAAAAGAAAAGAATTCACGGTGGAAAGATAGGGCTATTTTCTACTGACTGTCTCTGTGGACTCAAACAGAGTCCATTTGTTTGATTGTTTGTATTTCAGTTTCACTTGTGTTGGGTACCTGTCCTCACCCCTTCGGCTTGTAGTTTGTCTGTTTCCTTGGATCTCAAGTGAGTCTCCTGTAAGGGAGCACATAAGTGGTCTTGAGTTTTCGTCCTTCTTTGAACCCTGCGTCTTTTGATTTGGAGCTCTCAAAGCCTGTCCTTTTATTCTGATGATTCAGAGCTGTGCCCTTATTGTACTTAATAATTTTTTTTTGTTATCATTAACCTACAATCACTTGAGTAACATTATGTTTACTAGGCTCCACCGTTCACCAAGTCCCCCACAAAAACCTCTTACAGTTGCTGTCAATCAGCGGAGTTGGATGCTGTAGACCCATTCACTGTTTTCCCACACACACACCCCATTACAATCGCTGTCCATCAGCGAGTAGTAAGATGCTGTAGAATTTATACTTGTCTTCTCTGTGTTGTACAGCCCTCCCCATGCCCCCTTGAACCAACTCATTATACATGCTAAACCTAATCTCCCATTTCTTTCTCCCCGCCCTTATCCCTCCTTTCCCAACCACCCTGCCAAGTCCCTTTCCCTTTCGTAACTGTTAGTCCACTTTCGGATTCTGTGAGTCTGCTGCTATTTTTTTCCTTCAGTGTTTCTTTGTTGTTATACTCCACACGAGTTAAATCATTCGGTACTTGTCTTTCTCCACCTGGCCTCTTTCACTGAGCATACTACCGTCTTGCTCCATCCACGTCATTGCTAATGGTACCATTTGTTTTCTTCTTATGGCTGCTAACTGCAGTTTTTAAACTGGACTTCATTCTAACTTTCTGTTTGTAGTTTCGCTATGTGCTTTCACCATTGATCTCCTGGTTATGAGCAATAGCTTTGTGTTAATCGAAATGTATCTGTTTCTATCTATCTATCTATCTGTCTGTCTGTCTGACTATCCATCCTTCTATCTTTCTTACTATCTATCTATCATCTATCTTTCTATCTATCTATCCTTCTATCTTTCTTTCTATGTATCTACCTTTCTATCTATTTATCTATCTTCTTATCATCTATCTCTCATGTCTCTCTTCTATCTATGTATCTATCTATCTATCATCTACCATCTATCTATCTGTCTATCTATGTATCTATGAATCAATCATCTTTTTTTCTGCCTATCTATCCTTATGTACAGAACAGTTAACAACATCACCTATGTCAGTTCCCTATATTATGCTTCCAAGAATCTTGCAAGGTAACTAGGCCGTAGGGAGAGCACAGAGTTCATTGAGACACTTGCAGGTCAAGTCAGCCACATGTGCTTACAAAACCAGTATGTGGTGTTGCAGGGACTTGCACCCATATCTCTGTCCTCTGTCCTATTTTAACTCCTTCTCGCTTCCTGACTGTATTTAGCCACATTCAATTGCTAAGTGCTCCCTGAAGACCACAAGTATCCCTCCTCTGGGTTTGATGAAGACAGAAAAGTATACATTGTGCTCTGCTCACCACCAACTTTGAGGGACATCGGTGGGAGATCCGACGATAGGAGGAGGAACAAATAAAAAGGAACACCTATTTATAGACAGGAGCATTTGGGAGCAATGAGAGTGTTGTGGAGTTAAGTGTTTGTTTGAGTGTCCAAATTTCCCTCTTTAGGAGGTTATTACTTCTCTACATTCAAGAACATTATAAAACCCAGTGATTTCCAATGACCAGATGCATATTATTGCAGCAATTCAGTTGTTGAGGTGATAAAAAATGAGACGGACGTTGCTGTACCACTAAATCTATGGCTGGGCACTGCTGAAACCAAACAAAAAGAATTCACGGTGGCTAGATAGGGCTGTTTTGTACTGACTGTCTCTGGGTACTCAAACAGAATCCATTTGTTTGTTTGTTTCTCAGTTTCACTTGTGTTGGGTACCTGTCCCCACCCCTTCAGCTTGGAGTTTGTCTGTGTCCTTGGATCTCAAGTGAGTCTTCAGTAAGGGAGCACATATGTGTTCTTGAGTTTTCATCCCTTCCTCTAACTCTGTGTCTTTTGAATGGAGCACTCAGAGTCTGTCCTTTTATTCTGACAATTTAGAGCAGTGTCCTTATTGCACTTACAAAAAATTTTTTGTTATCTTTAATCTATAATCACGTGAAGATCATTATGATCACCAAGTACAACATGTCCCCCCAAAATGCCCCATTACGGACGCTGCCCATCAGCGTAGTTGGATGCTGTAGACCCCGTCACCATGTTTCCCACCACACACACCGTTACAGTCGCTGTCCACATGCGTGTAGTAAGTTGCTGTAGAAACACTTCTCTTCTATGTGTTGCACAGCCTTCCCCATGCTCCCACCACCCCACACAGTATAAATGCTAATCCTAATGCTCCCTTTCTTTCTGCCCGCCCTTATCCCTCCCTTCCCACCCACCATGCCCATTCCCTTTCCCTTTGTTAACTGTTAGTCCACTCTCGGCTTCTGTGAGTCTGCTGCTGTTCATTTCCTTCAGTTTTTCTTTGTTTTTATACTCCACACAAGGGTGAAATCATTTGGTACTTATCTTTCTTTGCCTGGCCTATTTCACTGAGCATAGTAGTCTCTAGCTCCATCCACGTTGTTCCAAATGGTAGGATTCGATTTTTCTTATGGCTGCTTACTGCACTTTTCAAACTGGATTTCTGTCTTCTCTTTTGTCTGTAGTTTAGCTATGTGCTTTCACCTTTGCTCTCCTGGTTATGAGCAATAGCTTTGTGTTAATCGATACTTACCTATATTTTTCTATCTGCCTGTCTATCTATCTATCATTCAATCAATCAGTCATCTTTTTATCTGAACATCTGTCCTTGTATGCAGAACAGTTAACAACATAGACTATGTCCCTTCCCTACGTTATGCTTACAAAAACCTTGCAAGGTAACTAGGCCGTAAGGAGAGCACTGGGTTCACCGAGACACTTGCAGGTCGAGTCAGAAGTGTACCTACAAAACCAGGAAGTGGTGGTGCAGGGACTTGTACCCGTGTCTCTGTCCTCTCTCCTCTTTTATCTCCTTCTCACTTGCTGACTGTATTTAGCCACATTCATTGACTAAGTGCTCCCTGAAGACCACAGGTATCGTTCCTCTTTGACATTTGTCAACAGACAAGTAAACTTGGTGCTTGCTCACCGCCATGTTTGAGGGATATTGGCGTGATAAACCCTGATAGGAGGGAGGGACAAATAAAAAGTAACACTGATTTCTAGACAGGAGCAGTTGGGAGAGAAGAGTGTGTTGTGGAGTGAAGTGTTTATTTCAGTGTCCAAACTTCCCTCTTTACCTGGTTATTACTTCTTTACATTCGTGGACATCATAAAACCCACTGATTTCAAAGGCCCAGACCCATATTATTACAGCAATTCAGTTGTTGATTTGAGAGAAAATGAGAAGGATGTTGCTGCACCACTAAATCTATGGCTGGGCACTGCTGATACCAAACAAAAAGCATTCACAGTGGCCATATAGGTCTATTTACTACTGACAGTCTCGGGGGCACAGACAGAATCCATTTGACTGATTGTTTGTTTTACAGATTCACTTGTGTTGGGTACCTCTCCCCACCCCTTCGGCTTGCAGTTTGTCTGTGTCCTTGGTCTCAAGTGAGTCTCCTGTAAGGGAGCACGTAGTTTTTCTTGAGTTTTCATCCCTTCTTTTAAACCAGTGTCTTTTGTTTGGAGCACTCAAAGCCTGTCCTTTTACACTGATGATTCAGAGCTGTGCCCTTATTGCACTTTAAAATTCTTTTTTTGTTATCATTAATCTACAATCACATGCAGAACATTATGTTTAGTAGGAACCCCCTTTCACAAAGTTCGCTCCAAAAACCTCTAAGAGTAGGTGTCCATCAGCATAGTTGGATGCTGTAGACTACTTCACCATGTCCCCACACACAGACCCCGTTACAGTCGCTGTCCATCAGCGTGTAGTAATATGCTGTAGAATCTCTAACTTTCTTCTCTGTGTTGTACAGCCCTCCCCATGACCAGCCGATCCCATGCATTATTCATGCTAATTATAATGTCTCCTTTCTTTGTTCCCAACCTTATCCCTCCCTTATCACCCACCCGCCCCTGTCCTTTTCTCTTTGGTATCTGTTAGTCTACTCTCAGGTTCTGGTATTCTGCTGCTTTTTTTTCCATCAGTTTTTTTTTTAATACTCCACACATGAGGGAAATCATTGGGTACTTATCTTTCTCCTCCTGTTCTTTTTCACTGTGCATTCTACCGTCTAGCTCCACCCACATCATTGTAAATGGAAGGATTTGTTTTCTTCTTATGGCTGCTTATTGTACTTTTTAAACGGGATTTCACTCTTCCTTTTTGTTTGTAGTATCGCTATGTGCTTTCACCATTTATCTCCCGGTTATGAGCAATAGCTTTCTGTTAATTGATATGTATCTGTATCTATCTATCTATCTATCTATCTATCTATCTATCTATCTATCTATCTATCTGTCTGTCTGTCTGTCTGTCTGTCTGTCTGTCTGTCTGTCTATCTATCTATCTACCTTTAATTCCTATCTATCTATCATGGCTATCATCTATCTATCATGTCTATCATCTATCTATCTATCATCTGTCATCTATCTATCTATCTATCTATGAATCAATCATCTTTTTGTCTGCCAATCTATCCTTATGTACAGAACAGTTAACAACATAGCCTATATCACCTTTCCTACATTATGCTTCCAAAAATCTTGCAAGTTGAGTATTCTGTATTGAGAGCACTGGGTTCACTGAGACACTTGCAGGTCGAGTAAGCAACGTGTGCTTACAAAACCGGTAAATGGTGTTGCAGGAACTTGAACCCATATCTCTGTCCTCTGTCCTCTTTTCCCTCTTTCTCGCTTGCTGACTGTATTTTGCCACATTCATTGACTAAGTGCTTGCTGAGGATCACAAGTATTCTTCGTCTGGGCCTGTCGTAGACAGTAAAGTATACTTGGTGTTTTGCTTACCACCATGTTTGAGGGAAATCGGCGTGATCACCATTGATAGGAGGAGGGTCAAATAAAAAGTAACACCTATGTCTAGACAGGAGCATTTGGGAGCAAGGAGAGTGTTGCGGATTTACGTGTTTCTTTGAGTGTCCTAACTTCCCTCAATAGGGGTTTATTGCTTCTTTACATTCGTGAATATCATAAAACCCACTGATTTCAAAAGCCCAGACTCATATTATTACAGCAATTCTGTGGTTGATGTGAGAAAAAATGAGAAGGACGTTGGTGTACCACTAAATCTATGGCTGGGCACTGCTGTAACCAAACAAAAAGAATTCACAGTGGCTAGATGGCGCTATTTTCTACTGAATGTCTCTGGGGACTCAAACAGAATCAATTTATTTGTTTGTTTGTTTCTCATTTTCACTTGTAGGGTACCTATCTCCACATATTCGGCATGAAGTTTGTCTGTGTCCTTGGATCGCAAGTGAGTCTGCTGTAAGGGAGCACAAAGGTGGTCTTGAGTTTTCATCCCTTCTTCTAACACTGTGTCTTTTGGTTGGAGCACTCAAAGCCTGTCCTTTTATTCTGATGATTCAGGGCTGTTCCCTTAATGCATTAAAAAAAAATTTTTTGTTATCATTAAGCTACAATCACGTGAAGAACATTATGTTTACTAGGCTTCCGATTCACCATTCCCCCCGTAAAACCTCTTAGGTCTCTGCCCATCAGCATGTAGTAAGATGGTGTATAATCCCTACTGTCCTCTCTGTGTTGTACAGACCTCCCCATGCTCCTCCTACCACACATAGTATACACGCTAATACACATGCCCCCAATGCAACCTTTCTTTCTCCCCGCCCTTATCCCTCCCTTCCCACCCAACCTACCCAGTCCCTTTCCCTTTGGTAACTGTTGGTCCACTCGCGGGTTCTGTGAGTCTGCTGCTATTTTTCTCCTTCAGATTTTCTTAGTTGTTATACTCCACACATGAGTGAAATCATCCGTTTCTTGTCTTTCTCCGCCTGGCCTATTTCTCTGAACATAGTACCCTCTAGTTCCATCCACGTTATTGCAAATGATACGATTTGTTTTCTTCTTATGGCTGCTTACTGCACTTTTTAAACTGGATTTCTGTCTTCTCTTTTGTCTGTAGTTTCGCTATGTGCTTTCTCCTTTGCTCTCCTTGTTATGAACAATAGCTAATCGATAAGTACCTATATCTATCTACCTGTCTGTCTATCTATCTATCAATCTATCAATCAGTCAATCATCTTTTTGTCTGCCCATCTGTCCTTTTGTACAGAACAGTTATCAACATAACCTGTGTCACTTGCTTACGTTGTGCTTCCAAAAATCTTTCAAGCTAACTAGTCTGCAGGGAAAGCTCTTGGTTCACCGAGACTCTTGCAGGTAGAGTCAGCCGCATATTCCTACAAAACCAGGAAAGTTTGCTGCAGGGTCTTGAACCCGTGTCTCTGTCCTCTCTCCTCTTTTATCTCCTTCTCACTTGCTGACTGTATTTAGTCACATTCATTGACTAAGGTCTTCCTGATGTTCACAAGTATCCTTCCTCTGGGTCTGTTTTTGACAGAAAAGTAAACTTGGTGCTTTGCTCACCACCATGTTTGAGGGACATCGGCGTGATCACCGCTGATAGGATGGAACGACAAATGAAATTGAAAACCAATTACTAGACAGGAGCAGTTGTTAGCAAAGAGTGTGTTGTGGAGTGACGTGTTTATTTTTGTGTCCAAACTTCCCTCTTTATATAGTTATTACTTCTTTACATTCATGAACATCATAAAACCCACTGATTACAAAGGCCCAGACGCATATTTTTACAGAAATTCTGTTGTTGAGGTGAGAGAAAATGAAAAGGACGTTGCTCTACCACTAAATCTATGGCTGGGCACGGATGAAATAAAAGAAAAGAATTCACGGTGGAAAGATAGGGCTATTTTCTACTGACTGTCTCTGTGGACTCAAACAGAGTCCATTTGTTTGATTGTTTGTATTTCAGTTTCACTTGTGTTGGGTACCTGTCCTCACCCCTTCGGCTTGTAGTTTGTCTGTTTCCTTGGATCTCAAGTGAGTCTCCTGTAAGGGAGCACATAAGTGGTCTTGAGTTTTCGTCCTTCTTTGAACCCTGCGTCTTTTGATTTGGAGCTCTCAAAGCCTGTCCTTTTATTCTGATGATTCAGAGCTGTGCCCTTATTGTACATAATAATTTTTTTTTGTTATCATTAACCTACAATCACTTGAGTAACATTATGTTTACTAGGCTCCACCGTTCACCAAGTCCCCCACAAAAACCTCTTACAGTTGCTGTCAATCAGCGGAGTTGGATGCTGTAGACCCATTCACTGTTTTCCCACACACACACCCCATTACAATCGCTGTCCATCAGCGAGTAGTAAGATGCTGTAGAATTTCTACTTGTCTTCTCTGTGTTGTACCGCCCTCCCCATGCCCCCCTGAACCAACTCATTATACACGCTAAACCTAATCTCCCATTTCTTTCTCCCCGCCCTTATCCCTCCTTTCCCAACCACCCTGCCAAGTCCCTTTCCCTTTCGTAACTGTTAGTCCACTTTCGGATTCTGTGAGTCTGCTGCTATTTTTTTCCTTCAGTGTTTCTTTGTTGTTATACTCCACACGAGTTAAATCATTCGGTACTTGTCTTTCTCCACCTGGCCTCTTTCACTGAGCATACTACCGTCTTGCTCCATCCACGTCTTTGCTAATGGTACCATTTGTTTTCTTCTTATGGCTGCTAACTGCAGTTTTTAAACTGGACTTCATTCTAACTTTCTGTTTGTAGTTTCGCTATGTGCTTTCACCATTGATCTCCTGGTTATGAGCAATAGCTTTGTGTTAATCGAAATGTATCTGTTTCTATCTATCTATCTATCTGTCTGTCTGTCTGACTATCTATCCATCCTTCTATCTTTCTTACTATCTATCTATCATCTATCTTTCTATCTATCTATCCTTCTATCTTTCTTTCTATGTATCTATCTTTCTATCTATTTATCTATCTTCTTATCATCTATCTCTCATGTCTCTCTTCTATCTATGTATCTATCTATCTATCATCTACCATCTATCTATCTGTCTATCTATGTATCTATGAATCAATCATCTTTTTTTCTGCCTATCTATCCTTATGTACAGAACAGTTAACAACATCACCTATGTCAGTTCCCTATATTATGCTTCCAAGAATCTTGCAAGGTAACTAGGCCGTAGGGAGAGCACAGAGTTCATTGAGACACTTGCAGGTCAAGTCAGCCACGTGTGCTTACAAAACCAGTATGTGGTGTTGCAGGGACTTGCACCCATATCTCTGTCCTCTGTCCTATCTTAACTCCTTCTCGCTTCCTGACTGTATTTAGCCACATTCAATTGCTAAGTGCTCCCTGAAGACCACAAGTATCCCTCCTCTGGGTTTGATGAAGACAGAAAAGTATACATTGTGCTCTGCTCACCACCAACTTTGAGGGACATCGGTGGGAGATCCGACGATAGGAGGAGGAACAAATAAAAAGGAACACCTATTTATAGACAGGAGCATTTGGGAGCAATGAGAGTGTTGTGGAGTTAAGTGTTTGTTTGAGTGTCCAAATTTCCCTCTTTAGGAGGTTATTACTTCTCTACATTCAAGAACATTATAAAACCCAGTGATTTCCAATGACCAGATGCATATTATTGCAGCAATTCAGTTGTTGAGGTGATAAAAAATGAGACGGACGTTGCTGTACCACTAAATCTATGGCTGGGCACTGCTGAAACCAAACAAAAAGAATTCACGGTGGCTAGATAGGGCTGTTTTGTACTGACTGTCTCTGGGTACTCAAACAGAATCCATTTGTTTGTTTGTTTCTCAGTTTCACTTGTGTTGGGTACCTGTCCCCACCCCTTCAGCTTGGAGTTTGTCTGTGTCCTTGGATCTCAAGTGAGTCTTCAGTAAGGGAGCACATATGTGTTCTTGAGTTTTCATCCCTTCCTCTAACTCTGTGTCTTTTGAATGGAGCACTCAGAGTCTGTCCTTTTATTCTGACAATTTAGAGCAGTGTCCTTATTGCACTTACAAAAAATTTTTTGTTATCTTTAATCTATAATCACGTGAAGATGATTATGATCACCAAGTACAACATGTCCCCCCAAAGTGCCCCATTACGGACGCTGCCCGTCAGCGTACTTGGATGCTGTAGACCCCGTCACCATGTTTCCCACCACACACACCGTTACAGTCGCTGTCCACATGCGTGTAGTAAGTTGCTGTAGAAACACTTCTCTTCTATGTGTTGCACAGCCTTCCCCATGCTCCCACCACCCCACACAGTATAAATGCTAATCCTAATGCTCCCTTTCTTTCTGCCCGCCCTTATCCCTCCCTTCCCACCCACCATACCCATTCCCTTTCCCTTTGGTAACTGTTAGTCCACTCTCGGCTTCTGTGAGTCTGCTGCTGTTCATTTCCTTCAGTTTTTCTTTGTTTTTATACTCCACACAAGGGTGAAATCATTTGGTACTTATCTTTCTTTGCCTGGCCTATTTCACTGAGCATAGTAGTCTCTAGCTCCATCCACGTTGTTCCAAATGGTAGGATTCGTTTTTTTCTTATGGCTGCTTACTGCACTTTTCAAACTGGATTTCTGTGTTCTCTTTTGTCTGTAGTTTAGCTATGTGCTTTCACCTTTGCTCTCCTGGTTATGAGCAATAGCTTTGTGTTAATCGATACTTACCTATATTTTTCTATCTGCCTGTCTATCTATCTATCATTCAATCAATCAGTCATCTTTTTATCTGAACATCTGTCCTTGTATGCAGAACAGTTAACAACATAGACTATGTCCCTTCCCTACGTTATGCTTACAAAAACCTTGCAAGGTAACTAGGCCGTAAGGAGAGCACTGGGTTCACCGAGACACTTGCAGGTCGAGTCAGAAGTGTACCTACAAAACCAGGAAATGGTGGTGCAGGGACTTGTACCCGTGTCTCTGTCCTCTCTCCTCTTTTATCTCCTTCTCACTTGCTGACTGTATTTAGCCACATTCATTGACTAAGTGCTCCCTGAAGACCACAGGTATCGTTCCTCTTTGACATTTGTCAACAGAAAAGTAAACTTGGTGCTTGCTCACCGCCATGTTTGAGGGATATTGGCGTGATAAACCCTGATAGGAGGGAGGGACAAATAAAAAGTAACACTGATTTCTAGACAGGAGCAGTTGGGAGAGAAGAGTGTGTTGTGGAGTGAAGTGTTTATTTCAGTGTCCAAACTTCCCTCTTTACCTGGTTATTACTTCTTTACATTCGTGGACATCATAAAACCCACTGATTTCAAAGGCCCAGACCCATATTATTACAGCAATTCAGTTGTTGAGTTGAGAGAAAATGAGAAGGATGTTGCTGCACCACTAAATCTATGGCGGGGCACTGCTGATACCAAACAAAAAGCATTCACAATGGCCATATAGGTCTATTTACTACTGACTGTCTCGGGGGCACAGACAGAATACATTTGACTGATTGTTTGTTTTACAGATTCACTTGTGTTGGGTACCTCTCCCCACCCCTTCGGCTTGCAGTTTGTCTGTGTCCTTGGTCTCAAGTGAGTCTCCTGCAAGGGAGCACGTAGTTGTTCTTGAGTTTTCATCCCTTCTTTTAAACCAGTGTCTTTTGTTTGGAGCACTCAAAGCCTGTCCTTTTACACTGATGATTCAGAGCTGTGCCCTTATTGCACTTTAAAATTCTTTTTTTGTTATCATTAATCTACAATCACATGCAGAACATTATGTTTAGTAGGATCCCCCTTTCACAAAGTTCGCTCCAAAAACCTCTAAGAGTAGGTGTCCATCAGCATAGTTGGATGCTGTAGACTACTTCACCATGTCCCCACACACAGACCCCGTTACAGTCGCTGTCCATCAGCGTGTAGTAATATGCTGTAGAATCTCTAACTTTCTTCTCTGTGTTGTACAGCCCTCCCCATGACCAGCCGATCCCATGCATTATTCATGCTAATCATAATGTCTCCTTTCTTTGTTCCCAACCTTATCCCTCCCTTATCACCCACCCGCCCCTGTCCTTTTCTCTTTGGTATCTGTTAGTCTACTCTCAGGTTCTGGTATTCTGCTGCTTTTTTTTCCATCATTTTTTTTTTTAATACTCCACACATGAGGGAAATCATTGGGTACTTATCTTTCTCCTCCTGTTCTTTTTCACTGAGCATACTACCGTCTAGCTCCACCAACATCATTGTAAATGGAAGGATTTGTTTTCTTCTTATGGCTGCTTATTGTACTTTTTAAACGGGATTTCACTTTTCCTTTTAGTTTGTATTATCGCTATGTGCTTTCACCATTTGTCTCCCGGTTATGAGCAATAGCTTTCTGTTAATTGATATGTATCTGTATCTATCTATCTATCTATCTATCTATCTATCTATCTATCTATCTATCTATCTATCTATCTATCTATCTATCTATCTAACTATCTATCTATCTATCTATATATCTGTCTGTCTGTCTGTCTGTCTGTCTTTCTGTCTGTCTGTCTATCTATCTATCTACCTTTAATTCCTATCTATCTATCATGGCTATCATCTATCTATCATGTCTATCATCTATCTATCTATCATCTGTCATCTATCTATCTATCTATGAATCAATCATCTTTTTGTCTGCCAATCTATCCTTATGTACAGAACAGTTAACAACATAGCCTATATCACCTTTCCTACATTATGCTTCCAAAAATCTTGCAAGTTGAGTATTCTGTATTGAGAGCACTTGGTTCACTGAGACACTTGCAGGTCATGTAAGCAACGTGTGCTTACAAAACCGGTAAATGGTGTTGCAGGAACTTGAACCCATATCTCTGTCCTCTGTCCTCTTTTCCCTCTTTCTCGCTTGCTGACTGTATTTTGCCACATTCATTGACTAAGTGCTTCCTGAGGATCACAAGTATTCTTCGTCTGGGCCTGTCGTAGACAGTAAAGTATACTTGGTGTTTTGCTTACCACCATGTTTGAGGGAAATCGGCGTGATCACCATTGATAGGAGGAGGGTCAAATAAAAAGTAACACCTATGTCTAGACAGGAGCATTTGGGAGCAAGGAGAGTGTTGCGGATTTACGTGTTTCTTTGAGTGTCCTAACTTCCCTCAATAGGGGTTTATTGCTTCTTTACATTCATGAATATCATAAAACCCACTGATTTCAAAAGCCCAGACTCATATTATTACAGCAATTCTGTGGTTGAGGTGAGAAAAATGAGAAGGACGTTGGTGTACCACTAAATCTATGGCTGGGCACTGCTGTAACCAAACAAAAAGAATTCACAGTGGCTAGATGGCGCTATTTTCTACTGAATGTCTCTGGGGACTCAAACAGAATCAATTTATTTGTTTGTTTGTTTCTCATTTTCACTTGTAGGGTACCTATCTCCACATATTCGGCATGAAGTTTGTCTGTGTCCTTGGATCGCAAGTGAGTCTGCTGTAAGGGAGCACAAAGGTGGTCTTGAGTTTTCATCCCTTCTTCTAACACTGTGTCTTTTGGTTGGAGCACTCAAAGCCTGTCCTTTTATTCTGATGATTCAGGGCTGTTCCCTTAATGCATTAAAAAAATTTTTTTGTTATCATTAAGCTACAATCACGTGAAGAACATTATGTTTACTAGGCTTCCGATTCACCATTTCCCCCGTAAACCCTCTTAGGTCTCTGCCCATCAGCATGTAGTAAGATGGTGTATAATCCCTACTGTCCTCTCTGTGTTGTACAGACCTCCCCATGCTCCTCCTACCACACATAGTATACACGCTAATACTCATGCCCCCAATGCAACCTTTCTTTCTCCCCGCCCTTATCCCTCCCTTCCCACCCAACCTACCCAGTCCCATTCCCTTCGGTAACTGTTGGTCCACTCGCGGGTTCTGTGAGTCTGCTGCTATTTTTTTCCTTCAGATTTTCTTAGTTGTTATACTCCACACATGAGTGAAATCATCCGTTTCTTGTCTTTCTCCGCCTGGCCTATTTCTCTGAACATAGTACCCTCTAGTTCCATCCACGTTATTGCAAATGATATGATTTGTTTTCTTCTTATGGCTGCTTACTGCACTTTTTAAACTGGATTTCTGTCTTCTCTTTTGTCTGTAGTTTCGCTATGTGCTTTCTCCTTTGCTCTCCTTGTTATGAACAATAGCTAATCGATAAGTACCTATATCTATCTATCTGTCTGTCTATCTATCTATCAATCTATCAATCAGTCAATCATCTTTTTGTCTGCCCATCTGTCCTTTTGTACAGAACAGTTATCAACATAACCTGTGTCACTTGCTTACGTTGTGCTTCCAAAAATCTTTCAAGCTAACTAGTCTGCAGGGAAAGCTCTTGGTTCACCGAGACTCTTGCAGGTAGAGTCAGCCGCATATTCCTACAAAACCAGGAAAGTTTGCTGCAGGGTCTTGAACCCGTGTCTCAGTCCTCTCTCCTCTTTTATCTCCTTCTCACTTGCTGACTGTATTTAGTCACATTCATTGACTAAGGTCTTCCTGATGTTCACAAGTATCCTTCCTCTGGGTCTGTTTTTGACAGAAAAGTAAACTTGGTGCTTTGCTCACCACCATGTTTGAGGGACATCGGCGTGATCACCGCTGATAGGATGGAACGACAAATGAAATTGAAAACCAATTACTAGACAGGAGCAGTTGTTAGCAAAGAGTGTGTTGTGGAGTGACGTGTTTATTTGAGTGTCCAAACTTCCCTCTTTATATAGTTATTACTTCTTTACATTCATGAACATCATAAAACCCACTGATTACAAAGGCCCAGACGCATATTTTTACAGAAATTCTGTTGTTGAGGTGAGAGAAAATGAAAAGGACGTTGCTCTACCACTAAATCTATGGCTGGGCACGGATGAAATAAAAGAAAAGAATTCACGGTGGAAAGATAGGGCTATTTTCTACTGACTGTCTCTGTGGACTCAAACAGAGTCCATTTGTTTGATTGTTTGTATTTCAGTTTCACTTGTGTTGGGTACCTGTCCTCACCCCTTCGGCTTGTAGTTTGTCTGTTTCCTTGGATCTCAAGTGAGTCTCCTGTAAGGGAGCACATAAGTGGTCTTGAGTTTTCGTCCTTCTTTGAACCCTGCGTCTTTTGATTTGGAGCTCTCAAAGCCTGTCCTTTTATTCTGATGATTCAGAGCTGTGCCTTTATTGTACTTAATAATTTTTTTTTGTTATCATTAACCTACAATCACTTGAGTAACATTATGTTTACTAGGCTCCACCGTTCACCAAGTCCCCCACAAAAACCTCTTACAGTTGCTGTCAATCAGCGGAGTTGGATGCTGTAGACCCATTCACTGTTTTCCCACACACACACCCCATTACAATCGCTGTCCATCAGCGAGTAGTAAGATGCTGTAGAATCTCTACTTGTCTTCTCTGTGTTGTACAGCCCTCCCCATGCCCCCCTGAACCAACTCATTATACATGCTAAACCTAATCTCCCATTTCTTTCTCCCCGCCCTTATCCCTCCTTTCCCAACCACCCTGCCAAGTCCCTTTCCCTTTCGTAACTGTTAGTCCACTCTCAGATTCTGTGAGTCTGCTGCTATTTTTTTCCTTCAGTGTTTCTTTGTTGTTATACTCCACACGAGTTAAATCATTTGGTACTTGTCTTTCTCCACCTGGCCTCTTTCACTGAGCATACTACCGTCTTGCTCCATCCACGTCATTGCTAATGGTACCATTTGTTTTCTTCTTATGGCTGCTAACTGCAGTTTTTAAACTGGACTTCATTCTAACTTTCTGTTTGTAGTTTCGCTATGTGCTTTCACCATTGATCTCCTGGTTATGAGCAATAGCTTTGTGTTAATCGAAATGTATCTGTTTCTATCTATCTATCTATCTGTCTGTCTGTCTGACTATCTATCCATCCTTCTATCTTTCTTACTATCTATCTATCATCTATCTTTCTATCTATCTATCCTTCTATCTTTCTTTCTATGTATCTATCTTTCTATCTATTTATCTATCTTCTTATCATCTATCTCTCATGTCTCTCTTCTATCTATGTATCTATCTATCTATCATCTACCATCTATCTATCTGTCTATCTATGTATCTATGAATCAATCATCTTTTTTTCTGCCTATCTATCCTTATGTACAGAACAGTTAACAACATCGCCTATGTCAGTTCCCTATATTATGCTTCCAAGAATCTTGCAAGGTAACTAGGCCGTAGGGAGAGCACTGAGTTCATTGAGACACTTGCAGGTCAAGTCAGCCACGTGTGCTTACAAAACCAGTATGTGGTGTTGCAGGGACTTGCACCCATATCTCTGTCCTCTGTCCTATTTTAACTTCTTCTCGCTTCCTGACTGTATTTAGCCACATTCAATTGCTAAGTGCTCCCTGAAGACCACAAGTATCCCTCCTCTGGGTTTGTTGAAGACAGAAAAGTATACATTGTGCTCTGATCACCACCAACTTTGAGGGACATCGGTGGGAGAACCGATGATAGGAGGAGGGACAAATAAAAAGGAACACCTATTTATAGACAGGAGCATTTGGGAGCAATGAGAGTGTTGTGGAGTTACGTGTTTGTTTGAGTGTCCAAATTTCCCTCTTTAGGAGGTTATTACTTCTCTACATTCAAGAACATTATAAAACCCAGTGATTTCCAATGACCAGATGCATATTATTGCAGCAATTCAGTTGTTGAGGTGATAAAAAATGAGACGGACGTTGCTGTACCACTAAATCTATGGCTGGGCACTGCTGAAACCAAACAAAAAGAATTCACGGTGGCTAGATAGGGCTATTTTGTACTGACTGTCTCTGGGTACTCAAACAGAATCCATTTGTTTGTTTGTTTCTCAGTTTCACTTGTGTTGGGTACCTGTCCCCACCCCTTCAGCTTGGAGTTTGTCTGTGTCCTTGGATCTCAAGTGAGTCTTCAGTAAGGGAGCACATATGTGTTCTTGAGTTTTCATCCCTTCCTCTAACTCTGTGTCTTTTGAATGGAGCACTCAGAGTCTGTCCTTTTATTCTGACAATTTAGAGCAGTGTCCTTATTGCACTTACAAAAAAATTTTTTGTTATCTTTAATCTATAATCACGTGAAGATCATTATGATCACCAAGTACAACATGTCCCCCCAAAATGCCCCATTACGGACGCTGCCCATCAGCGTAGTTGGATGCTGTAGACCCCGTCACCATGTTTCCCACCACACACACCGTTACAGTCGCTGTCCACATGCGTGTAGTAAGTTGCTGTAGAAACACTTCTCTTCTATGTGTTGCACAGCCTTCCCCATGCTCCCACCACCCCACACAGTATAAATGCTAATCCTAATGCTCCCTTTCTTTCTGCCCGCCCTTATCCCTCCCTTCCCACCCACCATGCCCATTCCCTTTCCCTTTGGTAACTGTTAGTCCACTCTCGGCTTCTGTGAGTCTGCTGCTGTTCATTTCCTTCAGTTTTTCTTGTTTTTATACTCCACACAAGGGTGAAATCATTTGGTACTTATCTTTCTTTGCCTGGCCTATTTCACTGAGCATAGTAGTCTCTAGCTCCATCCACGTTGTTCCAAATGGTAGGATTCGTTTTTTTCTTATGGCTGCTTACTGCACTTTTCAAACTGGATTTCTGTCTTCTCTTTTGTCTGTAGTTTAGCTATGTGCTTTCACCTTTGCTCTCCTGGTTATGAGCAATAGCTTTGTGTTAATCGATACTTACCTATATTTTTCTATCTGCCTGTCTATCTATCTATCATTCAATCAATCAGTCATCTTTTTATCTGAACATCTGTCCTTGTATGCAGAACAGTTAACAACATAGACTATGTCCCTTCCCTACGTTATGCTTACAAAAACCTTGCAAGGTAACTAGGCCGTAAGGAGAGCACTGGGTTCACCGAGACACTTGCAGGTCGAGTCAGAAGTGTACCTACAAAACCAGGAAATGGTGGTGCAGGGACTTGTACCCGTGTCTCTGTCCTCTCTCCTCTTTTATCTCCTTCTCACTTGCTGACTGTATTTAGCCACATTCATTGACTAAGTGCTCCCTGAAGACCACAGGTATCGTTCCTCTTTGACATTTGTCAACAGAAAAGTAAACTTGGTGCTTGCTCACCGCCATGTTTGAGGGATATTGGCGTGATAAACCCTGATAGGAGGGAGGGACAAATAAAAAGTAACACTGATTTCTAGACAGGAGCAGTTGGGAGAGAAGAGTGTGTTGTGGAGTGAAGTGTTTATTTCAGTGTCCAAACTTCCCTCTTTACCTGGTTATTACTTCTTTACATTCGTGGACATCATAAAACCCACTGATTTCAAAGGCCCAGACCCATATTATTACAGCAATTCAGTTGTTGAGTTGAGAGAAAATGAGGAGGATGTTTGCTGCACCACTAAATCTATGGCTGGGCACTGGTGATACCAAACAAAAAGCATTCACAGTGGCCATATAGGTCTATTTACTACTGACTGTCTCGGGGGCACAGACAGAGTCCATTTGACTGATTGTTTGTTTTACAGATTCACTTGTGTTGGGTACCTCTCCCCACCCCTTCGGCTTGCAGTTTGTCTGTGTCCTTGGTCTCAAGTGAGTCTCCTGTAAGGGAGCACGTAGTTGTTCTTGAGTTTTCATCCCTTCTTTTAAACCAGTGTCTTTTGTTTGGAGCACTCAAAGCCTGTCCTTTTACACTGATGATTCAGAGCTGTGCCCTTATTGCACTTTAAAATTCTTTTTTTGTTATCATTAATCTACAATCACATGCAGAACATTATGTTTAGTAGGATCCCCCTTTCACAAAGTTCGCTCCAAAAACCTCTAAGAGTAGGTGTCCATCAGCATAGTTGGATGCTGTAGACTACTTCACCATGTCCCCACACACAGACCCCCTTACAGTCGCTGTCCATCAGCGTGTAGTAATATGCTGTAGAATCTCTAACTTTCTTCTCTGTGTTGTACAGCCCTCCCCATGACCAGCCGATCCCATGCATTATTCATGCTAATCATAATGTCTCCTTTCTTTGTTCCCAACCTTATCCCTCCCTTATCACCCACCCGCCCCTGTCCTTTTCTCTTTGGTATCTGTTAGTCTACTCTCAGGTTCTGGTATTCTGCTGCTTTTTTTTCCATCAGTTTTTTTTTTAATACTCCACACATGAGGGAAATCATTGGGTACTTAACTTTCTCCTCCTGTTCTTTTTCACTGAGCATACTACCGTCTAGCTCCACCCACATCATTGTAAATGGAAGGATTTGTTTTCTTTTTATGGCTGCTTATTGTACTTTTTAAACGGGATTTCACTCTTCCTTTTTGTTTGTAGTATCGCTATGTGCTTTCACCATTTATCTCCCGATTATGAGCAATAGCTTTCTGTTAATTGATATATATCTCTATCTATCTATCTATCTATCTATCTATCTATCTATCTATCTATCTATCTATCTGTCTGTCTGTCTGTCTGTCTGTCTGTCTGTCTGTCTGTCTATCTATCTATCTACCTTTAATTCCTATCTATCTATCATGGCTATCATCTATCTATCATGTCTATCATCTATCTATCTATCATCTGTCATCTATCTATCTATCTATCTATGAATCAATCATCTTTTTGTCTGCCAATCTATCCTTATGTACAGAACAGTTAACAACATAGCCTATATCACCTTTCCTACATTATGCTTCCAAAAATCTTGCAAGTTGAGTATTCTGTATTGAGAGCACTGGGTTCACTGAGACACTTGCAGGTCGAGTAAGCAACGTGTGCTTACAAAACCGGTAAATTGTGTTGCAGGAACTTGAACCCATATCTCTGTCCTCTGTCCTCTTTTCCCTCTTTCTCGCTTGCTGACTGTATTTTGCCACATTCATTGACTAAGTGCTTGCTGAGGATCACAAGTATTCTTCGTCTGGGCCTGTCGTAGACAGTAAAGTATACTTGGTGTTTTGCTTACCACCATGTTTGAGGGAAATCGGCGTGATCACCATTGATAGGAGGAGGGTCAAATAAAAAGTAACACCTATGTCTAGACAGGAGCATTTGGGAGCAAGGAGAGTGTTGCGGATTTACGTGTTTCTTTGAGTGTCCTAACTTCCCTCAATAGGGGTTTATTGCTTCTTTACATTCGTGAATATCATAAAACCCTCTGATTTCAAAAGCCCAGACTCATATTATTACAGCAATTCTGTGGTTGAGGTGAGAAAAAATGAGAAGGACGTTGGTGTACCACGAAATCTATGGCTGGGCACTGCTGTAACCAAACAAAAAGAATTCACAGTGGCTAGATGGCGCTATTTTCTACTGAATGTCTCTGGGGACTCAAACAGAATCAATTTATTTGTTTGTTTGTTCCTCATTTTCACTTGTAGGGTACCTATCTCCACATATTCGGCATGAAGTTTGTCTGTGTCCTTGGATCGCAAGTGAGTCTGCTGTAAGGGAGCACAAAGGTGGTCTTGAGTTTTCATCCCTTCTTCTAACACTGTGTCTTTTGGTTGGAGCACTCAAAGCCTGTCCTTTTATTCTGATGATTCAGGGCTGTTCCCTTAATGCATTAAAAAAAAATTTTTTGTTATCATTAAGCTACAATCACGTGAAGAACATTATGTTTACTAGGCTTCCGATTCACCATTCCCCCCGTAAAACCTCTTAGGTCTCTGCCCATCAGCATGTAGTAAGATGGTGTATAATCCCTACTGTCCTCTCTGTGTTGTACAGACCTCCCCATGCTCCTCCTACCACACATAGTATACACGCTAATACTCATGCCCCCAATGCAACCTTTCTTTCTCCCCGCCCTTATCCCTCCCTTCCCACCCAACCTACCCAGTCCCTTTCCCTTTGGTAACTGTTGGTCCACTCGCGGGTTCTGTGAGTCTGCTGCTATTTTTTTCCTTCAGATTTTCTTAGTTGTTATACTCCACACATGAGTGAAATCATCCGTTTCTTGTCTTTCTCCGCCTGGCCTATTTCTCTGAACATAGTACCCTCTAGTTCCATCCACGTTATTGCAAATGATATGATTTGTTTTCTTCTTATGGCTGCTTACTACACTTTTTAAACTGGATTTCTGTCTTCTCTTTTGTCTGTAGTTTCGCTATGTGCTTTCTCCTTTGCTCTCCTTGTTATGAACAATAGCTAATCGATAAGTACCTATAGCTATCTATCTGTCTGTCTATCTATCTATCAATCTATCAATCAGTCAATCATCTTTTCGTCTGCCCATCTGTCTTTTTGTACAGAACAGTTATCAACATAACCTGTGTCACTTGCTTACGTTGTGCTTCCAAAAATCTTTCAAGCTAACTAGTCTGCAGGGAAAGCTCTTGGTTCACCGAGACTCTTGCAGGTAGAGTCAGCCGCATATTCCTACAAAACCAGGAAAGTTTGCTGCAGGGTCTTGAACCCGTGTCTCTGTCCTCTCTCCTCTTTTATCTCCTTCTCACTTGCTGACTGTATTTAGTCACATTCATTGACTAAGGTCTTCCTGATGTTCACAAGTATCCTTCCTCTGGGTCTGTTTTTGACAGAAAAGTAAACTTGGTGCTTTGCTCACCACGATGTTTGAGGGACATCGGCGTGATCACCGCTGATAGGATGGAACGACAAATGAAATTGAAAACCAATTACTAGACAGGAGCAGTTGTTAGCAAAGAGTGTGTTGTGGAGTGACGTGTTTATTTGAGTGTCCAAACTTCCCTCTTTATATAGTTATTACTTCTTTACATTCATGAACATCATAAAACCCACTGATTACAAAGGCCCAGACGCATATTTTTACAGAAATTCTGTTGTTGAGGTGAGAGAAAATGAAAAGGACGTTGCTCTACCACTAAATCTATGTCTGGGCACGGATGAAATAAAAAAAAAGAATTCACGGTGGAAAGATAGGGCTATTTTCTACTGACTGTCTCTGTGGACTCAAACAGAGTCCATTTGTTTGATTGTTTGTATTTCAGTTTCACTTGTGTTGGGTACCTGTCCTCACCCCTTCGGCTTGTAGTTTGTCTGTTTCCTTGGATCTCAAGTGAGTCTCCTGTAAGGGAGCACATAAGTGGTCTTGAGTTTTCGTCCTTCTTTGAACCCTGCGTCTTTTGATTTGGAGCTCTCAAAGCCTGTCCTTTTATTCTGATGATTCAGAGCTGTGCCCTTATTGTACTTAATAATTTTTTTTTGTTATCATTAACCTACAATCACTTGAGTAACATTATGTTTACTAGGCTCCACCGTTCACCAAGTCCCCCACAAAAACCTCTTACAGTTGCTGTCAATCAGCGGAGTTGGATGCTGTAGACCCATTCACTGTTTTCCCCCACACACACCCCATTACAATCGCTGTCCATCAGCGAGTAGTAAGATGCTGTAGAATCTCTACTTGTCTTCTCTGTGTTGTACAGCCCTCCCCATGCCCCCCTGAACCAACTCATTATACATGCTAAACCTAATCTCCCATTTCTTTCTCCCCGCCCTTATCCCTCCTTTCCCAACCACCCTGCCAAGTCCCTTTCCCTTTCGTAACTGTTAGTCCACTCTCGGATTCTGTGAGTCTGCTGCTATTTTTTTCCTTCAGTGTTTCTTTGTTGTTATACTCCACACGAGTTAAATCATTTGGTACTTGTCTTTCTCCACCTGGCCTCTTTCACTGAGCATACTACCGTCTTGCTCCATCCACGTCATTGCTAATGGTACCATTTGTTTTCTTCTTATGGCTGCTAACTGCAGTTTTTAAACTGGACTTCATTCTAACTTTCTGTTTGTAGTTTCGCTATGTGCTTCACCATTGATCTCCTGGTTATGAGCAATAGCTTTGTGTTAATCGAAATGTATCTGTTTCTATCTATCTATCTATCTGTCTGTCTGTCTGACTATCTATCCATCCTTCTATCTTTCTTACTATCTATCTATCATCTATCTTTCTATCTATCTATCCTTCTATCTTTCTTTCTATGTATCTATCTTTCTATCTATTTATCTATCTTCTTATCATCTATCTCTCATGTCTCTCTTCTATCTATGTATCTATCTATATATCATCTACCATCTATCTATCTGTCTATCTATGTATCTATGAATAAATCATCTTTTTTTCTGCCTTTCTATCCTTATGTACAGAACAGTTAACAACATCGCCTATGTCAGTTCCCTATATTATGCTTCCAAGAATCTTGCAAGGTAACTAGGCCGTAGGGAGAGCACTGAGTTCATTGAGACACTTGCAGGTCAAGTCAGCCACGTGTGCTTACAAAACCAGTATGTGGTGTTGCAGGGACTTGCACCCATATCTCTGTCCTCTGTCCTATTTTAACTCCTTCTCGCTTCCTGACTGTATTTAGCCACATTCAATTGCTAAGTGCTCCCTGAAGACCACAAGTATCCCTCCTCTGGGTTTGTTGAAGACAGAAAAGTATACATTGTGCTCTGCTCACCACCAACTTTGAGGGACATCGTTGGGAGAACAGATGATAGGAGGAGGGACAAATAAAAAGGAACACCTATTTATAGACAGGAGCATTTGGGAGCAATGAGAGTGTTGTGGAGTTACGTGTTTGTTTGAGTGTCCAAATTTCCCTCTTTAGGAGGTTATTACTTCTCTACATTCAAGAACATTATAAAACCCAGTGATTTCCAATGACCAGATGCATATTATTGCAGCAATTCAGTTGTTGAGGTGATAAAAAATGAGACGGACGTTGCTGTACCACTAAATCTATGGCTGGGCACTGCTGAAACCAAACAAAAAGAATTCACGGTGGCTAGATAGGGCTATTTTGTACTGACTGTCTCTGGGTACTCAAACAGAATCCATTTGTTTGTTTGTTTCTCAGTTTCACTTGTGTTGGGTACCTGTCCCCACCCCTTCAGCTTTTAGTTTGTCTGTGTCCTTGGATCTCAAGTGAGTCTTCAGTAAGGGAGCACATATGTGTTCTTGAGTTTTCATCCCTTCCTCTAACTCTGTGTCTTTTGAATGGAGCACTCAGAGTCTGTCCTTTTATTCTGACAATTTAGAGCAGTGTCCTTATTGCACTTACAAAAAAATTTTTTGTTATCTTTAATCTATAATCACGTGAAGATCATTATGATCACCAAGTACAACATGTCCCCCCAAAATGCCCCATTACGGACGCTGCCCATCAGCGTAGTTGGATGCTGTAGACCCCGTCACCATGTTTCCCACCACACACACCGTTACAGTCGCTGTCCACATGCGTGTAGTAAGTTGCTGTAGAAACACTTCTCTTCTATGTGTTGCACAGCCTTCCCCATGCTCCCACCACCCCACACAGTATAAATGCTAATCCTAATGCTCCCTTTCTTTCTGCCCGCCCTTATCCCTCCCTTCCCACCCACCATGCCCATTCCCTTTCCCTTTGGTAACTGTTAGTCCACTCTCGGCTTCTGTGAGTCTGCTGCTGTTCATTTCCTTCAGTTTTTCTTTGTTTTTATACTCCACACAAGGGTAAAATCATTTGGTACTTATCTTTCTTTGCCTGGCCTATTTCACTGAGCATAGTAGTCTCTAGCTCCATCCACGTTGTTCCAAATGGTAGGATTCGTTTTTTTCTTATGGCTGCTTACTGCACTTTTCAAACTGGATTTCTGTCTTCTCTTTTGTCTGTAGTTTAGCTATGTGCTTTCACCTTTGCTCTCCTGGTTATGAGCAATAGCTTTGTGTTAATCGATACTTACCTATATTTTTCTATCTGCCTGTCTATCTATCTATCATTCAATCAATCAGTCATCTTTTTATCTGAACATCTGTCCTTGTATGCAGAACAGTTAACAACATAGACTATGTCCCTTCCCTACGTTATGCTTACAAAAACCTTGCAAGGTAACTAGGCCGTAAGGAGAGCACTGGCTTCACCGAGACACTTGCAGGTCGAGTCAGAAGTGTACCTACAAAACCAGGAAATGGTGGTGCAGGGACTTGTACCCGTGTCTCTGTCCTCTCTCCTCTTTTATCTCCTTCTCACTTGCTGACTGTATTTAGCCACATTCATTGACTAAGTGCTCCCTGAAGACCACAGGTATCGTTCCTCTTTGACATTTGTCAACAGAAAAGTAAACTTGGTGCTTGCTCACCGCCATGTTTGAGGGATATTGGCGTGATAAACCCTGATAGGAGGGAGGGACAAATAAAAAGTAACACTGATTTCTAGACAGGAGCAGTTGGGAGAGAAGAGTGTGTTGTGGAGTGAAGTGTTTATTTCAGTGTCCAAACTTCCCTCTTTACCTGGTTATTACTTCTTTACATTCGTGGACATCATAAAACCCACTGATTTCAAAGGCCCACACCCATATTATTACAGCAATTCAGTTGTTGAGTTGAGAGAAAATGAGAAGGATGTTGCTGCACCACTAAATCTATGGCTGGGCACTGCTGATACCAGAAAAAAAGCATTCACAGTGGCCATATAGGTCTATTTACTACTGACTGTCTCGGGGGCACAGACAGAATCCATTTGACTGATTGTTTGTTTTACAGATTCACTTGTGTTGGGTACCTCTCCCCACCCCTTCGGCTTGCAGTTTGTCTGTGTCCTTGGTCTCAAGTGAGTCTCCTGTAAGGGAGCACGTAGTTGTTCTTGAGTTTTCATCCCTTCTTTTAAACCAGTGTCTTTTGTTTGGAGCACTCAAAGCCTGTCCTTTTACACTGATGATTCAGAGCTGTGCCCTTATTGCACTTTAAAATTCTTTTTTTGTTATCATTAATCTACAATCACATGCAGAACATTATGTTTAGTAGGATCCCCCTTTCACAAAGTTCGCTCCAAAAACCTCTAAGAGTAGGTGTCCATCAGCATAGTTGGATGCTGTAGACTACTTCACCATGTCCCCACACACAGACCCCGTTACAGTCGCTGTCCATCAGCGTGTAGTAATATGCTGTAGAATCTCTAACTTTCTTCTCTGTGTTGTACGGCCCTCCCCATGGCCAGCCGATCCCATGCATTATTCATGCTAATTATAATGTCTCCTTTCTTTGTTCCCAACCTTATCCCTCCCTTATCACCCACCCGCCCCTGTCCTTTTCTCTTTGGTATCTGTTAGTCTACTCTCAGGTTCTGGTATTCTGCTGCTTTTTTTTCCATCAGTTTTTTTTTTTAATACTCCACACATGAGGGAAATCATTGGGTACTTATCTTTCTCCTCCTGTTCTTTTTCACTGAGCATACTACCGTCTAGCTCCACCCACATCATTGTAAATGGAAGGATTTGTTTTCTTCTTATGGCTGCTTATTGTACTTTTTAAACGGGATTTCACTCTTCCTTTTTGTTTGTAGTATCGCTATGTGCTTTCACCATTTATCTCCCGGTTATGAGCGATAGCTTTCTGTTAATTGATAAGTATCTGTATCTATCTATCTATCTATCTATCTATCTATCTATCTATCTATCTATCTATCTGTCTGTCTGTCTGTCTGTCTGTCTGTCTGTCTGTCTGTCGGTCTATCTATCTATCTACCTTTAATTCCTATCTATCTATCATGGCTATCATCTATCTATCATGTCTATCATCTATCTATCTATCATCTGTCATCTATCTATCTATCTATCTATGAATCAATCATCTTTTTGTCTGCCAATCTATCCTTATGTACAGAACAGTTAACAACATAGCCTATATCACCTTTCCTACATTATGCTTCCAAAAATCTTGCAAGTTGAGTATTCTGTATTGAGAGCACTGGGTTCACTGAGACACTTGCAGGTCGAGTAAGCAACGTGTGCTTACAAAACCGGTAAATGGTGTTGCAGGAACTTGAACCCATATCTCTGTCCTCTGTCCTCTTTTCCCTCTTTCTCGCTTGCTGACTGTATTTTGCCACATTCATTGACTAAGTGCTTCCTGAGGATCACAAGTATTCTTCGTCTGGGCCTGTCGTAGACAGTAAAGTATACTTGGTGTTTTGCTTACCACCATGTTTGAGGGAAATCGGCGTGATCACCATTGATAGGAGGAGGGTCAAATAAAAAGTAACACCTATGTCTAGACAGGAGCATTTGGGAGCAAGGAGAGTGTTGCGGATTTACGTGTTTCTTTGAGTGTCCTAACTTCCCTCAATAGGGGTTTATTGCTTCTTTACATTCGTGAATATCATAAAACCCACTGATTTCTAAAGCCCAGACTCATATTATTACAGCAATTCTGTGGTTGAGGTGAGAAAAAATGAGAAGGACGTTGGTGTACCACTAAATCTATGGCTGGGCACTGCTGTAACCAAACAAAAAGAATTCACAGTGGCTAGATGGCGCTATTTTCTACTGAATGTCTCTGGGGACTCAAACAGAATCAATTTATTTGTTTGTTTGTTTCTCATTTTCACTTGTAGGGTACCTATCTCCACATATTCGGCATGAAGTTTGTCTGTGTCCTTGGATCGCAAGTGAGTCTGCTGTAAGGGAGCACAAAGGTGGTCTTGAGATTTCATCCCTTCTTCTAACACTGTGTCTTTTGGTTGGAGCACTCAAAGCCTGTCCTTTTATTCTGATGATTCAGGGCTGTTCCCTTAATGCATTAAAAAAAATTTTTTTGTTATCATTAAGCTACAATCACGTGAAGAACATTATGTTTACTAGGCATCCGATTCACCATTCCCCCCGTAAAACCTCTTAGGTCTCTGCCCATCAGCATGTAGTAAGATGGTGTATAATCCCTACTGTCCTCTCTGTGTTGTACAGACCTCCCCATGCTCCTCCTACCACACATAGTATACACGCTAATACTCATGCCCCCAATGCAACCTTTCTTTCTCCCCGCCCTTATCCCTCCCTTCCCACCCAACCTACCCAGTCCCTTTCCCTTTGGTAACTGTTGGTCCACTCGCGGGTTCTGTGAGTCTGCTGCTATTTTTCTCCTTCAGATTTTCTTAGTTGTTATACTCCTCACATGAGTGAAATCATCCGTTTCTTGTCTTTCTCCGCCTGGCCTATTTCTCTGAACATAGTACCCTCTAGTTCCATCCACGTTATTGCAAATGATACGATTTGTTTTCTTCTTATGGCTGCTTACTGCACTTTTTAAACTGGATTTCTGTCTTCTCTTTTGTCTGTAGTTTCGCTATGTGCTTTCTCCTTTGCTCTCCTTGTTATGAACAATAGCTAATCGATAAGTACCTATATCTATCTATCTGTCTGTCTATCTATCTATCAATCTATCAATCAGTCAATCATCTTTTTGTCTGCCCATCTGTCCTTTTGTACAGAACAGTTATCAACATAACCTGTGTCACTTGCTTACGTTGTGCTTCCAAAAATCTTTCAAGCTAACTAGTCTGCAGGGAAAGCTCTTGGTTCACCGAGACTCTTGCAGGTAGAGTCAGCCGCATATTCCTACAAAACCAGGAAAGTTTGCTGCAGGGTCTTGAACCCGTGTCTCTGTCCTCTCTCCTCTTTTATCTCCTTCTCACTTGCTGACTGTATTTAGTCACATTCATTGACTAAGGTCTTCCTGATGTTCACAAGTATCCTTCCTCTGGGTCTGTTTTTGACAGAAAAGTAAACTTGGTGCTTTGCTCACCACCATGTTTGAGGGACATCGGCGTGATCACCGCTGATAGGATGGAACGACAAATGAAATTGAAAACCAATTACTAGACAGGAGCAGTTGTTAGCAAAGAGTGTGTTGTGGAGTGACGTGTTTATTTGAGTGTCCAAACTTCCCTCTTTATATAGTTATTACTTCTTTACATTCATGAACATCATAAAACCCACTGATTACAAAGGCCCAGACGCATATTTTTACAGAAATTCTGTTGTTGAGGTGAGAGAAAATGAAAAGGACGTTGCTCTACCACTAAATCTATGGCTGGGCACGGATGAAATAAAAGAAAAGAATTCACGGTGGAAAGATAGGGCTATTTTCTACTGACTGTCTCTGTGGACTCAAACAGAGTCCATTTGTTTGATTGTTTGTATTTCAGTTTCACTTGTGTTGGGTACCTGTCCTCACCCCTTCGGCTTGTAGTTTGTCTGTTTCCTTGGATCTCAAGTGAGTCTCCTGTAAGGGAGCACATAAGTGGTCTTGAGTTTTCGTCCTTCTTTGAACCCTGCGTCTTTTGATTTGGAGCTCTCAAAGCCTGTCCTTTTATTCTGATGATTCAGAGCTGTGCCCTTATTGTACTTAATAATTTTTTTTTGTTATCATTAACCTACAATCACTTGAGTAACATTATGTTTACTAGGCTCCACCGTTCACCAAGTCCCCCACAAAAACCTCTTACAGTTGCTGTCAATCAGCGGAGTTGGATGCTGTAGACCCATTCACTGTTTTCCCCCACACACACCCCATTACAATCGCTGTCCATCAGCGAGTAGTAAGATGCTGTAGAATCTCTACTTGTCTTCTCTGTGTTGTACAGCCCTCCCCATGCCCCCCTGAACCAACTCATTATACATGCTAAACCTAATCTCCCATTTCTTTCTCCCCGCCCTTATCCCTCCTTTCCCAACCACCCTGCCAAGTCCCTTTCCCTTTCGTAACTGTTAGTCCACTCTCGGATTCTGTGAGTCTGCTGCTATTTTTTTCCTTCAGTGTTTCTTTGTTGTTATACTCCACACGAGTTAAATCATTTGGTACTTGTCTTTCTCCACCTGGCCTCTTTCACTGAGCATACTACCGTCTTGCTCCATCCACGTCATTGCTAATGGTACCATTTGTTTTCTTCTTATGGCTGCTAACTGCAGTTTTTAAACTGGACTTCATTCTAACTTTCTGTTTGTAGTTTCGCTATGTGCTTCACCATTGATCTCCTGGTTATGAGCAATAGCTTTGTGTTAATCGAAATGTATCTGTTTCTATCTATCTATCTATCTGTCTGTCTGTCTGACTATCTATCCATCCTTCTATCTTTCTTACTATCTATCTATCATCTATCTTTCTATCTATCTATCCTTCTATCTTTCTTTCTATGTATCTTTCTTTCTATCTATTTATCTATCTTCTTATCATCTATCTCTCATGTCTCTCTTCTATCTATGTATCTATCTATCTATCATCTACCATCTATCTATCTGTCTATCTATGTATCTATGAATAAATCATCTTTTTTTCTGCCTTTCTATCCTTATGTACAGAACAGTTAACAACATCGCCTATGTCAGTTCCCTATATTATGCTTCCAAGAATCTTGCAAGGTAACTAGGCCGTAGGGAGAGCACTGAGTTCATTGAGACACTTGCAGGTCAAGTCAGCCACGTGTGCTTACAAAACCAGTATGTGGTGTTGCAGGGACTTGCACCCATATCTCTGTCCTCTGTCCTATTTTAACTCCTTCTCGCTTCCTGACTGTATTTAGCCACATTCAATTGCTAAGTGCTCCCTGAAGACCACAAGTATCCCTCCTCTGGGTTTGTTGAAGACAGAAAAGTATACATTGTGCTCTGCTCACCACCAACTTTGTGGGACATCGGTGGGAGAACCGATGATAGGAGGAGGGACAAATAAAAAGGAACACCTATTTATAGACAGGAGCATTTGGGAGCAATGAGAGTGTTGTGGAGTTACGTGTTTGTTTGAGTGTCCAAATTTCCCTCTTTAGGAGGTTATTACTTCTCTACATTCAAGAACATTATAAAACCCAGTGATTTCCAATGACCAGATGCATATTATTGCAGCAATTCAGTTGTTGAGGTGATAAAAAATGAGACGGACGTTGCTGTACCACTAAATCTATGGCTGGGCACTGCTGAAACCAAACAAAAAGAATTCACGGTGGCTAGATAGGGCTATTTTGTACTGACTGTCTCTGGGTACTCAAACAGAATCCATTTGTTTGTTTGTTTCTCAGTTTCACTTGTGTTGGGTACCTGTCCCCACCCCTTCAGCTTGGAGTTTGTCTGTGTCCTTGGATCTCAAGTGAGTCTTCAGTAAGGGAGCACATATGTGTTCTTGAGTTTTCATCCCTTCCTCTAACTCTGTGTCTTTTGAATGGAGCACTCAGAGTCTGTCCTTTTATTCTGACAATTTAGAGCAGTGTCCTTATTGCACTTACAAAAAAATTTTTTGTTATCTTTAATCTATAATCACGTGAAGATCATTATGATCACCAAGTACAACATGTCCCCCCAAAATGCCCCATTACGGACGCTGCCCATCAGCGTAGTTGGATGCTGTAGACCCCGTCACCATGTTTCCCACCACACACACCGTTACAGTCGCTGTCCACATGCGTGTAGTAAGTTGCTGTAGAAACACTTCTCTTCTATGTGTTGCACAGCCTTCCCCATGCTCCCACCACCCCACACAGTATAAATGCTAATCCTAATGCTCCCTTTCTTTCTGCCCGCCCTTATCCCTCCCTTCCCACCCACCATGCCCATTCCCTTTCCCTTTGGTAACTGTTAGTCCACTCTCGGCTTCTGTGAGTCTGCTGCTGTTCATTTCCTTCAGTTTTTCTTTGTTTTTATACTCCACACAAGGGTGAAATCATTTGGTACTTATCTTTCTTTGCCTGGCCTATTTCACTGAGCATAGTAGTCTCTAGCTCCATCCACGTTGTTCCAAATGGTAGGATTCGTTTTTTTCTTATGGCTGCTTACTGCACTTTTCAAACTGGATTTCTGTCTTCTCTTTTGTCTGTAGTTTAGCTATGTGCTTTCACTTTTGCTCTCCTGGTTATGAGCAATAGCTTTGTGTTAATCGATACTTACCTATATTTTTCTATCTGCCTGTCTATCTATCTATCATTCAATCAATCAGTCATCTTTTTATCTGAACATCTGTCCTTGTATGCAGAACAGTTAACAACATAGACTATGTCCCTTCCCTACGTTATGCTTACAAAAACCTTGCAAGGTAACTAGGCCGTAAGGAGAACACTGGGTTCACCGAGACACTTGCAGGTCGAGTCAGAAGTGTACCTACAAAACCAGGAAATGGTGGTGCAGGGACTTGTACCCGTGTCTCTGTCCTCTCTCCTCTTTTATCTCCTTCTCACTTGCTGACTGTATTTAGCCACATTCATTGACTAAGTGCTCCCTGAAGACCACAGGTATCGTTCCTCTTTGACATTTGTCAACAGAAAAGTAAACTTGGTGCTTGCTCACCGCCATGTTTGAGGGATATTGGCGTGATAAACCCTGATAGGAGGGAGGGACAAATAAAAAGTAACACTGATTTCTAGACAGGAGCAGTTGGGAGAGAAGAGTGTGTTGTGGAGTGAAGTGTTTATTTCAGTGTCCAAACTTCCCTCTTTACCTGGTTATTACTTCTTTACATTCGTGGACATCATAAAACCCACTGATTTCAAAGGCCCAGACCCATATTATTACAGCAATTCAGTTGTTGAGTTGAGAGAAAATGAGGAGGATGTTTGCTGCACCACTAAATCTATGGTTGGGCACTGGTGATACAAAACAAAAAGCATTCACAGTGGCCATATAGGTCTATTTACTACTGACTGTCTCGGGGGCACAGACAGAGTCCATTTGACTGATTGTTTGTTTTACAGATTCACTTGTGTTGGGTACCTCTCCCCACCCCTTCGGCTTGCAGTTTGTCTGTGTCCTTGGTCTCAAGTGAGTCTCCTGTAAGGGAGCACGTAGTTGTTCTTGAGTTTTCATCCCTTCTTTTAAACCAGTGTCTTTTGTTTGGAGCACTCAAAGCCTGTCCTTTTACACTGATGATTCAGAGCTGTGCCCTTATTGCACTTTAAAATTCTTTTTTTGTTATCATTAATCTACAATCACATGCAGAACATTATGTTTAGTAGGATCCCCCTTTCACAAAGTTCGCTCCAAAAACCTCTAAGAGTAGGTGTCCATCAGCATAGTTGGATGCTGTAGACTACTTCACCATGTCCCCACACACAGACTCCGTTACAGTCGCTGTCCATCAGCGTGTAGTAATATGCTGTAGAATCTCTAACTTTCTTCTCTGTGTTGTACGGCCCTCCCCATGACCAGCCGATCCCATGCATTATTCATGCTAATTATAATGTCTCCTTTCTTTGTTCCCAACCTTATCCCTCCCTTATCACCCACCCGCCCCTGTCCTTTTCTCTTTGGTATCTGTTAGTCTACTCTTAGGTTCTGGTATTCTGCTGCTTTTTTTTCCAATCAGTTTTTTTTTTAATACTCCACACATGAGGGAAATCATTGGGTACTTATCTTTCTCCTCCTGTTCTTTTTCACTGAGCATACTACCGTCTAGCTCCACCCACATCATTGTAAATGGAAGGATTTGTTTTCTTCTTATGGCTGCTTATTGTACTTTTTAAACGGGATTTCACTCTTCCTTTTTGTTTGTATTATCGCTATGTGCTTTCACCATTTATCTCCCGGTTATGAGCAATAGCTTTCTGTTAATTGATATGTATCTGTATCTATCTATCTATCTATCTATCTATCTATCTATCTATCTATCTATCTATCTATCTATCATCTATCTATCTATCTATCTATCTATCTATCTATCTATCTATCTATCTATCTATCTATCTACCTATCTGTCTGTCTGTCTGTCTGTCTATCTACCTATCTACCTTTAATTCCTATCTATCTATCATGGCTATCATCTATCTATCATGTCTATCATCTATCTATCTATCATCTGTCATCTATCTATCTATCTATCTATGAATCAATCATCTTTTTGTCTGCCAATCTATCCTTATGTACAGAACAGTTAACAACATAGCCTATATCACCTTTCCTACATTATGCTTCCAAAAATCTTGCAAGTTGAGTATTCTGTATTGAGAGCACTGGGTTCACTGAGACACTTGCAGGTCGAGTAAGCAACGTGTGCTTACAAAACCGGTAAATGGTGTTGCAGGAACTTGAACCCATATCTCTGTCCTCTGTCCTCTTTTCCCTCTTTCTCGCTTGCTGACTGTATTTTGCCACATTCATTGACTAAGTGCTTGCTGAGGATCACAAGTATTCTTCGTCTGGGCCTGTCGTAGACAGTAAAGTATACTTGGTGTTTTGCTTACCACCATGTTTGAGGGAAATCGGCGTGATCACCATTGATAGGAGGAGGGTCAAATAAAAAGTAACACCTATGTCTAGACAGGAGCATTTGGGAGCAAGGAGAGTGTTGCGGATTTACGTGTTTCTTTGAGTGTCCTAACTTCCCTCAATAGGGGTTTATTGCTTCTTTACATTCGTGAATATCATAAAACCCACTGAATTCAAAAGCCCAGACTCATATTATTACAGCAATTCTGTGGTTGTGGTGAGAAAAAATGAGAAGGACGTTGGTGTACCACTAAATCTATGGCTGGGCACTGCTGTAACCAAACAAAAAGAATTCACAGTGGCTAGATGGCGCTATTTTCTACTGAATGTCTCTGGGGACTCAAACAGAATCAATTTATTTGTTTGTTTGTTTCTCATTTTCACTTGTAGGGTACCTATCTCCACATATTCGGCATGAAGTTTGTCTGTGTCCTTGGATCGCAAGTGAGTCTGCTGTAAGGGAGCACAAAGGTGGTCTTGAGTTTTCATCCCTTCTTCTAACACTGTGTCTTTCGGTTGGAGCACTCAAAGCCTGTCCTTTTATTCTGATGATTCAGGGCTGTTCCCTTAATGCATTAAAAAAAATTTTTTTGTTATCATTAAGCTACAATCACGTGAAGAACATTATGTTTACTAGGCTTCCGATTCACCATTTCCCCCGTAAAACCTCTTAGGTCTCTGCCCATCAGCATGTAGTAAGATGGTGTATAATCCCTACTGTCCTCTCTGTGTTGTACAGACCTCCCCATGCTCCTCCTACCACACATAGTATACACGCTAATACTCATGCCCCCAATGCAACCTTTCTTTTTCCCCGCCCTTATCCCTCCCTTCCCACCCAACCTACCCAGTCCCTTTCCCTTTGGTAACTGTTGGTCCACTCGCGGGTTCTGTGAGTCTGCTGCTATTTATTTCCTTCAGATTTTCTTAGTTGTTATACTCCACACATGAGTGAAATCATCCGTTTCTTGTCTTTCTCCACCTGGCCTATTTCTCTGAACATAGTACCCTCTAGTTCCATCCACGTTATTGCAAATGATATGATTTGTTTTCTTCTTATGGCTGCTTACTACACTTTTTAAACTGGATTTCTGTCTTCTCTTTTGTCTGTAGTTTCGCTATGTGCTTTCTCCTTTGCTCTCCTTGTTATGAACAATAGCTAATCGATAAGTACCTATATCTATCTATCTGTCTGTCTATCTATCTATCAATCTATCAATCAGTCAATCATCTTTTTGTCTGCCCATCTGTCCTTTTGTACAGAACAGTTATCAACATAACCTGTGTCACTTGCTTACGTTGTGCTTCCAAAAATCTTTCAAGCTAACTAGTCTGCAGGGAAAGCTCTTGGTTCACCGAGACTCTTGCAGGTAGAGTCAGCCGCATATTCCTACAAAACCAGGAAAGTTTGCTGCAGGGTCTTGAACCCGTGTCTCTGTCCTCTCTCCTCTTTTATCTCCTTCTCACTTGCTGACTGTATTTAGTCACATTCATTGACTAAGGTCTTCCTGATGTTCACAAGTATCCTTCCTCTGGGTCTGTTTTTGACAGAAAAGTAAACTTGGTGCTTTGCTCACCACCATGTTTGAGGGACATCGGCGTGATCACCGCTGATAGGATGGAACGACAAATGAAATTGAAAACCAATTACTAGACAGGAGCAGTTGTTAGCAAAGAGTGTGTTGTGGAGTGACGTGTTTATTTTTGTGTCCAAACTTCCCTCTTTATATAGTTATTACTTCTTTACATTCATGAACATCATAAAACCCACTGATTACAAAGGCCCAGACGCATATTTTTACAGAAATTCTGTTGTTGAGGTGAGAGAAAATGAAAAGGACGTTGCTCTACCACTAAATCTATGGCTGGGCACGGATGAAATAAAAGAAAAGAATTCACGGTGGAAAGATAGGGCTATTTTCTACTGACTGTCTCTGTGGACTCAAACAGAGTCCATTTGTTTGATTGTTTGTATTTCAGTTTCACTTGTGTTGGGTACCTGTCCTCACCCCTTCGGCTTGTAGTTTGTCTGTTTCCTTGGATCTCAAGTGAGTCTCCTGTAAGGGAGCACATAAGTGGTCTTGAGTTTTCGTCCTTCTTTGAACCCTGCGTCTTTTGATTTGGAGCTCTCAAAGCCTGTCCTTTTATTCTGATGATTCAGAGCTGTGCCCTTATTGTACTTAATAATTTTTTTTTGTTATCATTAACCTACAATCACTTGAGTAACATTATGTTTACTAGGCTCCACCGTTCACCAAGTCCCCCACAAAAACCTCTTACAGTTGCTGTCAATCAGCGGAGTTGGATGCTGTAGACCCATTCACTGTTTTCCCACACACACACCCCATTACAATCGCTGTCCATCAGCGAGTAGTAAGATGCTGTAGAATTTCTACTTGTCTTCTCTGTGTTGTACAGCCCTCCCCATGCCCCCCTGAACCAACTCATTATACATGCTAAACCTAATCTCCCATTTCTTTCTCCCCGCCCTTATCCCTCCTTTCCCAACCACCCTGCCAAGTCCCTTTCCCTTTCGTAACTGTTAGTCCACTTTCGGATTCTGTGAGTCTGCTGCTATTTTTTTCCTTCAGTGTTTCTTTGTTGTTATACTCCACACGAGTTAAATCATTTGGTACTTGTCTTTCTCCACCTGGCCTCTTTCACTGAGCATACTACCGTCTTGCTCCATCCACGTCATTGCTAATGGTACCATTTGTTTTCTTCTTATGGCTGCTAACTGCAGTTTTTAAACTGGACTTCATTCTAACTTTCTGTTTGTAGTTTCGCTATGTGCTTTCACCATTGATCTCCTGGTTATGAGCAATAGCTTTGTGTTAATCGAAATGTATCTGTTTCTATCTATCTATCTATCTGTCTGTCTGTCTGACTATCTATCCATCCTTCTATCTTTCTTACTATCTATCTATCATCTATCTTTCTATCTATCTATCCTTCTATCTTTCTTTCTATGTATCTATCTTTCTATCTATTTATCTATCTTCTTATCATCTATCTCTCATGTCTCTCTTCTATCTATGTATCTATCTATCTATCATCTACCATCTATCTATCTGTCTATCTATGTATCTATGAATCAATCATCTTTTTTTCTGCCTATCTATCCTTATGTACAGAACAGTTAACAACATCGCCTATGTCAGTTCCCAATATTATGCTTCCAAGAATCTTGCAAGGTAACTAGGCCGTAGGGAGAGCACTGAGTTCATTGAGACACTTGCAGGTCAAGTCAGCCACGTGTGCTTACAAAACCAGTATGTGGTGTTGCAGGGACTTGCACCCATATTTCTGTCCTCTGTCCTATTTTAACTCCTTCTCGCTTCCTGACTGTATTTAGCCACATTCAATTGCTAAGTGCTCCCTGAAGACCACAAGTATCCCTCCTCTGGGTTTGTTGAAGACAGAAAAGTATACATTGTGCTCTGATCACCACCAACTTTGAGGGACATCGGTGGGAGAACCGATGATAGGAGGAGGGACAAATAAAAAGGAACACCTATTTATAGACAGGAGCATTTGGGAGCAATGAGAGTGTTGTGTAGCTACGTGTTTGTTTGAGTGTCCAAATTTCCCTCTTTAGGAGGTTATTACTTCTCTACATTCAAGAACATTATAAAACCCAGTGATTTCCAATGACCAGATGCATATTATTGCAGCAATTCAGTTGTTGAGGTGATAAAAAATGAGACGGATGTTGCTGTACCACTAAATCTATGGCTGGGCACTGCTGAAACCAAACAAAAAGAATTCACAGTGGCTAGATAGGGCTATTTTGTACTGACTGTCTCTGGGTACTCAAACAGAATCCATTTGTTTGTTTGTTTCTCAGTTTCACTTGTGTTGGGTACCTGTCCCCACCCCTTCAGCTTGGAGTTTGTCTGTGTCCTTGGATCTCAAGTGAGTCTTCAGTAAGGGAGCACATATGTGTTCTTGAGTTTTCATCCCTTCCTCTAACTCTGTGTCTTTTGAATGGAGCACTCAGAGTCTGTCCTTTTATTCTGACAATTTAGAGCAGTGTCCTTATTGCACTTACAAAAAAATTTTTTGTTATCTTTAATCTATAATCACGTGAAGATCATTATGATCACCAAGTACAACATGTCCCCCCAAAATGCCCCATTACGGACGCTGCCCATCAGCGTAGTTGGATGCTGTAGACCCCGTCACCATGTTTCCCACCACACACACCGTTACAGTCGCTGTCCACATGTGTGTAGTAAGTTGCTGTAGAAACACTTCTCTTCTATGTGTTGCACAGCCTTCCCCATGCTCCCACCACCCCACACAGTATAAATGCTAATCCTAATGCTCCCTTTCTTTCTGCCCGCCCTTATCCCTCCCTTCCCACCCACCATGCCCATTCCCTTTCCCTTTGGTAACTGTTAGTCCACTCTCGGCTTCTGTGAGTCTGCTGCTGTTCATTTCCTTCAGTTTTTCTTTGTTTTTATACTCCACACAAGGGTGAAATCATTTGGTACTTATCTTTCTTTGCCTGGCCTATTTCACTGAGCATAGTAGTCTCTAGCTCCATCCACGTTGTTCCAAATGGTAGGATTCGTTTTTTTCTTATGGCTGCTTACTGCACTTTTCAAACTGGATTTCTGTCTTCTCTTTTGTCTGTAGTTTAGCTATGTGCTTTCACCTTTGCTCTCCTGGTTATGAGCAATAGCTTTGTGTTAATCGATACTTACCTATATTTTTCTATCTGCCTGTCTATCTATCTATCATTCAATCAATCAGTCATCTTTTTATCTGAACATCTGTCCTTGTATGCAGAACAGTTAACAACATAGACTATGTCCCTTCCCTACGTTATGCTTACAAAAACCTTGCAAGGTAACTAGGCCGTAAGGAGAGCACTGGGTTCACCGAGACACTTGCAGGTCGAGTCAGAAGTGTACCTACAAAACCAGGAAATGGTGGTGCAGGGACTTGTACCCGTGTCTCTGTCCTCTCTCCTCTTTTATCTCCTTCTCACTTGCTGACTGTATTTAGCCACATTCATTGACTAAGTGCTCCCTGAAGACCACAGGTATCGTTCCTCTTTGACATTTGTCAACAGAAAAGTAAACTTGGTGCTTGCTCACCGCCATGTTTGAGGGATATTGGCGTGATAAACCCTGATAGGAGGGAGGGACAAATAAAAAGTAACACTGATTTCTAGACAGGAGCAGTTGGGAGAGAAGAGTGTGTTGTGGAGTGAAGTGTTTATTTCAGTGTCCAAACTTCCCTCTTTACCTGGTTATTACTTCTTTACATTCGTGGACATCATAAAACCCACTGATTTCAAAGGCCCAGACCCATATTATTACAGCAATTCAGTTGTTGAGTTGAGAGAAAATGAGGAGGATGTTTGCTGCACCACTAAATCTATGGTTGGGCACTGGTGATACCAAACAAAAAGCATTCACAGTGGCCATATAGGTCTATTTACTACTGACTGTCTCGGGGGCACAGACAGAGTCCATTTGACTGATTGTTTGTTTTACAGATTCACTTGTGTTGGGTACCTCTCCCCACCCCTTCGGCTTGCAGTTTGTCTGTGTCCTTGGTCTCAAGTGAGTCTCCTGTAAGGGAGCACGTAGTTGTTCTTGAGTTTTCATCCCTTCTTTTAAACCAGTGTCTTTTGTTTGGAGCACTCAAAGCCTGTCCTTTTACACTGATGATTCAGAGCTGTGCCCTTATTGCACTTTAAAATTCTTTTTTTGTTATCATTAATCTACAATCACATGCAGAACATTATGTTTAGTAGGATCCCCCTTTCACAAAGTTCGCTCCAAAAACCTCTAAGAGTAGGTGTCCATCAGCATAGTTGGATGCTGTAGACTACTTCACCATGTCCCCACACACAGACTCCGTTACAGTCGCTGTCCATCAGCGTGTAGTAATATGCTGTAGAATCTCTAACTTTCTTCTCTGTGTTGTACGGCCCTCCCCATGACCAGCCGATCCCATGCATTATTCATGCTAATTATAATGTCTCCTTTCTTTGTTCCCAACCTTATCCCTCCCTTATCACCCACCCGCCCCTGTCCTTTTCTCTTTGGTATCTGTTAGTCTACTCTTAGGTTCTGGTATTCTGCTGCTTTTTTTTCCAATCAGTTTTTTTTTTAATACTCCACACATGAGGGAAATCATTGGGTACTTATCTTTCTCCTCCTGTTCTTTTTCACTGAGCATACTACCGTCTAGCTCCACCCACATCATTGTAAATGGAAGGATTTGTTTTCTTCTTATGGCTGCTTATTGTACTTTTTAAACGGGATTTCACTCTTCCTTTTTGTTTGTATTATCGCTATGTGCTTTCACCATTTATCTCCCGGTTATGAGCAATAGCTTTCTGTTAATTGATATGTATCTGTATCTATCTATCTATCTATCTATCTATCTATCTATCTATCTATCTATCTATCTATCATCTATCTATCTATCTATCTATCTATCTATCTATCTATCTATCTATCTATCTATCTACCTATCTGTCTGTCTGTCTGTCTGTCTATCTACCTATCTACCTTTAATTCCTATCTATCTATCATGGCTATCATCTATCTATCATGTCTATCATCTATCTATCTATCATCTGTCATCTATCTATCTATCTATCTATGAATCAATCATCTTTTTGTCTGCCAATCTATCCTTATGTACAGAACAGTTAACAACATAGCCTATATCACCTTTCCTACATTATGCTTCCAAAAATCTTGCAAGTTGAGTATTCTGTATTGAGAGCACTGGGTTCACTGAGACACTTGCAGGTCGAGTAAGCAACGTGTGCTTACAAAACCGGTAAATGGTGTTGCAGGAACTTGAACCCATATCTCTGTCCTCTGTCCTCTTTTCCCTCTTTCTCGCTTGCTGACTGTATTTTGCCACATTCATTGACTAAGTGCTTCCTGAGGATCACAAGTATTCTTCGTCTGGGCCTGTCGTAGACAGTAAAGTATACTTGGTGTTTTGCTTACCACCATGTTTGAGGGAAATCGGCGTGATCACCATTGATAGGAGGAGGGTCAAATAAAAAGTAACACCTATGTCTAGACAGGAGCATTTGGGAGCAAGGAGAGTGTTGCGGATTTACGTGTTTCTTTGAGTGTCCTAACTTCCCTCAATAGGGGTTTATTGCTTCTTTACATTCGTGAATATCATAAAACCCACTGAATTCAAAAGCCCAGACTCATATTATTACAGCAATTCTGTGGTTGTGGTGAGAAAAAATGAGAAGGACGTTGGTGTACCACTAAATCTATGGCTGGGCACTGCTGTAACCAAACAAAAAGAATTCACAGTGGCTAGATGGCGCTATTTTCTACTGAATGTCTCTGGGGACTCAAACAGAATCAATTTATTTGTTTGTTTGTTTCTCATTTTCACTTGTAGGGTACCTATCTCCACATATTCGGCATGAAGTTTGTCTGTGTCCTTGGATCGCAAGTGAGTCTGCTGTAAGGGAGCACAAAGGTGG
This sequence comes from Manis pentadactyla, assembly GCF_030020395.1. Classification (NCBI taxonomy): domain Eukaryota; kingdom Metazoa; phylum Chordata; class Mammalia; order Pholidota; family Manidae; genus Manis; species Manis pentadactyla. The sequence goes on from NC_080038.1 coordinate 149,810,950, forward strand.
TCTTGAGTTTTCATCCCTTCTTCTAACACTGTGTCTTTCGGTTGGAGCACTCAAAGCCTGTCCTTTTATTCTGATGATTCAGGGCTGTTCCCTTAATGCATTAAAAAAAATTTTTTTGTTATCATTAAGCTACAATCACGTGAAGAACATTATGTTTACTAGGCTTCCGATTCACCATTTCCCCCGTAAAACCTCTTAGGTCTCTGCCCATCAGCATGTAGTAAGATGGTGTATAATCCCTACTGTCCTCTCTGTGTTGTACAGACCTCCCCATGCTCCTCCTACCACACATAGTATACACGCTAATACTCATGCCCCCAATGCAACCTTTCTTTTTCCCCGCCCTTATCCCTCCCTTCCCACCCAACCTACCCAGTCCCTTTCCCTTTGGTAACTGTTGGTCCACTCGCGGGTTCTGTGAGTCTGCTGCTATTTATTTCCTTCAGATTTTCTTAGTTGTTATACTCCACACATGAGTGAAATCATCCGTTTCTTGTCTTTCTCCACCTGGCCTATTTCTCTGAACATAGTACCCTCTAGTTCCATCCACGTTATTGCAAATGATATGATTTGTTTTCTTCTTATGGCTGCTTACTACACTTTTTAAACTGGATTTCTGTCTTCTCTTTTGTCTGTAGTTTCGCTATGTGCTTTCTCCTTTGCTCTCCTTGTTATGAACAATAGCTAATCGATAAGTACCTATATCTATCTATCTGTCTGTCTATCTATCTATCAATCTATCAATCAGTCAATCATCTTTTTGTCTGCCCATCTGTCCTTTTGTACAGAACAGTTATCAACATAACCTGTGTCACTTGCTTACGTTGTGCTTCCAAAAATCTTTCAAGCTAACTAGTCTGCAGGGAAAGCTCTTGGTTCACCGAGACTCTTGCAGGTAGAGTCAGCCGCATATTCCTACAAAACCAGGAAAGTTTGCTGCAGGGTCTTGAACCCGTGTCTCTGTCCTCTCTCCTCTTTTATCTCCTTCTCACTTGCTGACTGTATTTAGTCACATTCATTGACTAAGGTCTTCCTGATGTTCACAAGTATCCTTCCTCTGGGTCTGTTTTTGACAGAAAAGTAAACTTGGTGCTTTGCTCACCACCATGTTTGAGGGACATCGGCGTGATCACCGCTGATAGGATGGAACGACAAATGAAATTGAAAACCAATTACTAGACAGGAGCAGTTGTTAGCAAAGAGTGTGTTGTGGAGTGACGTGTTTATTTTTGTGTCCAAACTTCCCTCTTTATATAGTTATTACTTCTTTACATTCATGAACATCATAAAACCCACTGATTACAAAGGCCCAGACGCATATTTTTACAGAAATTCTGTTGTTGAGGTGAGAGAAAATGAAAAGGACGTTGCTCTACCACTAAATCTATGGCTGGGCACGGATGAAATAAAAGAAAAGAATTCACGGTGGAAAGATAGGGCTATTTTCTACTGACTGTCTCTGTGGACTCAAACAGAGTCCATTTGTTTGATTGTTTGTATTTCAGTTTCACTTGTGTTGGGTACCTGTCCTCACCCCTTCGGCTTGTAGTTTGTCTGTTTCCTTGGATCTCAAGTGAGTCTCCTGTAAGGGAGCACATAAGTGGTCTTGAGTTTTCGTCCTTCTTTGAACCCTGCGTCTTTTGATTTGGAGCTCTCAAAGCCTGTCCTTTTATTCTGATGATTCAGAGCTGTGCCCTTATTGTACTTAATAATTTTTTTTTGTTATCATTAACCTACAATCACTTGAGTAACATTATGTTTACTAGGCTCCACCGTTCACCAAGTCCCCCACAAAAACCTCTTACAGTTGCTGTCAATCAGCGGAGTTGGATGCTGTAGACCCATTCACTGTTTTCCCACACACACACCCCATTACAATCGCTGTCCATCAGCGAGTAGTAAGATGCTGTAGAATTTCTACTTGTCTTCTCTGTGTTGTACAGCCCTCCCCATGCCCCCCTGAACCAACTCATTATACATGCTAAACCTAATCTCCCATTTCTTTCTCCCCGCCCTTATCCCTCCTTTCCCAACCACCCTGCCAAGTCCCTTTCCCTTTCGTAACTGTTAGTCCACTTTCGGATTCTGTGAGTCTGCTGCTATTTTTTTCCTTCAGTGTTTCTTTGTTGTTATACTCCACACGAGTTAAATCATTTGGTACTTGTCTTTCTCCACCTGGCCTCTTTCACTGAGCATACTACCGTCTTGCTCCATCCACGTCATTGCTAATGGTACCATTTGTTTTCTTCTTATGGCTGCTAACTGCAGTTTTTAAACTGGACTTCATTCTAACTTTCTGTTTGTAGTTTCGCTATGTGCTTTCACCATTGATCTCCTGGTTATGAGCAATAGCTTTGTGTTAATCGAAATGTATCTGTTTCTATCTATCTATCTATCTGTCTGTCTGTCTGACTATCTATCCATCCTTCTATCTTTCTTACTATCTATCTATCATCTATCTTTCTATCTATCTATCCTTCTATCTTTCTTTCTATGTATCTATCTTTCTATCTATTTATCTATCTTCTTATCATCTATCTCTCATGTCTCTCTTCTATCTATGTATCTATCTATCTATCATCTACCATCTATCTATCTGTCTATCTATGTATCTATGAATCAATCATCTTTTTTTCTGCCTATCTATCCTTATGTACAGAACAGTTAACAACATCGCCTATGTCAGTTCCCAATATTATGCTTCCAAGAATCTTGCAAGGTAACTAGGCCGTAGGGAGAGCACTGAGTTCATTGAGACACTTGCAGGTCAAGTCAGCCACGTGTGCTTACAAAACCAGTATGTGGTGTTGCAGGGACTTGCACCCATATTTCTGTCCTCTGTCCTATTTTAACTCCTTCTCGCTTCCTGACTGTATTTAGCCACATTCAATTGCTAAGTGCTCCCTGAAGACCACAAGTATCCCTCCTCTGGGTTTGTTGAAGACAGAAAAGTATACATTGTGCTCTGATCACCACCAACTTTGAGGGACATCGGTGGGAGAACCGATGATAGGAGGAGGGACAAATAAAAAGGAACACCTATTTATAGACAGGAGCATTTGGGAGCAATGAGAGTGTTGTGTAGCTACGTGTTTGTTTGAGTGTCCAAATTTCCCTCTTTAGGAGGTTATTACTTCTCTACATTCAAGAACATTATAAAACCCAGTGATTTCCAATGACCAGATGCATATTATTGCAGCAATTCAGTTGTTGAGGTGATAAAAAATGAGACGGACGTTGCTGTACCACTAAATCTATGGCTGGGCACTGCTGAAACCAAACAAAAAGAATTCACAGTGGCTAGATAGGGCTATTTTGTACTGACTGTCTCTGGGTACTCAAACAGAATCCATTTGTTTGTTTGTTTCTCAGTTTCACTTGTGTTGGGTACCTGTCCCCACCCCTTCAGCTTGGAGTTTGTCTGTGTCCTTGGATCTCAAGTGAGTCTTCAGTAAGGGAGCACATATGTGTTCTTGAGTTTTCATCCCTTCCTCTAACTCTGTGTCTTTTGAATGGAGCACTCAGAGTCTGTCCTTTTATTCTGACAATTTAGAGCAGTGTCCTTATTGCACTTACAAAAAAATTTTTTGTTATCTTTAATCTATAATCACGTGAAGATCATTATGATCACCAAGTACAACATGTCCCCCCAAAATGCCCCATTACGGACGCTGCCCATCAGCGTAGTTGGATGCTGTAGACCCCGTCACCATGTTTCCCACCACACACACCGTTACAGTCGCTGTCCACATGTGTGTAGTAAGTTGCTGTAGAAACACTTCTCTTCTATGTGTTGCACAGCCTTCCCCATGCTCCCAGCACCCCACACAGTATAAATGCTAATCCTAATGCTCCCTTTCTTTCTGCCCGCCCTTATCCCTCCCTTCCCACCCACCATGCCCATTCCCTTTCCCTTTGGTAACTGTTAGTCCACTCTCGGCTTCTGTGAGTCTGCTGCTGTTCATTTCCTTCAGTTTTTCTTTGTTTTTATACTCCACACAAGGGTGAAATCATTTGGTACTTATCTTTCTTTGCCTGGCCTATTTCACTGAGCATAGTAGTCTCTAGCTCCATCCACGTTGTTCCAAATGGTAGGATTCGTTTTTTTCTTATGGCTGCTTACTGCACTTTTCAAACTGGATTTCTGTCTTCTCTTTTGTCTGTAGTTTAGCTATGTGCTTTCACCTTTGCTCTCCTGGTTATGAGCAATAGCTTTGTGTTAATCGATACTTACCTATATTTTTCTATCTGCCTGTCTATCTATCTATCATTCAATCAATCAGTCATCTTTTTATCTGAACATCTGTCCTTGTATGCAGAACAGTTAACAACATAGACTATGTCCCTTCCCTACGTTATGCTTACAAAAACCTTGCAAGGTAACTAGGCCGTAAGGAGAGCACTGGGTTCACCGAGACACTTGCAGGTCGAGTCAGAAGTGTACCTACAAAACCAGGAAATGGTGGTGCAGGGACTTGTACCCGTGTCTCTGTCCTCTCTCCTCTTTTATCTCCTTCTCACTTGCTGACTGTATTTAGCCACATTCATTGACTAAGTGCTCCCTGAAGACCACAGGTATCGTTCCTCTTTGACATTTGTCAACAGAAAAGTAAACTTGGTCCTTGCTCACCGCCATGTTTGAGGGATATTGGCGTGATAAACCCTGATAGGAGGGAGGGACAAATAAAAAGTAACACTGATTTCTAGACAGGAGCAGTTGGGAGAGAAGAGTGTGTTGTGGAGTGAAGTGTTTATTTCAGTGTCCAAACTTCCCTCTTTACCTGGTTATTACTTCTTTACATTCGTGGACATCATAAAACCCACTGATTTCAAAGGCCCAGACCCATATTATTACAGCAATTCAGTTGTTGAGTTGAGAGAAAATGAGAAGGATGTTTGCTGCACCACTAAATCTATGGCTGGGCACTGCTGATACCAAACAAAAAGCATTCACAGTGGCCATATAGGTCTATTTACTACTGACTGTCTCGGGGGCACAGACAGAATCCATTTGACTGATTGTTTGTTTTACAGATTCACTTGTGTTGGGTACCTCTCCCCACCCCTTCGGCTTGCAGTTTGTCTGTGTCCTTGGTCTCAAGTGAGTCTCCTGTAAGGGAGCACGTAGTTGTTCTTGAGTTTTCATCCCTTCTTTTAAACCAGTGTCTTTTGTTTGGAGCACTCAAAGCCTGTCCTTTTACACTGATGATTCAGAGCTGTGCCCTTATTGCACTTTAAAATTCTTTTTTTGTTATCATTAATCTACAATCACATGCAGAACATTATGTTTAGTAGGATCCCCCTTTCACAAAGTTCGCTCCAAAAACCTCTAAGAGTAGGTGTCCATCAGCATAGTTGGATGCTGTAGACTACTTCACCATGTCCCCACACACAGACCCCGTTACAGTCGCTGTCCATCAGCGTGTAGTAATATGCTGTAGAATCTCTAACTTTCTTCTCTGTGTTGTACGGCCCTCCCCATGACCAGCCGATCCCATGCATTATTCATGCTAATTATAATGTCTCCTTTCTTTGTTCCCAACCTTATCCCTCCCTTATCACCCACCCGCCCCTGTCCTTTTCTCTTTGGTATCTGTTAGTCTACTCTCAGGTTCTGGTATTCTGCTGCTTTTATTTCCATCAGTTTTTTTTTTAATACTCTACACATGAGGGAAATCATTGGGTACTTATCTTTCTCCTCCTGTTCTTTTTCACTGAGCATACTACCGTCTAGCTCCACCCACATCATTGTAAATGGAAGGATTTGTTTTCTTCTTATGGCTGCTTATTGTACTTTTTAAACGGGATTTCACTCTTCCTTTTAGTTTGTAGTATCGCTATGTGCTTTCACCATTTATCTCCCAGTTATGAGCAATAGCTTTCTGTTAATTGATATGTATCTGTATCTATCTATCTATCTATCTATCTATCTATCTATCTATCTATCTATCTATCTATCTATCTGTCTGTCTGTCTGTCTGTCTGTCTGTCTGTCTGTCTATCTATCTATCTACCTTTAATTCCTATCTATCTATCATGGCTATCATCTATCTATCATGTCTATCATCTATCTATCTATCATCTGTCATCTATCTATCTATCTATCTATGAATCAATCATCTTTTTGTCTGCCAATCTATCCTTATGTACAGAACAGTTAACAACATAGCCTATATCACCTTTCCTACATTATGCTTCCAAAAATCTTGCAAGTTGAGTATTCTGTATTGAGAGCACTGGGTTCACTGAGACACTTGCAGGTCGAGTAAGCAACGTGTGCTTACAAAACCGGTAAATGGTGTTGCAGGAACTTGAACCCATATCTCTGTCCTCTGTCCTCTTTTCCCTCTTTCTCGCTTGCTGACTGTATTTTGCCACATTCATTGACTAAGTGCTTCCTGAGGATCACAAGTATTCTTCGTCTGGGCCTGTCGTAGACAGTAAAGTATACTTGGTGTTTTGCTTACCACCATGTTTGAGGGAAATCGGCGTGATCACCATTGATAGGAGGAGGGTCAAATAAAAAGTAACACCTATGTCTAGACAGGAGCATTTGGGAGCAAGGAGAGTGTTGCGGATTTACGTGTTTCTTTGAGTGTCCTAACTTCCCTCAATAGGGGTTTATTGCTTCTTTACATTCGTGAATATCATAAAACCCACTGATTTCAAAAGCCCAGACTCATATTATTACAGCAATTCTGTGGTTGAGGTGAGAAAAAATGAGAAGGACGTTGGTGTACCACTAAATCTATGGCTGGGCACTGCTGTAACCAAACAAAAAGAATTCACAGTGGCTAGATGGCGCTATTTTCTACTGAATGTCTCTGGGGACTCAAACAGAATCAATTTATTTGTTTGTTTGTTTCTCATTTTCACTTGTAGGGTACCTATCTCCACATATTCGGCATGAAGTTTGTCTGTGTCCTTGGATCGCAAGTGAGTCTGCTGTAAGGGAGCACAAAGGTGGTCTTGAGTTTTCATCCCTTCTTCTAACACTGTGTCTTTTGGTTGGAGCACTCAAAGCCTGTCCTTTTATTCTGATGATTCAGGGCTGTTCCCTTAATGCATTAAAAAAAATTTTTTTGTTATCATTAAGCTACAATCACGTGAAGAACATTATGTTTACTAGGCTTCCGATTCACCATTCCCCCCGTAAAACCTCTTAGGTCTCTGCCCATCAGCATGTAGTAAGATGGTGTATAATCCCTACTGTCCTCTCTGTGTTGTACAGACCTCCCCATGATCCTCCTACCACACATAGTATACACGCTAATACTCATGCCCCCAATGCAACCTTTCTTTCTCCCCGCCCTTATCCCTCCCTTCCCACCCAACCTACCCAGTCCCTTTCCCTTTGGTAACTGTTGGTCCACTCGCGGGTTCTGTGAGTCTGCTGCTATTTTTTTCCTTCAGATTTTCTTAGTTGTTATACTCCACACATGAGTGAAATCATCCGTTTCTTGTCTTTCTCCGCCTGGCCTATTTCTCTGAACATAGTACCCTCTAGTTCCATCCACGTTATTGCAAATGATATGATTTGTTTTCTTCTTATGGCTGCTTACTGCACTTTTTAAACTGGATTTCTGTCTTCTCTTTTGTCTGTAGTTTCGCTATGTGCTTTCTCCTTTGCTCTCCTTGTTATGAACAATAGCTAATCGATAAGTACCTATATCTATCTATCTGTCTGTCTATCTATCTATCAATCTATCAATCAGTCAATCATCTTTTTGTCTGCCCATCTGTCCTTTTGTACAGAACAGTTATCAACATAACCTGTGTCACTTGCTTACGTTGTGCTTCCAAAAATCTTTCAAGCTAACTAGTCTGCAGGGAAAGCTCTTGGTTCACCGAGACTCTTGCAGGTAGAGTCAGCCGCATATTCCTACAAAACCAGGAAAGTTTGCTGCAGGGTCTTGAACCCGTGTCTCTGTCCTCTCTCCTCTTTTATCTCCTTCTCACTTGCTGACTGTATTTAGTCACATTCATTGACTAAGGTCTTCCTGATGTTCACAAGTATCCTTCCTCTGGGTCTGTTTTTGACAGAAAAGTAAACTTGGTGCTTTGCTCACCACCATGTTTGAGGGACATCGGCGTGATCACCGCTGATAGGATGGAACGACAAATGAAATTGAAAACCAATCACTGGACAGGAGCAGTTGTTAGCAAAGAGTGTGTTGTGGAGTGACGTGTTTATTTGAGTGTCCAAACTTCCCTCTTTATATAGTTATTACTTCTTTACATTCATGAACATCATAAAACCCACTGATTACAAAGGCCCAGACGCATATTTTTACAGAAATTCTGTTGTTGAGGTGAGAGAAAATGAAAAGGACGTTGCTCTACCACTAAATCTATGGCTGGGCACGGATGAAATAAAAGAAAAGAATTCACGGTGGAAAGATAGGGCTATTTTCTACTGACTGTCTCTGTGGACTCAAACAGAGTCCATTTGTTTGATTGTTTGTATTTCAGTTTCACTTGTGTTGGGTACCTGTCCTCACCCCTTCGGCTTGTAGTTTGTCTGTTTCCTTGGATCTCAAGTGAGTCTCCTGTAAGGGAGCACATAAGTGGTCTTGAGTTTTCGTCCTTCTTTGAACCCTGCGTCTTTTGATTTGGAGCTCTCAAAGCCTGTCCTTTTATTCTGATGATTCAGAGCTGTGCCTTTATTGTACTTAATAATTTTTTTTTGTTATCATTAACCTACAATCACTTGAGTAACATTATGTTTACTAGGCTCCACCGTTCACCAAGTCCCCCACAAAAACCTCTTACAGTTGCTGTCAATCAGCGGAGTTGGATGCTGTAGACCCATTCACTGTTTTCCCCCACACACACCCCATTACAATCGCTGTCCATCAGCGAGTAGTAAGATGCTGTAGAATCTCTACTTGTCTTCTCTGTGTTGTACAGCCCACCCCATGCCCCCCTGAACCAACTCATTACACATGCTAAACCTAATCTCCCATTTCTTTCTCCCCGCCCTTATCCCTCCTTTCCCAACCACCCTGCCAAGTCCCTTTCCCTTTCGTAACTGTTAGTCCACTTTCGGATTCTGTGAGTCTGCTGCTATTTTTTTCCTTCAGTGTTTCTTTGTTGTTATACTCCACACGAGTTAAATCATTTGGTACTTGTCTTTCTCCACCTGGCCTCTTTCACTGAGCATACTACCGTCTTGCTCCATCCACGTCATTGCTAATGGTACCATTTGTTTTCTTCTTATGGCTGCTAACTGCAGTTTTTAAACTGGACTTCATTCTAACTTTCTGTTTGTAGTTTCGCCATGTGCTTGACCATTGATCTCCTGGTTATGAGCAATAGCTTTGTGTTAATCGAAATGTATCTGTTTCTATCTATCTATCTATCTGTCTGTCTGTCTGACTATCTATCCATCCTTCTATCTTTCTTACTATCTATCTATCATCTATCTTTCTATCTATCTATCCTTCTATCTTTCTTTCTATGTATCTATCTTTCTATCTATTTATCTATCTTCTTATCATCTATCTCTCATGTCTCTCTTCTATCTATGTATCTATCTATCTATCATCTACCATCTATCTATCTGTCTATCTATGTATCTATGAATCAATCATCTTTTTTTCTGCCTATCTATCCTTATGTACAGAACAGTTAACAACATCGCCTATGTCAGTTCCCTATATTATGCTTCCAAGAATCTTGCAAGGTAACTAGGCCGTAGCGAGAGCACTGAGTTCATTGAGACACTTGCAGGTCAAGTCAGCCACGTGTGCTTACAAAACCTGTATGTGGTGTTGCAGGGACTTGCACCCATATCTCTGTCCTCTGTCCTATTTTAACTCCTTCTCGCTTCCTGACTGTATTTAGCCACATTCAATTGCTAAGTGCTCCCTGAAGACCACAAGTATCCCTCCTCTGGGTTTGTTGAAGACAGAAAAGTATACATTGTGCTCTGCTCACCACCAACTTTGAGGGACATCGGTGGGAGAACCGATGATAGGAGGAGGGACAAATAAAAAGGAACACCTATTTATAGACAGGAGCATTTGGGAGCAATGAGAGTGTTGTGGAGTTACGTGTTTGTTTGAGTGTCCAAATTTCCCTCTTTAGGAGGTTATTACTTCTCTACATTCAAGAACATTATAAAACCCAGTGATTTCCAATGACCAGATGCATATTATTGCAGCAATTCAGTTGTTGATGTGATAAAAAATGAGACGGACGTTGCTGTACCACTAAATCTATGGCTGGGCACTGCTGAAACCAAACAAAAAGAATTCACGGTGGCTAGATAGGGCTATTTTGTACTGACTGTCTCTGGGTACTCAAACAGAATCCATTTGTTTGTTTGTTTCTCAGTTTCACTTGTGTTGGGTACCTGTCCCCACCCCTTCAGCTTGGAGTTTGTCTGTGTCCTTGGATCTCAAGTGAGTCTTCAGTAAGGGAGCACATATGTGTTCTTGAGTTTTCATCCCTTCCTCTAACTCTGTGTCTTTTGAATGGAGCACTCAGAGTCTGTCCTTTTATTCTGACAATTTAGAGCAGTGTCCTTATTGCACTTACAAAAAAACTTTTTGTTATCTTTAATCTATAATCACGTGAAGATCATTATGATCACCAAGTACAACATGTCCCCCCAAAATGCCCCATTACGGACGCTGCCCATCAGCGTAGTTGGATGCTGTAGACCCCGTCACCATGTTTCCCACCACACACACCGTTACAGTCGCTGTCCACATGCGTGTAGTAAGTTGCTGTAGAAACACTTCTCTTCTATGTGTTGCACAGCCTTCCCCATGCTCCCACCACCCCACACAGTATAAATGCTAATCCTAATGCTCCCTTTCTTTCTGCCCGCCCTTATCCCTCCCTTCCCACCCACCATGCCCATTCCCTTTCCCTTTGGTAACTGTTAGTCCACTCTCGGCTTCTGTGAGTCTGCTGCTGTTCATTTCCTTCAGTTTTTCTTTGTTTTTATACTCCACACAAGGGTGAAATCATTTGGTACTTATCTTTCTTTGCCTGGCCTATTTCACTGAGCATAGTAGTCTCTAGCTCCATCCACGTTGTTCCAAATGGTAGGATTCGTTTTTTTCTTATGGCTGCTTACTGCACTTTTCAAACTGGATTTCTGTCTTCTCTTTTGTCTGTAGTTTAGCTATGTGCTTTCACCTTTGCTCTCCTGGTTATGAGCAATAGCTTTGTGTTAATCGATACTTACCTATATTTTTCTATCTGCCTGTCTATCTATCTATCATTCAATCAATCAGTCATCTTTTTATCTGAACATCTGTCCTTGTATGCAGAACAGTTAACAACATAGACTATGTCCCTTCCCTACGTTATGCTTACAAAAACCTTGCAAGGTAACTAGGCCGTAAGGAGAGCACTGGGTTCACCGAGACACTTGCAGGTCGAGTCAGAAGTGTACCTACAAAACCAGGAAATGGTGGTGCCGGGACTTGTACCCGTGTCTCTGTCCTCTCTCCTCTTTTATCTCCTTCTCACTTGCTGACTGTATTTAGCCACATTCATTGACTAAGTGCTCCCTGAAGACCACAGGTATCGTTCCTCTTTGACATTTGTCAACAGAAAAGTAAACTTGGTGCTTGCTCACCGCCATGTTTGAGGGATATTGGCGTGATAAACCCTGATAGGAGGGAGGGACAAATAAAAAGTAACACTGATTTCTAGACAGGAGCAGTTGGGAGAGAAGAGTGTGTTGTGGAGTGAAGTGTTTATTTCAGTGTCCAAACTTCCCTCTTTACCTGGTTATTACTTCTTTACATTCGTGGACATCATAAAACCCACTGATTTCAAAGGCCCAGACCCATATTATTACAGCAATTCAGTTGTTGAGTTGAGAGAAAGTGAGAAGGATGTTGCTGCACCACTAAATCTATGGCTGGGCACTGCTGATACCAAACAAAAAGCATTCACAGTGGCCATATAGGTCTATTTACTACTGACTGTCTCGGGGGCACAGACAGAATCCATTTGACTGATTGTTTGTTTTACAGATTCACTTGTGATGGGTACCTCTCCCCACCCCTTCGGCTTGCAGTTTGTCTGTGTCCTTGGTCTCAAGTGAGTCTCCTGTAAGGGAGCACGTAGTTGTTCTTGAGTTTTCATCCCTTCTTTTAAACCAGTGTCTTTTGTTTGGAGCACTCAAAGCCTGTCCTTTTACACTGATGATTCAGAGCTGTGCCCTTATTGCACTTTAAAATTCTTTTTTTGTTATCATTAATCTACAATCACATGCAGAACATTATGTTTAGTAGGATCCCCCTTTCACAAAGTTCGCTCCAAAAACCTCTAAGAGTAGGTGTCCATCAGCATAGTTGGATGCTGTAGACTACTTCACCATGTCCCCACACACAGACCCCGTTACAGTCGCTGTCCATCAGCGTGTAGTAATATTCTGTAGAATCTCTAACTTTCTTCTCTGTGTTGTACAGCCCTCCCCATGACCAGCCGATCCCATGCATTATTCATGCTAATTATAATGTCTCCTTTCTTTGTTCCCAACCTTATCCCTCCCTTATCACCCACCCGCCCCTGTCCTTTTCTCTTTGGTATCTGTTAGTCTACTCTCAGGTTCTGGTATTCTGCTGCTTTTTTTTCCATCAGTTTTTTTTTTTAATACTCCACACATGAGGGAAATCATTGGGTACTTAACTTTCTCCTCCTGTTCTTTTTCACTGAGCATACTACCGTCTAGCTCCACCCACATCATTGTAAATGGAAGGATTTGTTTTCTTCTTATGGCTGCTTATTGTACTTTTTAAACGGGATTTCGCTCTTCCTTTTTGTTTGTAGTATCGCTATGTGCTTTCACCATTTATCTCCCGGTTATGAGCAATAGCTTTCTGTTAATTGATATGTATCTGTATCTATCTATCTATCTACCTATCTATCTATCTATCTGTCTGTCTGTCTGTCTCTCTGTCTGTCTGTCTGTCTGTCTGTCTATCTATCTACCTTTAATTCCTATCTATCTATCATGGCTATCATCTATCTATCATGTCTATCATCTATCTATCTATCATCTGTCATCTATCTATCTATCTATGAATCAATCATCTTTTTGTCTGCCAATCTATCCTTATGTACAGAACAGTTAACAACATAGCCTATATCACCTTTCCTACATTATGCTTCCAAAAATCTTGCAAGTTGAGTATTCTGTATTGAGAGCACTTGGTTCACTGAGACACTTGCAGGTCGAGTAAGCAACGTGTGCTTACAAAACCGTTAAATGGTGTTGCAGGAACTTGAACCCATATCTCTGTCGTCTGTCCTCTTTTCCCTCTTTCTCGCTTGCTGACTGTATTTTGCCACATTCATTGACTAAGTCCTTCCTGAGGATCACAAGTATTCTTCGTCTGGGCCTGTCCTAGACAGTAAAGTATACTTGGTGTTTTGCTTACCACCATGTTTGAGGGAAATCGGCGTGATCACCATTGATAGGAGGAGGGTCAAATAAAAAGTAACACCTATGTCTAGACAGGAGCATTTGGGAGCAAGGAGAGTGTTGCGGATTTACGTGTTTCTTTGAGTGTCCTAACTTCCCTCAATAGGGGTTTATTGCTTCTTTACATTCGTGAATATCATAAAACCCACTGATTTCAAAAGCCCAGACTCATATTATTACAGCAATTCTGTGGTTGAGGTGAGAAAAAATGAGAAGGACGTTGGTGTACCACTAAATCTATGGCTGGGCACTGCTGTAACCAAACAAAAAGAATTCACAGTGGCTAGATGGCGCTATTTTCTACTGAATGTCTCTGGGGACTCAAACAGAATCAATTTATTTGTTTGTTTGTTTCTCATTTTCACTTGTAGGGTACCTATCTCCACATATTCGGCATGAAGTTTGTCTGTGTCCTTGGATCGCAAGTGAGTCTGCTGTAAGGGAGCACAAAGGTGGTCTTGAGTTTTCATCCCTTCTTCTAACACTGTGTCTTTCGGTTGGAGCACTCAAAGCCTGTCCTTTTATTCTGATGATTCAGGGCTGTTCCCTTAATGCATTAAAAAAAATTTTTTTGTTATCATTAAGCTACAATCACGTGAAGAACATTATGTTTACTAGGCATCCGATTCACCATTCCCCCCGTAAAACCTCTTAGGTCTCTGCCCATCAGCATGTAGTAAGATGGTGTATAATCCCTACTGTCCTCTCTGTGTTGTACAGACCTCCCCATGCTCCTCCTACCACACATAGTATACACGCTAATACTCATGCCCCCAATGCAACCTTTCTTTCTCCCCGCCCTTATCCCTCCCTTCCCACCCAACCTACCCAGTCCCATTCCCTTCGGTAACTGTTGGTCCACTCGCGGGTTCTGTGAGTCTGCTGCTATTTTTTTCCTTCAGATTTTCTTAGTTGTTATACTCCACACATGAGTGAAATCATCCGTTTCTTGTCTTTCTCCGCCTGGCCTATTTCTCTGAACATAGTACCCTCTAGTTCCATCCACGTTATTGCAAATGATATGATTTGTTTTCTTCTTATGGCTGCTTACTGCACTTTTTAAACTGGATTTCTGTCTTCTCTTTTGTCTGTAGTTTCGCTATGTGCTTTCTCCTTTGCTCTCCTTGTTATGAACAATAGCTAATCGATAAGTACCTATATCTATCTATCTGTCTGTCTATCTATCAATCTATCAATCAGTCAATCATCTTTTTGTCTGCCCGTCTGTCCTTTTGTACAGAACAGTTATCAACATAACCTGTGTCACTTGCTTACGTTGTGCTTCCAAAAATCTTTCAAGCTAACTAGTCTGCAGGGAAAGCTCTTGGTTCACCGAGACTCTTGCAGGTAGAGTCAGCCGCATATTCCTACAAAACCAGGAAAGTTTGCTGCAGGGTCTTGAACCCGTGTCTCTGTCCTCTCTCCTCTTTTATCTCCTTCTCACTTGCTGACTGTATTTAGTCACATTCATTGACTAAGGTCTTCCTGATGTTCACAAGTATCCTTCCTCTGGGTCTGTTTTTGACAGAAAAGTAAACTTGGTGCTTTGCTCACCACCATGTTTGAGGGACATCGGCGTGATCACCGCTGATAGGATGGAACGACAAATGAAATTGAAAACCAATTACTAGACAGGAGCAGTTGTTAGCAAAGAGTGTGTTGTGGAGTGACGTGTTTATTTTTGTGTCCAAACTTCCCTCTTTATATAGTTATTACTTCTTTACATTCATGAACATCATAAAACCCACTGATTACAAAGGCCCAGACGCATATTTTTACAGAAATTCTGTTGTTGAGGTGAGAGAAAATGAAAAGGACGTTGCTCTACCACTAAATCTATGGCTGGGCACGGATGAAATAAAAGAAAAGAATTCACGGTGGAAAGATAGGGCTATTTTCTACTGACTGTCTCTGTGGACTCAAACAGAGTCCATTTGTTTGATTGTTTGTATTTCAGTTTCACTTGTGTTGGGTACCTGTCCTCACCCCTTCGGCTTGTAGTTTGTCTGTTTCCTTGGATCTCAAGTGAGTCTCCTGTAAGGGAGCACATAAGTGGTCTTGAGTTTTCGTCCTTCTTTGAACCCTGCGTCTTTTGATTTGGAGCTCTCAAAGCCTGTCCTTTTATTCTGATGATTCAGAGCTGTGCCTTTATTGTACTTAATAATTATTTTTTTTATCATTAACCTACAATCACTTGAGTAACATTATGTTTACTAGGCTCCACCGTTCACCAAGTCCCCCACAAAAACCTCTTACAGTTGCTGTCAATCAGCGGAGTTGGATGC
This sequence comes from Manis pentadactyla, assembly GCF_030020395.1. Lineage (NCBI taxonomy): Eukaryota > Metazoa > Chordata > Mammalia > Pholidota > Manidae > Manis > Manis pentadactyla. The sequence continues at coordinate 149,826,688 of NC_080038.1, forward strand.
TGTAGACCCATTCACTGTTTTCCCACACACACACCCCATTACAATCGCTGTCCATCAGCGAGTAGTAAGATGCTGTAGAATCTCTACTTGTCTTCTCTGTGTTGTACAGCCCTCCCCATGCCCCCCTGAACCAACTCATTATACATGCTAAACCTAATCTCCCATTTCTTTCTCCCCGCCCTTATCCCTCCTTTCCCAACCACCCTGCCAAGTCCCTTTCCCTTTCGTAACTGTTAGTCCACTTTCGGATTCTGTGAGTCTGCTGCTATTTTTTTCCTTCAGTGTTTCTTTGTTGTTATACTCCACACGAGTTAAATCATTTGGTACTTGTCTTTCTCCACCTGGCCTCTTTCACTGAGCATACTACCGTCTTGCTCCATCCACGTCATTGCTAATGGTACCATTTGTTTTCTTCTTATGGCTGCTAACTGCAGTTTTTAAACTGGACTTCATTCTAACTTTCTGTTTGTATTTTCGCTATGTGCTTTCACCATTGATCTCCTGATTATGAGCAATAGCTTTGTGTTAATCGAAATGTATCTGTTTCTATCTATCTATCTATCTGTCTGTCTGTCTGACTATCTATCCATCCTTCTATCTTTCTTACTATCTATCTATCATCTATCTTTCTATCTATCTATCCTTCTATCTTTCTTTCTATGTATCTATCTTTCTATCTATTTATCTATCTTCTTATCATCTATCTCTCATGTCTCTCTTCTATCTATGTATCTATCTATCTATCATCTACCATCTATCTATCTGTCTATCTATGTATCTATGAATCAATCATCTTTTTTTCTGCCTATCTATCCTTATGTACAGAACAGTTAACAACATCGCCTATGTCAGTTCCCTATATTATGCTTCCAAGAATCTTGCAAGGTAACTAGGCCGTAGGGAGAGCACTGAGTTCATTGAGACACTTGCAGGTCAAGTCAGCCACGTGTGCTTACAAAACCAGTATGTGGTGTTGCAGGGACTTGCACCCATATCTCTGTCCTCTGTCCTATTTTAACTCCTTCTCGCTTCCTGACTGTATTTAGCCACATTCAATTGCTAAGTGCTCCCTGAAGACCACAAGTATCCCTCCTCTGGGTTTGTTGAAGACAGAAAAGTATACATTGTGCTCTGCTCACCACCAACTTTGAGGGACATCGGTGGGAGAACCGATGATAGGAGGAGGGACAAATAAAAAGGAACACCTATTTATAGACAGGAGCATTTGGGAGCAATGAGAGTGTTGTGGAGTTACGTGTTTGTTTGAGTGTCCAAATTTCCCTCTTTAGGAGGTTATTACTTCTCTACATTCAAGAACATTATAAAACCCAGTGATTTCCAATGACCAGATGCATATTATTGCAGCAATTCAGTTGTTGAGGTGATAAAAAATGAGACGGACATTGCTGTACCACTAAATCTATGGCTGGGCACTGCTGAAACCAAACAAAAAGAATTCACGGTGGCTAGATAGGGCTATTTTGTACTGACTGTCTCTGGGTACTCAAACAGAATCCATTTGTTTGTTTGTTTCTCAGTTTCACTTGTGTTGGGTACCTGTCCCCACCCCTTCAGCTTGGAGTTTGTCTGTGTCCTTGGATCTCAAGTGAGTCTTCAGTAAGGGAGCACATATGTGTTCTTGAGTTTTCATCCCTTCCTCTAACTCTGTGTCTTTTGAATGGAGCACTCAGAGTCTGTCCTTTTATTCTGACAATTTAGAGCAGTGTCCTTATTGCACTTACAAAAAATTTTTTGTTATCTTTAATCTATAATCACGTGAAGATCATTATGATCACCAAGTACAACATGTCCCCCCAAAATGCCCCATTACGGACGCTGCCCATCAGCGTAGTTGGATGCTGTAGACCCCGTCACCATGTTTCCCACCACACACACCGTTACAGTCGCTGTCCACATGCGTGTAGTAAGTTGCTGTAGAAACACTTCTCTTCTATGTGTTGCACAGCCTTCCCCATGCTCCCACCACCCCACACAGTATAAATGCTAATCCTAATGCTCCCTTTCTTTCTGCCCGCCCTTATCCCTCCCTTCCCACCCACCATGCCCATTCCCTTTCCCTTTGGTAACTGTTAGTCCACTCTCGGCTTCTGTGAGTCTGCTGCTGTTCATTTCCTTCAGTTTTTCTTTGTTTTTATACTCCACGCAAGGGTGAAATCATTTGGTACTTATCTTTCTTTGCCTGGCCTATTTCACTGAGCATAGTAGTCTCTAGCTCCATCCACGTTGTTCCAAATGGTAGGATTCGTTTTTTTCTTATGGCTGCTTACTGCACTTTTCAAACTGGATTTCTGTCTTCTCTTTTGTCTGTAGTTTAGCTATGTGCTTTCACCTTTGCTCTCCTGGTTATGAGCAATAGCTTTGTGTTAATCGATACTTACCTATATTTTTCTATCTGCCTGTCTATCTATCTATCATTCAATCAATCAGTCATCTTTTTATCTGAACATCTGTCCTTGTATGCAGAACAGTTAACAACATAGACTATGTCCCTTCCCTACGTTATGCTTACAAAAACCTTGCAAGGTAACTAGGCCGTAAGGAGAGCACTGGGTTCACCGAGACACTTGCAGGTCGAGTCAGAAGTGTACCTACAAAACCAGGAAATGGTGGTGCAGGGACTTGTACCCGTGTCTCTGTCCTCTCTCCTCTTTTATCTCCTTCTCACTTGCTGACTGTATTTAGCCACATTCATTGACTAAGTGCTCCCTGAAGACCACAGGTATCGTTCCTCTTTGACATTTGTCAACAGAAAAGTAAACTTGGTGCTTGCTCACCGCCATGTTTGAGGGATATTGGCGTGATAAACCCTGATAGGAGGGAGGGACAAATAAAAAGTAACACTGATTTCTAGACAGGAGCAGTTGGGAGAGAAGAGTGTGTTGTGGAGTGAAGTGTTTATTTCAGTGTCCAAACTTCCCTCTTTACCTGGTTATTACTTCTTTACATTCGTGGACATCATAAAACCCACTGATTTCAAAGGCCCAGACCCATATTATTACAGCAATTCAGTTGTTGAGTTGAGAGAAAATGAGAAGGATGTTGCTGCACCACTAAATCTATGGCTGGGCACTGCTGATACCAAACAAAAAGCATTCACAGTGGCCATATAGGTCTATTTACTACTGACTGTCTCGGGGGCACAGACAGAATCCATTTGACTGATTGTTTGTTTTACAGATTCACTTGTGTTGGGTACCTCTCCCCACCCCTTCGGCTTGCAGTTTGTCTGTGTCCTTGGTCTCAAGTGAGTCTCCTGTAAGGGAGCACGTAGTTGTTCTTGAGTTTTCATCCCTTCTTTTAAACCAGTGTCTTTTGTTTGGAGCACTCAAAGCCTGTCCTTTTACACTGATGATTCAGAGCTGTGCCCTTATTGCACTTTAAAATTCTTTTTTTGTTATCATTAATCTACAATCACATGCAGAACATTATGTTTAGTAGGATCCCCCTTTCACAAAGTTCGCTCCAAAAACCTCTAAGAGTAGGTGTCCATCAGCATAGTTGGATGCTGTAGACTACTTCACCATGTCCCCACACACAGACCCCGTTACAGTCGCTGTCCATCAGCGTGTAGTAATATGCTGTAGAATCTCTAACTTTCTTCTCTGTGTTGTACGGCCCTCCCCATGACCAGCCGATCCCATGCATTATTCATGCTAATTATAATGTCTCCTTTCTTTGTTCCCAACCTTATCCCTCCCTTATCACCCACCCGCCCCTGTCCTTTTCTCTTTGGTATCTGTTAGTCTACTCTCAGGTTCTGGTATTCTGCTGCTTTTTTTTCCATCAGTTTTTTTTTTAATACTCCACACATGAGGGAAATCATTGGGTACTTAACTTTCTCCTCCTGTTCTTTTTCACTGAGCATACTACCGTCTAGCTCCACCCACATCATTGTAAATGGAAGGATTTGTTTTCTTCTTATGGCTGCTTATTGTACTTTTTAAACGGGATTTCGCTCTTCCTTTTTGTTTGTAGTATCGCTATGTGCTTTCACCATTTATCTCCCGGTTATGAGCAATAGCTTTCTGTTAATTGATATGTATCTGTATCTATCTATCTATCTATCTATCTATCTATCTATCTATCTATCTATCTATCTATCTATCTATCTGTCTGTCTGTCTGTCTGTCTGTCTGTCTGTCTGTCTGTCTATCTATCTATCTACCTTTAATTCCTATCTATCTATCATGGCTATCATCTATCTATCATGTCTATCATCTATCTATCTATCATCTGTCATCTATCTATCTATCTATCTATGAATCAATCATCTTTTTGTCTGCCAATCTATCCTTATGTACAGAACAGTTAACAACATAGCCTATATCACCTTTCCTACATTATGCTTCCAAAAATCTTGCAAGTTGAGTATTCTGTATTGAGAGCACTGGGTTCACTGAGACACTTGCAGGTCGAGTAAGCAACGTGTGCTTACAAAACCGGTAAATGGTGTTGCAGGAACTTGAACCCATATCTCTGTCCTCTGTCCTCTTTTCCCTCTTTCTCGCTTGCTGACTGTATTTTGCCACATTCATTGACTAAGTGCTTCCTGAGGATCACAAGTATTCTTCGTCTGGGCCTGTCGTAGACAGTAAAGTATACTTGGTGTTTTGCTTACCACCATGTTTGAGGGAAATCGGCGTGATCACCATTGATAGGAGGAGGGTCAAATAAAAAGTAACACCTATGTCTAGACAGGAGCATTTGGGAGCAAGGAGAGTGTTGCGGATTTACGTGTTTCTTTGAGTGTCCTAACTTCCCTCAATAGGGGTTTATTGCTTCTTTACATTCGTGAATATCATAAAACCCACTGATTTCAAAAGCCCAGACTCATATTATTACAGCAATTCTGTGGTTGAGGTGAGAAAAAATGAGAAGGACGTTGGTGTACCACTAAATCTATGGCTGGGCACTGCTGTAACCAAACAAAAAGAATTCACAGTGGCTAGATGGCGCTATTTTCTACTGAATGTCTCTGGGGACTCAAACAGAATCAATTTATTTGTTTGTTTGTTTCTCATTTTCACTTGTAGGGTACCTATCTCCACATATTCGGCATGAAGTTTGTCTGTGTCCTTGGATCGCAAGTGAGTCTGCTGTAAGGGAGCACAAAGGTGGTCTTGAGTTTTCATCCCTTCTTCTAACACTGTGTCTTTTGGTTGGAGCACTCAAAGCCTGTCCTTTTATTCTGATGATTCAGGGCTGTTCCCTTAATGCATTAAAAAAAATTTTTTTGTTATCATTAAGCTACAATCACGTGAAGAACATTATGTTTACTAGGCTTCCGATTCACCATTCCCCCCGTAAAACCTCTTAGGTCTCTGCCCATCAGCATGTAGTAAGATGGTGTATAATCCCTACTGTCCTCTCTGTGTTGTACAGACCTCCCCATGCTCCTCCTACCACACATAGTATACACGCTAATACTCATGCCCCCAATGCAACCTTTCTTTCTCCCCGCCCTTATCCCTCCCTTCCCACCCAACCTACCCAGTCCCTTTCCCTTTGGTAACTGTTGGTCCACTCGCGGGTTCTGTGAGTCTGCTGCTATTTTTTTCCTTCAGATTTTCTTAGTTGTTATACTCCACACATGAGTGAAATCATCCGTTTCTTGTCTTTCTCCGCCTGGCCTATTTCTCTGAACATAGTACCCTCTAGTTCCATCCACGTTATTGCAAATGATATGATTTGTTTTCTTCTTATGGCTGCTTACTGCACTTTTTAAACTGGATTTCTGTCTTCTCTTTTGTCTGTAGTTTCGCTATGTGCTTTCTCCTTTGCTCTCCTTGTTATGAACAATAGCTAATCGATAAGTACCTATATCTATCTATCTGTCTGTCTATCTATCTATCAATCTATCAATCAGTCAATCATCTTTTTGTCTGCCCGTCTGTCCTTTTGTACAGAACAGTTATCAACATAACCTGTGTCACTTGCTTACGTTGTGCTTCCAAAAATCTTTCAAGCTAACTAGTCTGCAGGGAAAGCTCTTGGTTCACCGAGACTCTTGCAGGTAGAGTCAGCCGCATATTCCTACAAAACCAGGAAAGTTTGCTGCAGGGTCTTGAACCCGTGTCTCTGTCCTCTCTCCTCTTTTATCTCCTTCTCACTTGCTGACTGTATTTAGTCACATTCATTGACTAAGGTCTTCCTGATGTTCACAAGTATCCTTCCTCTGGGTCTGTTTTTGACAGAAAAGTAAACTTGGTGCTTTGCTCACCACCATGTTTGAGGGACATCGGCGTGATCACCGCTGATAGGATGGAACGACAAATGAAATTGAAAACCAATTACTAGACAGGAGCAGTTGTTAGCAAAGAGTGTGTTGTGGAGTGACGTGTTTATTTTTGTGTCCAAACTTCCCTCTTTATATAGTTATTACTTCTTTACATTCATGAACATCATAAAACCCACTGATTACAAAGGCCCAGACGCATATTTTTACAGAAATTCTGTTGTTGAGGTGAGAGAAAATGAAAAGGACGTTGCTCTACCACTAAATCTATGGCTGGGCACGGATGAAATAAAAGAAAAGAATTCACGGTGGAAAGATAGGGCTATTTTCTACTGACTGTCTCTGTGGACTCAAACAGAGTCCATTTGTTTGATTGTTTGTATTTCAGTTTCACTTGTGTTGGGTACCTGTCCTCACCCCTTCGGCTTGTAGTTTGTCTGTTTCCTTGGATCTCAAGTGAGTCTCCTGTAAGGGAGCACATAAGTGGTCTTGAGTTTTCGTCCTTCTTTGAACCCTGCGTCTTTTGATTTGGAGCTCTCAAAGCCTGTCCTTTTATTCTGATGATTCAGAGCTGTGCCTTTATTGTACTTAATAATTTTTTTTTTTATCATTAACCTACAATCACTTGAGTAACATTATGTTTACTAGGCTCCACCGTTCACCAAGTCCCCCACAAAAACCTCTTACAGTTGCTGTCAATCAGCGGAGTTGGATGCTGTAGACCCATTCACTGTTTTCCCACACACACACCCCATTACAATCGCTGTCCATCAGCGAGTAGTAAGATTCTGTAGAATCTCTACTTGTCTTCTCTGTGTTGTACAGCCCTCCCCATGCCCCCCGGAACCAACTCATTATACATGCTAAACCTAATCTCCCATTTCTTTCTCCCCGCCCTTATCCCTCCTTTCCCAACCACCCTGCCAAGTCCCTTTCCCTTTCGTAACTGTTAGTCCACTTTCGGATTCTGTGAGTCTGCTGCTATTTTTTTCCTTCAGTGTTTCTTTGTTGTTATACTCCACACGAGTTAAATCATTTGGTACTTGTCTTTCTCCACCTGGCCTCTTTCACTGAGCATACTACCGTCTTGCTCCATCCACGTCATTGCTAATGGTAAAATTTGTTTTCTTCTTATGGCTGCTAACTGCAGTTTTTAAACTGGACTTCATTCTAACTTTCTGTTTGTAGTTTCGCTATGTGCTTTCACCATTGATCTCCTGGTTATGAGCAATAGCTTTGTGTTAATCGAAATGTATCTGTTTCTATCTATCTATCTATCTGTCTGTCTGTCTGACTATCTATCCATCCTTCTATCTTTCTTACTATCTATCTATCATCTATCTTTCTATCTATCTATCCTTCTATCTTTCCTTCTATGTATCTATCTTTCTATCTATTTATCTATCTTCTTATCATCTATCTCTCATGTCTCTCTTCTATCTATGTATCTATCTATCTATCATCTACCATCTATCTATCTGTCTATCTATGTATCTATGAATCAATCATCTTTTTTTCTGCCTATCTATCCTTATGTACAGAACAGTTAACAACATCGCCTATGTCAGTTCCCTATATTATGCTTCCAAGAATCTTGCAAGGTAACTAGGCTGTAGGGAGAGCACTGAGTTCATTGAGACACTTGCAGGTCAAGTCAGCCACGTGTGCTTACAAAACCAGTATGTGGTGTTGCAGGGACTTGCACCCATATCTCTGTCCTCTGTCCTATTTTAACTCCTTCTCGCTTCCTGACTGTATTTAGCCACATTCAATTGCTAAGTGCTCCCTGAAGACCACAAGTATCCCTCCTCTGGGTTTGTTGAAGACAGAAAAGTATACATTGTGCTCTGCTCACCACCAACTTTGAGGGACATCGGTGGGAGAACCGATGATAGGAGGAGGGACAAATAAAAAGGAACACCTATTTATAGACAGGAGCATTTGGGAGCAATGAGAGTGTTGTGGAGTTACGTGTTTGTTTGAGTGTCCAAATTTCCCTCTTTAGGAGGTTATTACTTCTCTACATTCAAGAACATTATAAAACCCAGTGATTTCCAATGACCAGATGCATATTATTGCAGCAATTCAGTTGTTGAGGTGATAAAAAATGAGACGGACGTTGCTGTACCACTAAATCTATGGCTGGGCACTGCTGAAACCAAACAAAAAGAATTCACGGTGGCTAGATAGGGCTATTTTGTACTGACTGTCTCTGGGTACTCAAACAGAATCCATTTGTTTGTTTCTCAGTTTCACTTGTGTTGGGTACCTGTCCCCACCCCTTCAGCTTGGAGTTTGTCTGTGTCCTTGGATCTCAAGTGAGTCTTCAGTAAGGGAGCACATATGTGTTCTTGAGTTTTCATCCCTTCCTCTAACTCTGTGTCTTTTGAATGGAGCACTCAGGGTCTGTCCTTTTATTCTGACAATTTAGAGCAGTGTCCTTATTGCACTTACAAAAAATTTTTTGTTATCTTTAATCTATAATCACGTGAAGATCATTATGATCACCAAGTACAACATGTCCCCCCAAAATGCCCCATTACGGACGCTGCCCATCAGCGTAGTTGGATGCTGTAGACCCCGTCACCATGTTTCCCACCACACACACCGTTACAGTCGCTGTCCACATGCGTGTAGTAAGTTGCTGTAGAAACACTTCTCTTCTATGTATTGCACAGCCTTCCCCATGCTCCCACCACCCCACACAGTATAAATGTTAATCCTAATGCTCCCTTACTTTCTGCCCGCCCTTATCCCTCCCTTCCCACACACCATGCCCATTCCCTTTCCCTTTGGTAACTGTTAGTCCACTCTCGGCTTCTGTGAGTCTGCTGCTGTTCATTTCCTTCAGTTTTTCTTTGTTTTTATACTCCACACAAGGGTGAAATCATTTGGTACTTATCTTTCTTTGCCTGGCCTATTTCACTGAGCATAGTAGTCTCTAGCTCCATCCACGTTGTTCCAAATGGTAGGATTCGTTTTTTTCTTATGGCTGCTTACTGCACTTTTCAAACTGGATTTCTGTCTTCTCTTTTGTCTGTAGTTTAGCTATGTGCTTTCACCTTTGCTCTCCTGGTTATGAGCAATAGCTTTGTGTTAATCGATACTTACCTATATTTTTCTATCTGCCTGTCTATCTATCTATCATTCAATCAATCAGTCATCTTTTTATCTGAACATCTGTCCTTGTATGCAGAACAGTTAACAACATAGACTATGTCCCTTCCCTACGTTATGCTTACAAAAACCTTGCAAGGTAACTAGGCCGTAAGGAGAGCACTGGGTTCACCGAGACACTTGCAGGTCGAGTCAGAAGTGTACCTACAAAACCAGGAAATGGTGGTGCAGGGACTTGTACCCGTGTCTCTGTCCTCTCTCCTCTTTTATCTCCTTCTCACATGCTGACTGTATTTAGCCACATTCATTGACTAAGTGCTCCCTGAAGACCACAGGTATCGTTCCTCTTTGACATTTGTCAACAGAAAAGTAAACTTGGTGCTTGCTCACCGCCATGTTTGAGGGATATTGGCGTGATAAACCCTGATAGGAGGGAGGGACAAATAAAAAGTAACACTGATTTCTAGACAGGAGCAGTTGGGAGAGAAGAGTGTGTTGTGGAGTGAAGTGTTTATTTCAGTGTCCAAACTTCCCTCTTTACCTGGTTATTACTTCTTTACATTCGTGGACATCATAAAACCCACTGATTTCAAAGGCCCAGACCCATATTATTACAGCAATTCAGTTGTTGAGTTGAGAGAAAATGAGAAGGATGTTGCTGCACCACTAAATCTATGGCTGGGCACTGCTGATACCAAACAAAAAGCATTCACAGTGGCCATATAGGTCTATTTACTACTGACTGTCTCGGGGGCACAGACAGAATCCATTTGACTGATTGTTTGTTTTACAGATTCACTTGTGTTGGGTACCTCTCCCCACCCCTTCGGCTTGCAGTTTGTCTGTGTCCTTGGTCTCAAGTGAGTCTCCTGTAAGGGAGCACGTAGTTGTTCTTGAGTTTTCATCCCTTCTTTTAAACCAGTGTCTTTTGTTTGGAGCACTCAAAGCCTGTCCTTTTACACTGATGATTCAGAGCTGTGCCCTTATTGCACTTTAAAATTCTTTTTTTGTTATCATTAATCTACAATCACATGCAGAACATTATGTTTAGTAGGATCCCCCTTTCACAAAGTTCGCTCCAAAAACCTCTAAGAGTAGGTGTCCATCAGCATAGTTGGATGCTGTAGACTACTTCACCATGTCCCCACACACAGACCCCGTTACAGTCGCTGTCCATCAGCGTGTAGTAATATGCTGTAGAATCTCTAACTTTCTTCTCTGTGTTGTACGGCCCTCCCCATGACCAGCCGATCCCATGCATTATTCATGCTAATTATAATGTCTCCTTTCTTTGTTCCCAACCTTATCCCTCCCTTATCACCCACCCGCCCCTGTCCTTTTCTCTTTGGTATCTGTTAGTCTACTCTCAGGTTCTGGTATTCTGCTGCTTTTTTTTCCATCAGTTTTTTTTTTAATACTCCACACATGAGGGAAATCATTGGGTACTTAACTTTCTCCTCCTGTTCTTTTTCACTGAGCATACTACCGTCTAGCTCCACCAACATCATTGTAAATGGAAGGATTTGTTTTCTTCTTATGGCTGCTTATTGTACTTTTTAAACGGGATTTCACTTTTCCTTTTAGTTTGTATTATCGCTATGTGCTTTCACCATTTGTCTCCCGGTTATGAGCAATAGCTTTCTGTTAATTGATATGTATCTGTATCTATCTATCTATCTATCTATCTATCTATCTATCTATCTATCTATCTATCTATCTAACTATCTATCTATCTATCTATATATCTGTCTGTCTGTCTGTCTGTCTGTCTTTCTGTCTGTCTGTCTATCTATCTATCTACCTTTAATTCCTATCTATCTATCATGGCTATCATCTATCTATCATGTCTATCATCTATCTATCTATCATCTGTCATCTATCTATCTATCTATGAATCAATCATCTTTTTGTCTGCCAATCTATCCTTATGTACAGAACAGTTAACAACATAGCCTATATCACCTTTCCTACATTATGCTTCCAAAAATCTTGCAAGTTGAGTATTCTGTATTGAGAGCACTTGGTTCACTGAGACACTTGCAGGTCATGTAAGCAACGTGTGCTTACAAAACCGGTAAATGGTGTTGCAGGAACTTGAACCCATATCTCTGTCCTCTGTCCTCTTTTCCCTCTTTCTCGCTTGCTGACTGTATTTTGCCACATTCATTGACTAAGTGCTTCCTGAGGATCACAAGTATTCTTCGTCTGGGCCTGTCGTAGACAGTAAAGTATACTTGGTGTTTTGCTTACCACCATGTTTGAGGGAAATCGGCGTGATCACCATTGATAGGAGGAGGGTCAAATAAAAAGTAACACCTATGTCTAGACAGGAGCATTTGGGAGCAAGGAGAGTGTTGCGGATTTACGTGTTTCTTTGAGTGTCCTAACTTCCCTCAATAGGGGTTTATTGCTTCTTTACATTCGTGAATATCATAAAACCCACTGATTTCAAAAGCCCAGACTCATATTATTACAGCAATTCTGTGGTTGAGGTGAGAAAAATGAGAAGGACGTTGGTGTACCACTAAATCTATGGCTGGGCACTGCTGTAACCAAACAAAAAGAATTCACAGTGGCTAGATGGCGCTATTTTCTACTGAATGTCTCTGGGGACTCAAACAGAATCATTTTATTTGTTTGTTTGTTTCTCATTTTCACTTGTAGGGTGCCTATCTCCACATATTCGGCATGAAGTTTGTCTGTGTCCTTGGATCGCAAGTGAGTCTGCTGTAAGGGAGCACAAAGGTGGTCTTGAGTTTTCATCCCTTCTTCTAACACTGTGTCTTTTGGTTGGAGCACTCAAAGCCTGTCCTTTTATTCTGATGATTCAGGGCTGTTCCCTTAATGCATTAAAAAAAATTTTTTTGTTATCATTAAGCTACAATCACGTGAAGAACATTATGTTTACTAGGCTTCCGATTCACCATTCCCCCCGTAAAACCTCTTAGGTCTCTGCCCATCAGCATGTAGTAAGATGGTGTATAATCCCTACTGTCCTCTCTGTGTTGTACAGACCTCCCCATGCTCCTCCTACCACACATAGTATACACGCTAATACTCATGCCCCCAATGCAACCTTTCTTTCTCCCCGCCCTTATCCCTCCCTTCCCACCCAACCTACCCAGTCCCTTTCCCTTTGGTAACTGTTGGTCCACTCGCGGGTTCTGTGAGTCTGCTGCTATTTTTTCCTTCAGATTTTCTTAGTTGTTATACTCCACACATGAGTGAAATCATCCGTTTCTTGTCTTTCTCCGCCTGGCCTATTTCTCTGAACATAGTACCCTCTAGTTCCATCCACGTTATTGCAAATGATATGATTTGTTTTCTTCTTATGGCTGCTTACTGCACTTTTTAAACTGGATTTCTGTCTTCTCTTTTGTCTGTAGTTTCGCTATGTGCTTTCTCCTTTGCTCTCCTTGTTATGAACAATAGCTAATCGATAAGTACCTATATCTATCTATCTGTCTGTCTATCTATCTATCAATCTATCAATCAGTCAATCATCTTTTTGTCTGCCCATCTGTCCTTTTGTACAGAACAGTTATCAACATAACCTGTGTCACTTGCTTACGTTGTGCTTCCAAAAATCTTTCAAGCTAACTAGTCTGCAGGGAAAGCTCTTGGTTCACCGAGACTCTTGCAGGTAGAGTCAGCCGCATATTCCTACAAAACCAGGAAAGTTTGCTGCAGGGTCTTGAACCCGTGTCTCTGTCCTCTCTCCTCTTTTATCTCCTTCTCACTTGCTGACTGTATTTAGTCACATTCATTGACTAAGGTCTTCCTGATGTTCACAAGTATCCTTCCTCTGGGTCTGTTTTTGACAGAAAAGTAAACTTGGTGCTTTGCTCACCACCATGTTTGAGGGACATCGGCGTGATCACCGCTGATAGGATGGAACGACAAATGAAATTGAAAACCAATTACTAGACAGGAGCAGTTGTTAGCAAAGAGTGTGTTGTGGAGTGACGTGTTTATTTTTGTGTCCAAACTTCCCTCTTTATATAGTTATTACTTCTTTACATTCATGAACATCATAAAACCCACTGATTACAAAGGCCCAGACGCATATTTTTACAGAAATTCTGTTGTTGAGGTGAGAGAAAATGAAAAGGACGTTGCTCTACCACTAAATCTATGGCTGGGCACGGATGAAATAAAAGAAAAGAATTCACGGTGGAAAGATAGGGCTATTTTCTACTGACTGTCTCTGTGGACTCAAACAGAGTCCATTTGTTTGATTGTTTGTATTTCAGTTTCACTTGTGTTGGGTACCTGTCCTCACCCCTTCGGCTTGTAGTTTGTCTGTTTCCTTGGATCTCAAGTGAGTCTCCTGTAAGGGAGCACATAAGTGGTCTTGAGTTTTCGTCCTTCTTTGAACCCTGCGTCTTTTGATTTGGAGCTCTCAAAGCCTGTCCTTTTATTCTGATGATTCAGAGCTGTGCCTTTATTGTACTTAATAATTTTTTTTTGTTATCATTAACCTACAATCACTTGAGTAACATTATGTTTACTAGGCTCCACCGTTCACCAAGTCCCCCACAAAAACCTCTTACAGTTGCTGTCAATCAGCGGAGTTGGATGCTGTAGACCCATACACTGTTTTCCCACACACACACCCCATTACAATCGCTGTCCATCAGCGAGTAGTAAGATGCTGTAGAATCTCTACTTGTCTTCTCTGTGTTGTACAGCCCTCCCCATGCCCCCCTGAACCAACTCATTATACATGCTAAACCTAATCTCCCATTTCTTTCTCCCCGCCCTTATCCCTCCTTTCCCAACCACCCTGCCAAGTCCCTTTCCCTTTCGTAACTGTTAGTCCACTCTCGGATTCTGTGAGTCTGCTGCTATTTTTTTCCTTCAGTGTTTCTTTGTTGTTATACTCCACACGAGTTAAATCATTTGGTACTTGTCTTTCTCCACCTGGCCTCTTTCACTGAGCATACTACCGTCTTGCTCCATCCACGTCATTGCTAATGGTACCATTTGTTTTCTTCTTATGGCTGCTAACTGCAGTTTTTAAACTGGACTTCATTCTAACTTTCTGTTTGTAGTTTCGCTATGTGCTTTCACCATTGATCTCCTGGTTATGAGCAATAGCTTTGTGTTAATCGAAATGTATCTGTTTCTATCTATCTATCTATCTGTCTGTCTGTCTGACTATCTATCCATCCTTCTATCTTTCTTACTATCTATCTATCATCTATCTTTCTATCTATCTATCCTTCTATCTTTCTTTCTATGTATCTATCTTTCTATCTATTTATCTATCTTCTTATCATCTATCTCTCATGTCTCTCTTCTATCTATGTATCTATCTATCTATCATCTACCATCTATCTATCTGTCTATCTATGTATCTATGAATCAATCATCTTTTTTTCTGCCTATCTATCCTTATGTACAGAACAGTTAACAACATCGCCTATGTCAGTTCCCTATATTATGCTTCCAAGAATCTTGCAAGGTAACTAGGCCGTAGGGAGAGCACTGAGTTCATTGAGACACTTGCAGGTCAAGTCAGCCACGTGTGCTTACAAAACCAGTATGTGGTGTTGCAGGGACTTGCACCCATATCTCTGTCCTCTGTCCTATTTTAACTCCTTCTCGCTTCCTGACTGTATTTAGCCACATTCAATTGCTAAGTGCTCCCTGAAGACCACAAGTATCCCTCCTCTGGGTTTGTTGAAGACAGAAAAGTATACATTGTGCTCTGATCACCACCAACTTTGAGGGAAATCGGTGGGAGAACCGATGATAGGAGGAGGGACAAATAAAAAGGAACACCTATTTATAGACAGGAGCATTTGGGAGCAATGAGAGTGTTGTGGAGTTACGTGTTTGTTTGAGTGTCCAAATTTCCCTCTTTAGGAGGTTATTACTTCTCTACATTCAAGAACATTATAAAACCCAGTGATTTCCAATGACCAGATGCATATTATTGCAGCAATTCAGTTGTTGAGGTGATAAAAAATGAGACGGACGTTGCTGTACCACTAAATCTATGGCTGGGCACTGCTGAAACCAAACAAAAAGAATTCACGGTGGCTAGATAGGGCTATTTTGTACTGACTGTCTCTGGGTACTCAAACAGAATCCATTTGTTTGTTTGTTTCTCAGTTTCACTTGTGTTGGGTACCTGTCCCCACCCCTTCAGCTTGGAGTTTGTCTGTGTCCTTGGATCTCAAGTGAGTCTTCAGTAAGGGAGCACATATGTGTTCTTGAGTTTTCATCCCTTCCTCTAACTCTGTGTCTTTTGAATGGAGCACTCAGAGTCTGTCCTTTTATTCTGACAATTTAGAGCAGTGTCCTTATTGCACTTACAAAAAAATTTTTTGTTATCTTTAATCTATAATCACGTGAAGATCATTATGATCACCAAGTACAACATGTCCCCCCAAAATGCCCCATTACGGACGCTGCCCATCAGCGTAGTTGGATGCTGTAGACCCCGTCACCATGTTTCCCACCACACACACCGTTACAGTCGCTGTCCACATGCGTGTAGTAAGTTGCTGTAGAAACACTTCTCTTCTATGTGTTGCACAGCCTTCCCCATGCTCCCACCACCCCACACAGTATAAATGCTAATCCTAATGCTCCCTTTCTTTCTGCCCACCCTTATCCCTCCCTTCCCACCCACCATGCCCATTCCCTTTCCCTTTGGTAACTGTTAGTCCACTCTCGGCTTCTGTGAGTCTGCTGCTGTTCATTTCCTTCAGTTTTTCTTTGTTTTTATACTCCACACAAGGGTGAAATCATTTGGTACTTATCTTTCTTTGCCTGGCCTATTTCACTGAGCATAGTAGTCTCTAGCTCCATCCACGTTGTTCCAAATGGTAGGATTCGTTTTTTTCTTATGGCTGCTTACTGCACTTTTCAAACTGGATTTCTGTCTTCTCTTTTGTCTGTAGTTTAGCTATGTGCTTTCACCTTTGCTCTCCTGGTTATGAGCAATAGCTTTGTGTTAATCGATACTTACCTATATTTTTCTATCTGCCTGTCTATCTATCTATCATTCAATCAATCAGTCATCTTTTTATCTGAACATCTGTCCTTGTATGCAGAACAGTTAACAACATAGACTATGTCCCTTCCCTACGTTATGCTTACAAAAACCTTGCAAGGTAACTAGGCCGTAAGGAGAGCACTGGGTTCACCGAGACACTTGCAGGTCGAGTCAGAAGTGTACCTACAAAACCAGGAAATGGTGGTGCCGGGACTTGTACCCGTGTCTCTGTCCTCTCTCCTCTTTTATCTCCTTCTCACTTGCTGACTGTATTTAGCCACATTCATTGACTAAGTGCTCCCTGAAGACCACAGGTATCGTTCCTCTTTGACATTTGTCAACAGAAAAGTAAACTTGGTGCTTGCTCACCGCCATGTTTGAGGGATATTGGCGTGATAAACCCTGATAGGAGGGAGGGACAAATAAAAAGTAACACTGATTTCTAGACAGGAGCAGTTGGGAGAGAAGAGTGTGTTGTGGAGTGAAGTGTTTATTTCAGTGTCCAAACTTCCCTCTTTACCTGGTTATTACTTCTTTACATTCGTGGACATCATAAAACCCACTGATTTCAAAGGCCCAGACCCATATTACTACAGCAATTCAGTTGTTGAGTTGAGAGAAAATGAGAAGGATGTTGCTGCACCACTAAATCTATGGCTGGGCACTGCTGATACCAAACAAAAAGCATTCACAGTGGCCATATAGGTCTATTTACTACTGACTGTCTCGGGGGCACAGACAGAATCCATTTGACTGATTGTTTGTTTTACAGATTCACTTGTGTTGGGTACCTCTCCCCACCCCTTCGGCTTGCAGTTTGTCTGTGTCCTTGGTCTCAAGTGAGTCTCCTGTAAGGGAGCACGTAGTTGTTCTTGAGTTTTCATCCCTTCTTTTAAACCAGTGTCTTTTGTTTGGAGCACTCAAAGCCTGTCCTTTTACACTGATGATTCAGAGCTGTGCCCTTATTGCACTTTAAAATTCTTTTTTTGTTATCATTAATCTACAATCACATGCAGAACATTATGTTTAGTAGGATCCCCCTTTCACAAAGTGCGCTCCAAAAACCTCTAAGAGTAGGTGTCCATCAGCATAGTTGGATGCTGTAGACTACTTCACCATGTCCCCACACACAGATCCCGTTACAGTCGCTGTCCATCAGCGTGTAGTAATATGCTGTAGAATCTCTAACTTTCTTCTCTGTGTTGTACAGCCCTCCCCATGACCAGCCGATCCCATGCATTATTCATGCTAATTATAATGTCTCCTTTCTTTGTTCCCAACCTTATCCCTCCCTTATCACCCACCCGCCCCTGTCCTTTTCTCTTTGGTATCTGTTAGTCTACTCTCAGGTTCTGGTATTCTGCTGCTTTTTTTTCCATCAGTTTTTTTTTTATACTCCACACATGAGGGAAATCATTGGGTACTTATCTTTCTGCTCCTGTTCTTTTTCACTGAGCATACTACCGTCTAGCTCCACCCACATCATTGTAAATGGAAGGATTTGTTTTCTTCTTATGGCTGCTTATTGTACTTTTTAAACGGGATTTCACTCTTCCTTTTTGTTTGTAGTATCGCTATGTGCTTTCACCATTTATCTCCCGGTTATGAGCAGTAGCTTTCTGTTAATTGATATGTATCTGTATCTATCTATCTATCTATCTATCTATCTATCTATCTATCTATCTATCTATCTATCTATCTATCTATCTATCTATGTATCTATCTATCTATCTATCTATCTATCTGTCTGTCTGTCTGTCTGTCTGTCTGTCTGTCTATCTATCTATCTACCTTTAATTCCTATCTATCTATCATGGCTATCATCTATCTATCATGTCTATCATCTATCTATCTATCATCTGTCATCTATCTATCTATCTATGAATCAATCATCTTTTTGTCTGCCAATCTATCCTTATGTACAGAACAGTTAACAACATAGCCTATATCACCTTTCCTACATTATGCTTCCAAAAATCTTGCAAGTTGAGTATTCTGTATTGAGAGCACTGGGTTCCCTGAGACACTTGCAGGTCGAGTAAGCAACGTGTGCTTACAAAACCGGTAAATGGTGTTGCAGGATCTTGAACCCATATCTCTGTCCTCTGTCCTCTTTTCCCTCTTTCTCGCTTGCTGACTGTATTTTGCCACATTCATTGACTAAGTGCTTGCTGAGGATCACAAGTATTCTTCGTCTGGGCCTGTCGTAGACAGTAAAGTATACTTGGTGTTTTGCTTACCACCATGTTTGAGGGAAATCGGCGTGATCACCATTGATAGGAGGAGGGTCAAATAAAAAGTAACACCTATGTCTAGACAGGAGCATTTGGGAGCAAGGAGAGTGTTGCGGATTTACGTGTTTCTTTGAGTGTCCTAACTTCCCTCAATAGGGGTTTATTGCTTCTTTGCATTCGTGAATATCATAAAACCCACTGATTTCAAAAGCCCAGACTCATATTATTACAGCAATTCTGTGGTTGAGGTGAGAAAAAATGAGAAGGACGTTGGTGTACCACTAAATCTATGGCTGGGCACTGCTGTAACCAAACAAAAAGAATTCACTGTGGCTAGATGGCGCTATTTTCTACTGAATGTCTCTGGGGACTCAAACAGAATCAATTTATTTGTTTGTTTGTTTCTCATTTTCACTTGTAGGGTACCTATCTCCACATATTCGGCATGAAGTTTGTCTGTGTCCTTGGATCGCAAGTGAGTCTGCTGTAAGGGAGCACAAAGGTGGTCTTGAGTTTTCATCCCTTCTTCTAACACTGTGTCTTTTGGTTGGAGCACTCAAAGCCTGTCCTTTTATTCTGATGATTCAGGGCTGTTCCCTTAATGCATTAAAAAAAAATTTTTTGTTATCATTAAGCTACAATCACGTGAAGAACATTATGTTTACTAGGCTTCCGATTCACCATTCCCCCCGTAAAACCTCTTAGGTCTCTGCCCATCAGCATGTAGTAAGATGGTGTATAATCCCTACTGTCCTCTCTGTGTTGTACAGACCTCCCCATGCTCCTCCTACCACACATAGTATACACGCTAATACTCATGCCCCCAATGCAACCTTTCTTTCTCCCCGCCCTTATCCCTCCCTTCCCACCCAACCTACCCAGTCCCTTTCCCTTTGGTAACTGTTGGTCCACTCGCGGGTTCTGTGAGTCTGCTGCTATTTTTTTCCTTCAGATTTTCTTAGTTGTTATACTCCACACATGAGTGAAATCATCCGTTTCTTGTCTTTCTCCGCCTGGCCTATTTCTCTGAACATAGTACCCTCTAGTTCCATCCACGTTATTGCAAATGATATGATTTGTTTTCTTCTTATGGCTGCTTACTGCACTTTTTAAACTGGATTTCTGTCTTCTCTTTTGTCTGTAGTTTCGCTATGTGCTTTCTCCTTTGCTCTCCTTGTTATGAAAAATAGCTAATCGATAAGTACCTATATCTATCTATCTGTCTGTCTATCTATCTATCAATCTATCAATCAGTCAATCATCTTTTTGTCTGCCCATCTGTCCTTTTGTACAGAACAGTTATCAACATAACCTGTGTCACTTGCTTACGTTGTGCTTCCAAAAATCTTTCAAGCTAACTAGTCTGCAGGGAAAGCTCTTGGTTCACCGAGACTCTTGCAGGTAGAGTCAGCCGCATATTCCTACAAAACCAGGAAAGTTTGCTGCAGGGTCTTGAACCCGTGTCTCTGTCCTCTCTCCTCTTTTATCTCCTTCTCACTTGCTGACTGTATTTAGTCACATTCATTGACTAAGGTCTTCCTGATGTTCACAAGTATCCTTCCTCTGGGTCTGTTTTTGACAGAAAAGTAAACTTGGTGCTTTGCTCACCACCATGTTTGAGGGACATCGGCGTGATCACCGCTGATAGGATGGAACGACAAATGAAATTGAAAGCCAATTACTAGACAGGAGCAGTTGTTAGCAAAGAGTGTGTTGTGGAGTGACGTGTTTATTTGAGTGTCCAAACTTCCCTCTTTATATAGTTATTACTTCTTTACATTCATGAACATCATAAAACCCACTGATTACAAAGGCCCAGACGCATATTTTTACAGAAATTCTGTTGTTGAGGTGAGAGAAAATGAAAAGGACGTTGCTCTACCACTAAATCTATGGCTGGGCACGGATGAAATAAAAGAAAAGAATTCACGGTGGAAAGATAGGGCTATTTTCTACTGACTGTCTCTGTGGACTCAAACAGAGTCCATTTGTTTGATTGTTTGTATTTCAGTTTCACTTGTGTTGGGTACCTGTCCTCACCCCTTCGGCTTGTAGTTTGTCTGTTTCCTTGGATCTCAAGTGAGTCTCCTGTAAGGGAGCACATAAGTGGTCTTGAGTTTTCGTCCTTCTTTGAACCCTGCGTCTTTTGATTTGGAGCTCTCAAAGCCTGTCCTTTTATTCTGATGATTCAGAGCTGTGCCCTTATTGTACTTAATAATTTTTTTTTGTTATCATTAACCTACAATCACTTGAGTAACATTATGTTTACTAGGCTCCACCGTTCACCAAGTCCCCCACAAAAACCTCTTACAGTTGCTGTCAATCAGCGGAGTTGGATGCTGTAGACCCATTCACTGTTTTCCCACACACACACCCCATTACAATCGCTGTCCATCAGCGAGTAGTAAGATGCTGTAGAATCTCTACTTGTCTTCTCTGTGTTGTACAGCCCTCCCCATGCCCCCCGGAACCAACTCATTATACATGCTAAACCTAATCTCCCATTTCTTTCTCCCCGCCCTTATCCCTCCTTTCCCAACCACCCTGCCAAGTCCCTTTCCCTTTCGTAACTGTTAGTCCACTTTCGGATTCTGTGAGTCTGCTGCTATTTTTTTCCTTCAGTGTTTCTTTGTTGTTATACTCCACACGAGTTAAATCATTTGGTACTTGTCTTTCTCCACCTGGCCTCTTTCACTGAGCATACTACCGTCTTGCTCCATCCACGTCATTGCTAATGGTACCATTTGTTTTCTTCTTATGGCTGCTAACTGCAGTTTTTAAACTGGACTTCATTCTAACTTTCTGTTTGTAGTTTCGCTATGTGCTTTCACCATTGATCTCCTGGTTATGAGCAATAGCTTTGTGTTAATCGAAATGTATCTGTTTCTATCTATCTATCTATCTGTCTGTCTGTCTGACTATCTATCCATCCTTCTATCTTTCTTACTATCTATCTATCATCTATCTTTCTATCTATCTATCCTTCTATCTTTCTTTCTATGTATCTATCTTTCTATTTATCTATCCTCTTATCATCTATCTCTCATGTCTCTCTTCTATCTATGTATCTATCTATCTATCATCTACCATCTATCTATCTGTCTATCTATGTATCTATGAATCAATCATCTTTTTTTCTGCCTATCTATCCTTATGTACAGAACAGTTAACAACATCGCCTATGTCAGTTCCCTATATTATGCTTCCAAGAATCTTGCAAGGTAACTAGGCCGTAGGGAGAGCACTGAGTTCATTGAGACACTTGCAGGTCAAGTCAGCCACGTGTGCTTACAAAACCAGTATGTGGTGTTGCAGGGACTTGCACCCATATCTCTGTCCTCTGTCCTATTTTAACTCCTTCTCGCTTCCTGACTGTATTTAGCCACATACAATTGCTAAGTGCTCCCTGAAGACCACAAGTATCCCTCCTCTGGGTTTGTTGAAGACAGAAAAGTATACATTGTGCTCTGCTCACCACCAACTTTGAGGGACATCGGTGGGAGAACCGATGATAGGAGGAGGGACAAATAAAAAGGAACACCTATTTATAGACAGGAGCATTTGGGAGCAATGAGAGTGTTGTGGAGTTACGTGTTTGTTTGAGTGTCCAAATTTCCCTCTTTAGGAGGTTATTACTTCTCTACATTCAAGAACATTATAAAACCCAGTGATTTCCAATGACCAGATGCATATTATTGCAGCAATTCAGTTGTTGAGGTGATAAAAAATGAGACGGACGTTGCTGTACCACTAAATCTATGGCTGGGCACTGCTGAAACCAAACAAAAAGAATTCACGGTGGCTAGATAGGGCTATTTTGTACTGACTGTCTCTGGGTACTCAAACAGAATCCATTTGTTTGTTTGTTTCTCAGTTTCCCTTGTGTTGGGTACCTGTCCCCACCCCTTCAGCTTGGAGTTTGTCTGTGTCCTTGGATCTCAAGTGAGTCTTCAGTAAGGGAGCACATATGTGTTCTTGAGTTTTCATCCCTTCCTCTAACTCTGTGTCTTTTGAATGGAGCACTCAGAGTCTGTCCTTTTATTCTGACAATTTAGAGCAGTGTCCTTATTGCACTTACAAAAAAACTTTTTGTTATCTTTAATCTATAATCACGTGAAGATCATTATGATCACCAAGTACAACATGTCCCCCCAAAATGCCCCATTACGGACGCTGCCCATCAGCGTAGTTGGATGCTGTAGACCCCGTCACCATGTTTCCCACCACACACACCGTTACAGTCGCTGTCCACATGCGTGTAGTAAGTTGCTGTAGAAACACTTCTCTTCTATGTGTTGCACAGCCTTCCCCATGCTCCCACCACCCCACACAGTATAAATGCTAATCCTAATGCTCCCTTTCTTTCTGCCCGCCCTTATCCCTCCCTTCCCACCCACCATGCCCATTCCCTTTCCCTTTGGTAACTGTTAGTCCACTCTCGGCTTCTGTGAGTCTGCTGCTGTTCATTTCCTTCAGTTTTTCTTTGTTTTTATACTCCACACAAGGGTGAAATCATTTGGTACTTATCTTTCTTTGCCTGGCCTATTTCACTGAGCATAGTAGTCTCTAGCTCCATCCACGTTGTTCCAAATGGTAGGATTCGTTTTTTTCTTATGGCTGCTTACTGCACTTTTCAAACTGGATTTCTGTCTTCTCTTTTGTCTGTAGTTTAGCTATGTGCTTTCACCTTTGCTCTCCTGGTTATGAGCAATAGCTTTGTGTTAATCGATACTTACCTATATTTTTCTATCTGCCTGTCTATCTATCTATCATTCAATCAATCAGTCATCTTTTTATCTGAACATCTGTCCTTGTATGCAGAACAGTTAACAACATAGACTATGTCCCTTCCCTATGTTATGCTTACAAAAACCTTGCAAGGTAACTAGGCCGTAAGGAGAGCACTGGCTTCACCGAGACACTTGCAGGTCGAGTCAGAAGTGTACCTACAAAACCAGGAAATGGTGGTGCAGGGACTTGTACCCGTGTCTCTGTCCTCTCTCCTCTTTTATCTCCTTCTCACTTGCTGACTGTATTTAGCCACATTCATTGACTAAGTGCTCCCTGAAGACCACAGGTATCGTTCCTCTTTGACATTTGTCAACAGAAAAGTAAACTTGGTGCTTGCTCACCGCCATGTTTGAGGGATATTGGCGTGATAAACCCTGATAGGAGGGAGGGACAAATAAAAAGTAACACTGATTTCTAGACAGGAGCAGTTGGGAGAGAAGAGTGTGTTGTGGAGTGAAGTGTTTATTTCAGTGTCCAAACTTCCCTCTTTACCTGGTTATTACTTCTTTACATTCGTGGACATCATAAAACCCACTGATTTCAAAGGCCCAGACCCATATTACTACAGCAATTCAGTTGTTGAGTTGAGAGAAAATGAGAAGGATGTTGCTGCACCACTAAATCTATGGCTGGGCACTGCTGATACCAAACAAAAAGCATTCACAGTGGCCATATAGGTCTATTTACTACTGACTGTCTCGGGGGCACAGACAGAATCCATTTGACTGATTGTTTGTTTTACAGATTCACTTGTGTTGGGTACCTCTCCCCACCCCTTCGGCTTGCAGTTTGTCTGTGTCCTTGGTCTCAAGTGAGTCTCCTGTAAGGGAGCACGTAGTTGTTCTTGAGTTTTCATCCCTTCTTTTAAACCAGTGTCTTTTGTTTGGAGCACTCAAAGCCTGTCCTTTTACACTGATGATTCAGAGCTGTGCCCTTATTGCACTTTAAAATTCTTTTTTTGTTATCATTAATCTACAATCACATGCAGAACATTATGTTTAGTAGGAACCCCCTTTCACAAAGTTCGCTCCAAAAACCTCTAAGAGTAGGTGTCCATCAGCATAGTTGGATGCTGTAGACTACTTCACCATGTCCCCACACACAGACCCCGTTACAGTCGCTGTCCATCAGCGTGTAGTAATATGCTGTAGAATCTCTAACTTTCTTCTCTGTGTTGTACGGCCCTCCCCATGACCAGCCGATCCCATGCATTATTCATGCCAATTATAATGTCTCCTTTCTTTGTTCCCAACCTTATCCCTCCCTTATCACCCACCCGCCCCTGTCCTTTTCTCTTTGGTATCTGTTAGTCTACTCTCAGGTTCTGGTATTCTGCTGCTTTTTTTTCCATCAGTTTTTTTTTTAATACTCCACACATGAGGGAAATCATTGGGTACTTATCTTTCTCCTCCTGTTCTTTTTCACTGAGCATACTACCGTCTAGCTCCACCCACATCATTGTAAATGGAAGGATTTGTTTTCTTCTTATGGCTGCTTATTGTACTTTTTAAACGGGATTTCACTCTTCCTTTTTGTTTGTAGTATCGCTATGTGCTTTCACCATTTATCTCCCGGTTATGAGCAATAGATTTCTGTTAATTAATATGTATCTGTATCTATCTATCTATCTATCTATCTATCTATCTATCTATCTATCTATCTATCTATCTGTCTGTCTGTCTGTCTGTCTGTCTGTCTGTCTGTCTGTCTGTCTATCTATCTATCTACCTTTAATTCCTATCTATCTATCATGGCTATCATCTATCTATCATGTCTATCATCTATCTATCTATCATCTGTCATCTATCTATCTATCTATCTATGAATCAATCATCTTTTTGTCTGCCAATCTATCCTTATGTACAGAACAGTTAACAACATAGCCTATATCACCTTTCCTACATTATGCTTCCAAAAATCTTGCAAGTTGAGTATTCTGTATTGAGAGCACTGGGTTCACTGAGACACTTGCAGGTCGAGTAAGCAACGTGTGCTTACAAAACTGGTAAATGGTGTTGCATTAACTTGAACCCATATCTCTGTCCTCTGTCCTCTTTTCCCTCTTTCTCGCTTGCTGACTGTATTTTGCCACATTCATTGACTAAGTGCTTGCTGAGGATCACAAGTATTCTTCGTCTGGGCCTGTCGTAGACAGTAAAGTATACTTGGTGTTTTGCTTACCACCATGTTTGAGGGAAATCGGCGTGATCACCATTGATAGGAGGAGGGTCAAATAAAAAGTAACACCTATGTCTAGACAGGAGCATTTGGGAGCAAGGAGAGTGTTGCGGATTTACGTGTTTCTTTGAGTGTCCTAACTTCCCTCAATAGGGGTTTATTGCTTCTTTACATTCGTGAATATCATAAAACCCACTGATTTCAAAAGCCCAGACTCATATTATTACAGCAATTCTGTGGTTGAGGTGAGAAAAAATGAGAAGGACGTTGGTGTACCACTAAATCTATGGCTGGGCACTGCTGTAACCAAACAAAAAGAATTCACAGTGGCTAGATGGCGCTATTTTCTACTGAATGTCTCTGGGGACTCAAACAGAATCAATTTATTTGTTTGTTTGTTTCTCATTTCACTTGTAGGGTACCTATCTCCACATAGTCGGCATGAAGTTTGTCTGTGTCCTTGGATCGCAAGTGAGTCTGCTGTAAGGGAGCACAAAGGTGGTCTTGAGTTTTCATCCCTTCTTCTAACACTGTGTCTTTTGGTTGGAGCACTCAAAGCCTGTCCTTTTATTCTGATGATTCAGGGCTGTTCCCTTAATGCATTAAAAAAAATTTTTTTGTTATCATTAAGCTACAATCACGTGAAGAACATTATGTTTACTAGGCTTCCGATTCACCATTCCCCCCGTAAAACCTCTTAGGTCTCTGCCCATCAGCATGTAGTAAGATGGTGTATAATCCCTACTGTCCTCTCTGTGTTGTACAGACCTCCCCATGCTCCTCCTACCACACATAGTATACACGCTAATACTCATGCCCCCAATGCAACCTTTCTTTCTCCCCGCCCTTATCCCTCCCTTCCCACCCAACCTACCCAGTCCCTTTCCCTTTGGTAACTGTTGGTCCACTCGCGGGTTCTGTGAGTCTGCTGCTATTTTTTTCCTTCAGATTTTCTTAGTTGTTATACTCCACACATGAGTGAAATCATCCGTTTCTTGTCTTTCTCCGCCTGGCCTATTTCTCTGAACATAGTACCCTCTAGTTCCATCCACGTTATTGCAAATGATATGATTTGTTTTCTTCTTATGGCTGCTTACTGCACTTTTTAAACTGGATTTCTGTCTTCTCTTTTGTCTGTAGTTTCGCTATGTGCTTTCTCCTTTGCTCTCCTTGTTATGAACAATAGCTAATCGATAAGTACCTATATCTATCTATCTGTCTGTCTATCTATCTATCAATCTATCAATCAGTCAATCATCTTTTTGTCTGCCCATCTGTCCTTTTGTACAGAACAGTTATCAACATAACCTGTGTCACTTGCTTACGTTGTGCTTCCAAAAATCTTTCAAGCTAACTAGTCTGCAGGGAAAGCTCTTGGTTCACCGAGACTCTTGCAGGTAGAGTCAGCCGCATATTCCTACAAAACCAGGAAAGTTTGCTGCAGGGTCTTGAACCCGTGTCTCTGTCCTCTCTCCTCTTTTATCTCCTTCTCACTTGCTGACTGTATTTAGTCACATTCATTGACTAAGGTCTTCCTGATGTTCACAAGTATCCTTCCTCTGGGTCTGTTTTTGACAGAAAAGTAAACTTAGTGCTTTGCTCACCACCATGTTTGAGGGACATCGGCGTGATCACCGCTGATAGGATGGAACGACAAATGAAATTGAAAGCCAATTACTAGACAGGAGCAGTTGTTAGCAAAGAGTGTGTTGTGGAGTGACGTGTTTATTTGAGTGTCCAAACTTCCCTCTTTATATAGTTATTACTTCTTTACATTCATGAACATCATAAAACCCACTGATTACAAAGGCCCAGACGCATATTTTTACAGAAATTCTGTTGTTGAGGTGAGAGAAAATGAAAAGGACGTTGCTCTACCACTAAATCTATGGCTGGGCACGGATGAAATAAAAGAAAAGAATTCACGGTGGAAAGATAGGGCTATTTTCTACTGACTGTCTCTGTGGACTCAAACAGAGTCCATTTGTTTGATTGTTTGTATTTCAGTTTCACTTGTGTTGGGTACCTGTCCTCACCCCTTCGGCTTGTAGTTTGTCTGTTTCCTTGGATCTCAAGTGAGTCTCCTGTAAGGGAGCACATAAGTGGTCTTGAGTTTTCGTCCTTCTTTGAACCCTGCGTCTTTTGATTTGGAGCTCTCAAAGCCTGTCCTTTTATTCTGATGATTCAGAGCTGTGCCCTTATTGTACTTAATAATTTTTTTTTGTTATCATTAACCTACAATCACTTGAGTAACATTATGTTTACTAGGCTCCACCGTTCACCAAGTCCCCCACAAAAACCTCTTACAGTTGCTGTCAATCAGCGGAGTTGGATGCTGTAGACCCATTCACTGTTTTCCCACACACACACCCCATTACAATCGCTGTCCATCAGCGAGTAGTAAGATGCTGTAGAATCTCTACTTGTCTTCTCTGTGTTGTACAGCCCTCCCCATGCCCCCCTGAACCAACTCATTATACATGCTAAACCTAATCTCCCATTTCTTTCTCCCCGCCCTTATCCCTCCTTTCCCAACCACCCTGCCAAGTCCCTTTCCCTTTCGTAACTCTTAGTCCACTTTCGGATTCTGTGAGTCTGCTGCTATTTTTTTCCTTCAGTGTTTCTTTGTTGTTATACTCCACACGAGTTAAATCATTTGGTACTTGTCTTTGTCCACCTGGCCTCTTTCACTGAGCATACTACCGTCTTGCTCCATCCACGTCATTGCTAATGGTACCATTTGTTTTCTTCTTATGGCTGCTAACTGCAGTTTTTAAACTGGACTTCATTCTAACTTTCTGTTTGTAGTTTCGCTATGTGCTTTCACCATTGATCTCCTGGTTATGAGCAATAGCTTTGTGTTAATCGAAATGTATCTGTTTCTATCTATCTATCTATCTATCTATCTGTCTGTCTGTCTGACTATCTATCCATCCTTCTATCTTTCTTACTATCTATCTATCATCTATCTTTCTATCTATCTATCCTTCTATCTTTCTTTCTATGTATCTATCTTTCTATCTATTTATCTATCTTCTTATCATCTATCTCTCATGTCTCTCTTCTATCTATGTATCTATCTATCTATCATCTACCATCTATCTATCTGTCTATCTATGTATCTATGAATCAATCATCTTTTTTTCTGCCTATCTATCCTTATGTACAGAACAGTTAACAACATCGCCTATGTCAGTTCCCTATATTATGCTTCCAAGAATCTTGCAAGGTAACTAGGCCGTAGGGAGAGCACTGAGTTCATTGAGACACTTGCAGGTCAAGTCAGCCACGTGTGCTTACAAAACCAGTATGTGGTGTTGCAGGGACTTGCACCCATATCTCTGTCCTCTGTCCTATTTTAACTCCTTCTCGCTTCCTGACTGTATTTAGCCACATTCAATTGCTAAGTGCTCCCTGAAGACCACAAGTATCCCTCCTCTGGGTTTGTTGAAGACAGAAAAGTATACATTGTGCTCTGCTCACCACCAACTTTGAGGGACATAGGTGGGAGAACCGATGATAGGAGGAGGGACAAATAAAAAGGAACACCTATTTATAGACAGGAGCATTTGGGAGCAATGAGAGTGTTGTGGAGTTACGTGTTTGTTTGAGTGTCCAAATTTCCCTCTTTAGGAGGTTATTACTTCTCTACATTCAAGAACATTATAAAACCCAGTGATTTCCAATGACCAGATGCATATTATTGCAGCAATTCAGTTGTTGAGGTGATAAAAAATGAGACGGACGTTGCTGTACCACTAAATCTATGGCTGGGCACTGCTGAAACCAAACAAAAAGAATTCACGGTGGCTAGATAGGGCTATTTTGTACTGACTGTCTCTGGGTACTCAAACAGAATCCATTTGTTTGTTTGTTTCTCAGTTTCACTTGTGTTGGGTACCTGTCCCCACCCCTTCAGCTTGGAGTTTGTCTGTGTCCTTGGATCTCAAGTGAGTCTTCAGTAAGGGAGCACATATGTGTTCTTGAGTTTTCATCCCTTCCTCTAACTCTGTGTCTTTTGAATGGAGCACTCAGAGTCTGTCCTTTTATTCTGACAATTTAGAGCAGTGTCCTTATTGCACTTACAAAAAAATTTTTTGTTATCTTTAATCTATAATCACGTGAAGATCATTATGATCACCAAGTACAACATGTCCCCCCAAAATGCCCCATTACGGACGCTGCCCATCAGCGTAGTTGGATGCTGTAGACCCCGTCACCATGTTTCCCACCACACACACCGTTACAGTCGCTGTCCACATGTGTGTAGTAAGTTGCTGTAGAAACACTTCTCTTCTATGTGTTGCACAGCCTTCCCCATGCTCCCACCACCCCACACAGTATAAATGCTAATCCTAATGCTCCCTTTCTTTCTGCCCGCCCTTATCCCTCCCTTCCCACCCACCATGCCCATTCCCTTTCCCTTTGGTAACTGTTAGTCCACTCTCGGCTTCTGTGAGTCTGCTGCTGTTCATTTCCTTCAGTTTTTCTTTGTTTTTATACTCCACACAAGGGTGAAATCATTTGGTACTTATCTTTCTTTGCCTGGCCTATTTCACTGAGCATAGTAGTCTCTAGCTCCATCCACGTTGTTCCAAATGGTAGGATTCGTTTTTTTCTTATGGCTGCTTACTGCACTTTTCAAACTGGATTTCTGTCTTCTCTTTTGTCTGTAGTTTAGCTATGTGCTTTCACCTTTGCTCTCCTGGTTATGAGCAATAGCTTTGTGTTAATCGATACTTACCTATATTTTTCTATCTGCCTGTCTATCTATCTATCATTCAATCAATCAGTCATCTTTTTATCTGAACATCTGTCCTTGTATGCAGAACAGTTAACAACATAGACTATGTCCCTTCCCTACGTTATGCTTACAAAAACCTTGCAAGGTAACTAGGCCGTAAGGAGAGCACTGGGTTCACCGAGACACTTGCAGGTCGAGTCAGAAGTGTACCTACAAAACCAGGAAATGGTGGTGCAGGGACTTGTACCCGTGTCTCTGTCCTCTCTCCTCTTTTATCTCCTTCTCACTTGCTGATTGTATTTAGCCACATTCATTGACTAAGTGCTCCCTGAAGACCACAGGTATCGTTCCTCTTTGACATTTGTCAACAGAAAAGTAAACTTGGTGCTTGCTCACCGCCATGTTTGAGGGATATTGGCGTGATAAACCCTGATAGGAGGGAGGGACAAATAAAAAGTAACACTGATTTCTAGACAGGAGCAGTTGGGAGAGAAGAGTGTGTTGTGGAGTGAAGTGTTTATTTCAGTGTCCAAACTTCCCTCTTTACCTGGTTATTACTTCTTTACATTCGTGGACATCATAAAACCCACTGATTTCAAAGGCCCAGACCCATATTACTACAGCAATTCAGTTGTTGAGTTGAGAGAAAATGAGAAGGATGTTGCTGCACCACTAAATCTATGGCTGGGCACTGCTGATACCAAACAAAAAGCATTCACAGTGGCCATATAGGTCTATTTACTACTGACTGTCTCGGGGGCACAGACAGAATCCATTTGACTGATTGTTTGTTTTACAGATTCACTTGTGTTGGGTACCTCTCCCCACCCCTTCGGCTTGCAGTTTGTCTGTGTCCTTGGTCTCAAGTGAGTCTCCTGTAAGGGAGCACGTAGTTGTTCTTGAGTTTTCATCCCTTCTTTTAAACCAGTGTCTTTTGTTTGGAGCACTCAAAGCCTGTCCTTTTACACTGATGATTCAGAGCTGTGCCCTTATTGCACTTTAAAATTCTTTTTTTGTTATCATTAATCTACAATCACATGCAGAACATTATGTTTAGTAGGATCCCCCTTTCACAAAGTTCGCTCCAAAAACCTCTAAGAGTAGGTGTCCATCAGCATAGTTGGATGCTGTAGACTACTTCACCATGTCCCCACACACAGACCCCGTTACAGTCGCTGTCCATCAGCGTGTAGTAATATGCTGTAGAATCTCTAACTTTCTTCTCTGTGTTGTACAGCCCTCCCCATGACCAGCCGATCCCATGCATTATTCATGCTAATTATAATGTCTCCTTTCTTTGTTCCCAACCTTATCCCTCCCTTATCACCCACCCGCCCCTGTCCTTTTCTCTTTGGTATCTGTTAGTCTACTCTCAGGTTCTGGTATTCTGCTGCTTTTTTTTCCATCAGTTTTTTTTTTAATACTCCACACATGAGGGAAATCATTGGGTACTTATCTTTCTCCTCCTGTTCTTTTTCACTGAGCATACTACCGTCTAGCTCCACCCACATCATTGTAAATGGAAGGATTTGTTTTCTTCTTATGGCTGCTTATTGTACTTTTTAAACGGGATTTCACTCTTCCTTTTTGTTTGTAGTATCGCTATGTGCTTTCACCATTTATCTCCCGGTTATGAGCAATAGCTTTCTGTTAATTGATATGTATCTGTATCTATCTATCTATCTATCTATCTATCTATCTATCTATCTATCTATCTATCTATCTATCTATCTATCTATCTATCTATCTATCTATCTGTCTGTCTGTCTGTCTGTCTGTCTGTCTGTCTGTCTGTCTGTCTGTCGGTCTATCTATCTATCTACCTTTAATTCCTATCTATCTATCATGGCTATCATCTATCTATCATGTCTATCATCTATCTATCTATCATCTGTCATCTATCTATCTATCTATCTATGAATCAATCATCTTTTTGTCTGCCAATCTATCCTTATGTACAGAACAGTTAACAACATAGCCTATATCACCTTTCCTACATTATGCTTCCAAAAATCTTGCAAGTTGAGTATTCTGTATTGAGAGCACTGGGTTCACTGAGACACTTGCAGGTCGAGTAAGCAACGTGTGCTTACAAAACCGGTAAATGGTGTTGCAGGAACTTGAACCCATATCTCTGTCCTCTGTCCTCTTTTCCCTCTTTCTCGCTTGCTGACTGTATTTTGCCACATTCATTGACTAAGTGCTTCCTGAGGATCACAAGTATTCTTCATCTGGGCCTGTCGTAGACAGTAAAGTATACTTGGTGTTTTGCTTACCACCATGTTTGAGGGAAATCGGCGTGATCACCATTGATAGGAGGAGGGTCAAATAAAAAGTAACACCTATGTCTAGACAGGAGCATTTGGGAGCAAGGAGAGTGTTGCGGATTTACGTGTTTCTTTGAGTGTCCTAACTTCCCTCAATAGGGGTTTATTGCTTCTTTACATTCGTGAATATCATAAAACCCACTGATTTCAAAAGCCCAGACTCATATTATTACAGCAATTCTGTGGTTGAGGTGAGAAAAAATGAGAAGGACGTTGGTGTACCACTAAATCTATGGCTGGGCACTGCTGTAACCAAACAAAAAGAATTCACAGTGGCTAGATGGCGCTATTTTCTACTGAATGTCTCTGGGGACTCAAACAGAATCAATTTATTTGTTTGTTTGTTTCTCATTTTCACTTGTAGGGTACCTATCTCCACATATTCGGCATGAAGTTTGTCTGTGTCCTTGGATCGCAAGTGAGTCTGCTGTAAGGGAGCACAAAGGTGGTCTTGAGTTTTCATCCCTTCTTCTAACACTGTGTCTTTTGGTTGGAGCACTCAAAGCCTGTCCTTTTATTCTGATGATTCAGGGCTGTTCCCTTAATGCATTAAAAAAAATTTTTTTGTTATCATTAAGCTACAATCACGTGAAGAACATTATGTTTACTAGGCTTCCGATTCACCATTCCCCCCGTAAAACCTCTTAGGTCTCTGCCCATCAGCATGTAGTAAGATGGTGTATAATCCCTACTGTCCTCTCTGTGTTGTACAGACCTCCCCATGCTCCTCCTACCACACATAGTATACACGCTAATACTCATGCCCCCAATGCAACCTTTCTTTCTCCCCGCCCTTATCCCTCCCTTCCCACCCAACCTACCCAGTCCCTTTCCCTTTGGTAACTGTTGGTCCACTCGCGGGTTCTGTGAGTCTGCTGCTATTTTTTTCCTTCAGATTTTCTTAGTTGTTATACTCCACACATGAGTGAAATCATCCGTTTCTTGTCTTTCTCCGCCTGGCCTATTTCTCTGAACATAGTACCCTCTAGTTCCATCCACGTTATTGCAAATGATATGATTTGTTTTCTTCTTATGGCTGCTTACTGCACTTTTTAAACTGGATTTCTGTCTTCTCTTTTGTCTGTAGTTTCGCTATGTGCTTTCTCCTTTGCTCTCCTTGTTATGAACAATAGCTAATCGATAAGTACCTATATCTATCTATCTGTCTGTCTATCTATCTATCAATCTATCAATCAGTCAATCATCTTTTTGTCTGCCCATCTGTCCTTTTGTACAGAACAGTTATCAACATAACCTGTGTCACTTGCTTACGTTGTGCTTCCAAAAATCTTTCAAGCTAACTAGTCTGCAGGGAAAGCTCTTGGTTCACCGAGACTCTTGCAGGTAGAGTCAGCCGCATATTCCTACAAAACCAGGAAAGTTTGCTGCAGGGTCTTGAACCCGTGTCTCTGTCCTCTCTCCTCTTTTATCTCCTTCTCACTTGCTGACTGTATTTAGTCACATTCATTGACTAAGGTCTTCCTGATGTTCACAAGTATCCTTCCTCTGGGTCTGTTTTTGACAGAAAAGTAAACTTGGTGCTTTGCTCACCACCATGTTTGAGGGACATTGGCGTGATCACCGCTGATAGGATGGAACGACAAATGAAATTGAAAACCAATTACTAGACAGGAGCAGTTGTTAGCAAAGAGTGTGTTGTGGAGTGACGTGTTTATTTGAGTGTCCAAACTTCCCTCTTTATATAGTTATTACTTCTTTACATTCATGAACATCATAAAACCCACTGATTACAAAGGCCCAGACGCATATTTTTACAGAAATTCTGTTGTTGAGGTGAGAGAAAATGAAAAGGACGTTGCTCTACCACTAAATCTATGGCTGGGCACGGATGAAATAAAAGAAAAGAATTCACGGTGGAAAGATAGGGCTATTTTCTACTGACTGTCTCTGTGGACTCAAACAGAGTCCATTTGTTTGATTGTTTGTATTTCAGTTTCACTTGTGTTGGGTACCTGTCCTCACCCCTTTGGCTTGTAGTTTGTCTGTTTCCTTGGATCTCAAGTGAGTCTCCTGTAAGGGAGCACATAAGTGGTCTTGAGTTTTCGTCCTTCTTTGAACCCTGCGTCTTTTGATTTGGAGCTCTCAAAGCCTGTCCTTTTATTCTGATGATTCAGAGCTGTGCCCTTATTGTACTTAATAATTTTTTTTTGTTATCATTAACCTACAATCACTTGAGTAACATTATGTTTACTAGGCTCCACCGTTCACCAAGTCCCCCACAAAAACCTCTTACAGTTGCTGTCAATCAGCGGAGTTGGATGCTGTAGACCCATTCACTGTTTTCCCACACACACACCCCATTACAATCGCTGTCCATCAGCGAGTAGTAAGATGCTGTAGAATCTCTACTTGTCTTCTCTGTGTTGTACAGCCCTCCCCATGCCCCCCTGAACCAACTCATTATACATGCTAAACCTAATCTCCCATTTCTTTCTCCCCGCCCTTATCCCTCCTTTCCCAACCACCCTGCCAAGTCCCTTTCCCTTTCGTAACTGTTAGTCCACTTTCGGATTCTGTGAGTCTGCTGCTATTTTTTTCCTTCAGTGTTTCTTTGTTGTTATACTCCACACGAGTTAAATCATTTGGTACTTGTCTTTCTCCACCTGGCCTCTTTCACTGAGCATACTACCGTCTTGCTCCATCCACGTCATTGCTAATGGTACCATTTGTTTTCTTCTTATGGCTGCTAACTGCAGTTTTTAAACTGGACTTCATTCTAACTTTCTGTTTGTAGTTTCGCTATGTGCTTTCACCATTGATCTCCTGGTTATGAGCAATAGCTTTGTGTTAATCGAAATGTATCTGTTTCTATCTATCTATCTATCTGTCTGTCTGTCTGACTATCTATCCATCCTTCTATCTTTCTTACTATCTATCTATCATCTATCTTTCTATCTATCTATCCTTCTATCTTTCTTTCTATGTATCTATCTTTCTATCTATTTATCTATCTTCTTATCATCTATCTCTCATGTCTCTCTTCTATCTATGTATCTATCTATCTATCATCTACCATCTATCTATCTGTCTATCTATGTATCTATGAATCAATCATCTTTTTTTCTGCCTATCTATCCTTATGTACAGAACAGTTAACAACATCGCCTATGTCAGTTCCCTATATTATGCTTCCAAGAATCTTGCAAGGTAACTAGGCCGTAGGGAGAGCACTGAGTTCATTGAGACACTTGCAGGTCAAGTCAGCCACGTGTGCTTACAAAACCAGTATGTGGTGTTGCAGGGACTTGCACCCATATCTCTGTCCTCTGTCCTATCTTAACTCCTTCTCGCTTCCTGACTGTATTTAGCCACATTCAATTGCTAAGTGATCCCTGAAGACCACAAGTATCCCTCCTCTGGGTTTGTTGAAGACAGAAAAGTATACATTGTGCTCTTCTCACCACCAACTTTGAGGGACATCGGTGGGAGAACCGATGATAGGAGGAGGGACAAATAAAAAGGAACACCTATTTATAGACAGGAGCATTTGGGAGCAATGAGAGTGTTGTGGAGTTACGTGTTTGTTTGAGTGTCCAAATTTCCCTCTTTAGGAGGTTATTACTTCTCTACATTCAAGAACATTATAAAACCCAGTGATTTCCAATGACCAGATGCATATTATTGCAGCAATTCAGTTGTTGAGGTGATAAAAAATGAGACGGACGTTGCTGTACCACTAAATCTATGGCTGGGCACTGCTGAAACCAAACAAAAAGAATTCACGGTGGCTAGATAGGGCTATTTTGTACTGACTGTCTCTGGGTACTCAAACAGAATCCATTTGTTTGTTTGTTTCTCAGTTTCACTTGTGTTGGGTACCTGTCCCCACCCCTTCAGCTTGGAGTTTGTCTGTGTCCTTGGATCTCAAGTGAGTCTTCAGTAAGGGAGCACATATGTGTTCTTGAGTTTTCATCCCTTCCTCTAACTCTGTGTCTTTTGAATGGAGCACTCAGAGTCTGTCCTTTTATTCTGACAATTTAGAGCAGTGTCCTTATTGCACTTACAAAAAAATTTTTTGTTATCTTTAATCTATAATCACGTGAAGATCATTATGATCACCAAGTACAACATGTCCCCCCAAAATGCCCCATTACGGACGCTGCCCATCAGCGTAGTTGGATGCTGTAGACCCCGTCACCATGTTTCCCACCACACACACCGTTACAGTCGCTGTCCACATGCGTGTAGTAAGTTGCTGTAGAAACACTTCTCTTCTATGTGTTGCACAGCCTTCCCCATGCTCCCACCACCCCACACAGTATAAATGCTAATCCTAATGCTCCCTTTCTTTCTGCCCGCCCTTATCCCTCCCTTCCCACCCACCATGCCCATTCCCTTTCCCTTTGGTAACTGTTAGTCCACTCTCGGCTTCTGTGAGTCTGCTGCTGTTCATTTCCTTCAGTTTTTCTTTGTTTTTATACTCCACACAAGGGTGAAATCATTTGGTACTTATCTTTCTTTGCCTGGCCTATTTCACTGAGCATAGTAGTCTCTAGCTCCATCCACGTTGTTCCAAATGGTAGGATTCGTTTTTTTCTTATGGCTGCTTACTGCACTTTTCAAACTGGATTTCTGTCTTCTCTTTTGTCTGTAGTTTAGCTATGTGCTTTCACCTTTGCTCTCCTGGTTATGAGCAATAGCTTTGTGTTAATCGATACTTACCTATATTTTTCTATCTGCCTGTCTATCTATCTATCATTCAATCAATCAGTCATCTTTTTATCTGAACATCTGTCCTTGTATGCAGAACAGTTAACAACATAGACTATGTCCCTTCCCTACGTTATGCTCACAAAAACCTTGCAAGGTAACTAGGCCGTAAGGAGAGCACTGGGTTCACCGAGACACTTGCAGGTCGAGTCAGAAGTGTACCTACAAAACCAGGAAATGGTGGTGCAGGGACTTGTACCCGTGTCTCTGTCCTCTCTCCTCTTTTATCTCCTTCTCACTTGCTGACTGTATTTAGCCACATTCATTGACTAAGTGCTCCCTGAAGACCACAGGTATCGTTCCTCTTTGACACTTGTCAACAGAAAAGTAAACTTGGTGCTTGCTCACCGCCATGTTTGAGGGATATTGGCGTGATAAACCCTGATAGGAGGGAGGGACAAATAAAAAGTAACACTGATTTCTAGACAGGAGCAGTTGGGAGAGAAGAGTGTGTTGTGGAGTGAAGTGTTTATTTCAGTGTCCAAACTTCCCTCTTTACCTGGTTATTACTTCTTTACATTCGTGGACATCATAAAACCCACTGATTTCAAAGGCCCAGACCCATATTATTACAGCAATTCAGTTGTTGAGTTGAGAGAAAATGAGAAGGATGTTGCTGCACCACTAAATCTATGGCTGGGCACTGCTGATACCAAACAAAAAGCATTGACAGTGGCCATATAGGTCTATTTACTACTGACTGTCTCGGGGGCACAGACAGAATCCATTTGACTGATTGTTTGTTTTACAGATTCACTTGTGTTGGGTACCTCTCCCCACCCCTTCGGCTTGCAGTTTGTCTGTGTCCTTGGTCTCAAGTGAGTCTCCTGTAAGGGAGCACGTAGTTGTTCTTGAGTTTTCATCCCTTCTTTTAAACCAGTGTCTTTTGTTTGGAGCACTCAAAGCCTGTCCTTTTACACTGATGATTCAGAGCTGTGCCCTTATTGCACTTTAAAATTCTTTTTTTGTTATCATTAATCTACAATCACATGCAGAACATTATGTTTAGTAGGATCCCCCTTTCACAAAGTTCGCTCCAAAAACCTCTAAGAGTAGGTGTCCATCAGCATAGTTGGATGCTGTAGACTACTTCACCATGTCCCCACACACAGACCCCGTTACAGTCGCTGTCCATCAGCGTGTAGTAATATGCTGTAGAATCTCTAACTTTCTTCTCTGTGTTGTACAGCCCTCCCCATGACCAGCCGATCCCATGCATTATTCATGCTAATTATAATGTCTCCTTTCTTTGTTCCCAACCTTATCCCTCCCTTATCACCCACCCGCCCCTGTCCTTTTCTCTTTGGTATCTGTTAGTCTACTCTCAGGTTCTGGTATTCTGCTGCTTTTTTTTTCCATCAGTTTTTTTTTTAATACTCCACACATGAGGGAAATCATTGGGTACTTAACTTTCTCCTCCTGTTCTTTTTCACTGAGCATACTACCGTCTAGCTCCACCCACATCATTGTAAATGGAAGGATATGTTTTCTTCTTATGGCTGCTTATTGTACTTTTTAAACGGGATTTCACTCTTCCTTTTTGTTTGTATTATCGCTATGTGCTTTCACCATTTATCTCCCGGTTATGAGCAATAGCTTTCTGTTAATTGATATGTATCTGTATCTATCTATCTATCTATCTATCTATCTATCTATCTATCTATCTATCTATCTATCTATCATCTATCTATCTATCTATCTATCTATCTATCATCTATCTATCTATCTATCTATCTGTCTGTCTGTCTGTCTGTCTGTCTGTCTGTCTGTCTGTCTATCTATCTATCTATCTACCTTTAATTCCTATCTATCTATCATGGCTATCATCTATCTATCATGTCTATCATCTATCTATCTATCATCTGTCATCTATCTATCTATCTGTCTATGAATCAATCAACTTTTTCTCTGCCAATCTATCCTTATGTACAGAACAGTTAAGAACATAACCTATATCACCTTTCCTACATTATGCTTCCAAAAATCTTGCAAGTTGAGTATTCTGTATTGAGAGCACTGGGTTCACTGAGACACTTGCAGGTCGAGTAAGCAACGTGTGCTTACAAAACCGGTAAATGGTGTTGCAGGAACTTGAACCCATATCTCTGTCCTCTGTCCTCTTTTCCCTCTTTCTCGCTTGCTGACTGTATTTTGCCACATTCATTGACTAAGTGCTTGCTGAGGATCACAAGTATTCTTCGTCTGGGCCTGTCGTAGACAGTAAAGTATACTTGGTGTTTTGCTTACCACCATGTTTGAGGGAAATCGGCGTGATCACCATTGATAGGAGGAGGGTCAAATAAAAAGTAACACCTATGTCTAGACAGGAGCATTTGGGAGCAAGGAGAGTGTTGCGGATTTACGTGTTTCTTTGAGTGTCCTAACTTCCCTCAATAGGGGTTTATTGCTTCTTTACATTCGTGAATATCATAAAACCCACTGATTTCAAAAGCCCAGACTCATATTATTACAGCAATTCTGTGGTTGAGGTGAGAAAAAATGAGAAGGACGTTGGTGTACCACTAAATCTATGGCTGGGCACTGCTGTAACCAAACAAAAAGAATTCACAGTGGCTAGATGGCGCTATTTTCTACTGAATGTCTCTGGGGACTCAAACAGAATCAATTTATTTGTTTGTTTGTTTCTCATTTTCACTTGTAGGGTACCTATCTCCACATATTCGGCATGAAGTTTGTCTGTGTCCTTGGATCGCAAGTGAGTCTGCTGTAAGGGAGCACAAAGGTGGTCTTGAGTTTTCATCCCTTCTTCTAACACTGTGTCTTTTGGTTGGAGCACTCAAAGCCTGTCCTTTTATTCTGATGATTCAGGGCTGTTCCCTTAATGCATTAAAAAAATTTTTTTTGTTATCATTAAGCTACAATCACGTGAAGAACATTATGTTTACTAGGCTTCCGATTCACCATTCCCCCCGTAAAACCTCTTAGGTCTCTGCCCATCAGCATGTAGTAAGATGGTGTATAATCCCTACTGTCCTCTCTGTGTTGTACAGACCTCCCCATGCTCCTCCTACCACACATAGTATACACGCTAATACTCATGCCCCCAATGCAACCTTTCTTTCTCCCCGCCCTTATCCCTCCCTTCCCACACAACCTACCCAGTCCCTTTCCCTTTGGTAACTGTTGGTCCACTCGCGGGTTCTGTGAGTCTGCTGCTATTTTTTTCCTTCAGATTTTCTTAGTTGTTATACTCCACACATGAGTGAAATCATCCGTTTCTTGTCTTTCTCCGCCTGGCCTATTTCTCTGAACATAGTACCCTCTAGTTCCATCCACGTTATTGCAAATGATATGATTTGTTTTCTTCTTATGGCTGCTTACTGCACTTTTTAAACTGGATTTCTGTCTTCTCTTTTGTCTGTAGTTTCGCTATGTGCTTTCTCCTTTGCTCTCCTTGTTATGAACAATAGCTAATCGATAAGTACCTATATCTATCTATCTGTCTGTCTATCTATCTATCAATCTATCAATCAGTCAATCATCTTTTTGTCTGCCCATCTGTCCTTTTGTACAGAACAGTTATCAACATAACCTGTGTCACTTGCTTACGTTGTGCTTCCAAAAATCTTTCAAGCTAACTAGTCTGCAGGGAAAGCTCTTGGTTCACCGAGACTCTTGCAGGTAGAGTCAGCCGCATATTCCTACAAAACCAGGAAAGTTTGCTGCAGGGTCTTGAACCCGTGTCTCTGTCCTCTCTCCTCTTTTATCTCCTTCTCACTTGCTGACTGTATTTAGTCACATTCATTGACTAAGGTCTTCCTGATGTTCACAAGTATCCTTCCTCTGGGTCTGTTTTTGACAGAAAAGTAAACTTGGTGCTTTGCTCACCACCATGTTTGAGGGACATCGGCGTGATCACCGCTGATAGGATGGAACGACAAATGAAATTGAAAACCAATTACTAGACAGGAGCAGTTGTTAGCAAAGAGTGTGTTGTGGAGTGACGTGTTTATTTGAGTGTCCAAACTTCCCTCTTTATATAGTTATTACTTCTTTACATTCATGAACATCATAAAACCCACTGATTACAAAGGCCCAGACGCATATTTTTACAGAAATTCTGTTGTTGAGGTGAGAGAAAATGAAAAGGACGTTGCTCTACCACTAAATCTATGGCTGGGCACGGATGAAATAAAAGAAAAGAATTCACGGTGGAAAGATAGGGCTATTTTCTACTGACTGTCTCTGTGGACTCAAACAGAGTCCATTTGTTTGATTGTTTGTATTTCAGTTTCACTTGTGTTGGGTACCTGTCCTCACCCCTTCGGCTTGTAGTTTGTCTGTTTCCTTGGATCTCAAGTGAGTCTCCTGTAAGGGAGCACATAAGTGGTCTTGAGTTTTCGTCCTTCTTTGAACCCTGCGTCTTTTGATTTGGAGCTCTCAAAGCCTGTCCTTTTATTCTGATGATTCAGAGCTGTGCCCTTATTGTACTTAATAATTTTTTTTTGTTATCATTAACCTACAATCACTTGAGTAACATTATGTTTACTAGGCTCCACCGTTCACCAAGTCCCCCACAAAAACCTCTTACAGTTGCTGTCAATCAGCGGAGTTGGATGCTGTAGACCCATTCACTGTTTTCCCACACACACACCCCATTACAATCGCTGTCCATCAGCGAGTAGTAAGATGCTGTAGAATCTCTACTTGTCTTCTCTGTGTTGTACAGCCCTCCCCATGCCCCCCTGAACCAACTCATTATACATGCTAAACCTAATCTCCCATTTCTTTCTCCCCGCCCTTATCCCTCCTTTCCCAACCACCCTGCCAAGTCCCTTTCCCTTTCGTAACTGTTAGTCCAGTCTCGGATTCTGTGAGTCTGCTATTTTTTTCCTTCAGTGTTTCTTTGTTGTTATACTCCACACGAGTTAAATCATTTGGTACTTGTCTTTCTCCACCTGGCCTCTTTCACTGAGCATACTACCGTCTTGCTCCATCCACGTCATTGCTAATGGTACCATTTGTTTTCTTCTTATGGCTGCTAACTGCAGTTTTTAAACTGGACTTCATTCTAACTTTCTGTTTGTAGTTTCGCTATGTGCTTTCACCATTGATCTCCTGGTTATGAGCAATAGCTTTGTGTTAATCGAAATGTATCTGTTTCTATCTATCTATCTATCTGTCTGTCTGTCTGACTATCTATCCATCCTTCTATCTTTCTTACTATCTATCTATCATCTATCTTTCTATCTATCTATCCTTCTATCTTTCTTTCTATGTATCTATCTTTCTATCTATTTATCTATCTTCTTATCATCTATCTCTCATGTCTCTCTTCTATCTATGTATCTATCTATCTATCATCTACCATCTATCTATCTGTCTATCTATGTATCTATGAATCAATCATCTTTTTTTCTGCCTATCTATCCTTATGTACAGAACAGTTAACAACATCGCCTATGTCAGTTCCCTATATTATGCTTCCAAGAATCTTGCAAGGTAACTAGGCCGTCTGGAGAGCACTGAGTTCATTGAGACACTTGCAGGTCAAGTCAGCCACGTGTGCTTACAAAACCAGTATGTGGTGTTGCAGGGACTTGCACCCATATCTCTGTCCTCTGTCCTATTTTAACTCCTTCTCGCTTCCTGACTGTATTTAGCCACATTCAATTGCTAAGTGCTCCCTGAAGACCACAAGTATCCCTCCTCTGGGTTTGTTGAAGACAGAAAAGTATACATTGTGCTCTGCTCACCACCAACTTTGAGGGACATCGGTGGGAGAACCGATGATAGGAGGAGGGACAAATAAAAAGGAACACCTACTTATAGACAGGAGCATTTGGGAGCAATGAGAGTGTTGTGGAGTTACGTGTTTGTTTGAGTGTCCAAATTTCCCTCTTTAGGAGGTTATTACTTCTCTACATTCAAGAACATTATAAAACCCAGTGATTTCCAATGACCAGATGCATATTATTGCAGCAATTCAGTTGTTGAGGTGATAAAAAATGAGACGGACGTTGCTGTACCACTAAATCTATGGCTGGGCACTGCTGAAACCAAACAAAAAGAATTCACGGTGGCTAGATAGGGCTATTTTGTACTGACTGTCTCTGGGTACTCAAACAGAATCCATTTGTTTGTTTGTTTCTCAGTTTCACTTGTGTTGGGTACCTGTCCCCACCCCTTCAGCTTGGAGTTTGTCTGTGTCCTTGGATCTCAAGTGAGTCTTCAGTAAGGGAGCACATATGTGTTCTTGAGTTTTCATCCCTTCCTCTAACTCTGTGTCTTTTGAATGGAGCACTCAGAGTCTGTCCTTTTATTCTGACAATTTAGAGCAGTGTCCTTATTGCACTTACAAAAAAATTTTTTGTTATCTTTAATCTATAATCACGTGAAGATCATTATGATCACCAAGTACAACATGTCCCCCCAAAATGCCCCATTACGGACGCTGCCCATCAGCGTAGTTGGATGCTGTAGACCCCGTCACCATGTTTCCCACCACACACACCGTTACAGTCGCTGTCCACATGCGTGTAGTAAGTTGCTGTAGAAACACTTCTCTTCTATGTGTTGCACAGCCTTCCCCATGCTCCCACCACCCCACACAGTATAAATGCTAATCCTAATGCTCCCTTTCTTTCTGCCCGCCCTTATCCCTCCCTTCCCACCCACCATGCCCATTCCCTTTCCCTTTGGTAACTGTTAGTCCACTCTCGGCTTCTGTGAGTCTGCTGCTGTTCATTTCCTTCAGTTTTTCTTTGTTTTTATACTCCACACAAGGGTGAAATCATTTGGTACTTATCTTTCTTTGCCTGGCCTATTTCACTGAGCATAGTAGTCTCTAGCTCCATCCACGTTGTTCCAAATGGTAGGATTCGTTTTTTTCTTATGGCTGCTTACTGCACTTTTCAAACTGGATTTCTGTCTTCTCTTTTGTCTGTAGTTTAGCTATGTG
Organism: Manis pentadactyla; assembly: GCF_030020395.1. Taxonomy (NCBI): domain Eukaryota; kingdom Metazoa; phylum Chordata; class Mammalia; order Pholidota; family Manidae; genus Manis; species Manis pentadactyla. Next base: position 149,870,997 of record NC_080038.1, read on the forward strand.
CTTTCACCTTTGCTCTCCTGGTTATGAGCAATAGCTTTGTGTTAATCGATACTTACCTATATTTTTCTATCTGCCTGTCTATCTATCTATCATTCAATCAATCAGTCATCTTTTTATCTGAACATCTGTCCTTGTATGCAGAACAGTTAACAACATAGACTATGTCCCTTCCCTACGTTATGCTTACAAAAACCTTGCAAGGTAACTAGGCCATAAGGAGAACACTGGGTTCACCGAGACACTTGCAGGTCGAGTCAGAAGTGTACCTACAAAACCAGGAAATGGTGGTGCAGGGTCTTGTACCCGTGTCTCTGTCCTCTCTCCTCTTTTATCTCCTTCTCACTTGCTGACTGTATTTAGCCACATTCATTGACTAAGTGCTCCCTGAAGACCACAGGTATCGTTCCTCTTTGACATTTGTCAACAGAAAAGTAAACTTGGTGCTTGCTCACCGCCATGTTTGAGGGATATTGGCGTGATAAACCCTGATAGGAGGGAGGGACAAATAAAAAGTAACACTGATTTCTAGACAGGAGCAGTTGGGAGAGAAGAGTGTGTTGTGGAGTGAAGTGTTTATTTCAGTGTCCAAAGTTCCCTCTTTACCTGGTTATTACTTCTTTACATTCGTGGACATCATAAAACCCACTGATTTCAAAGGCCCAGACCCATATTATTACAGCAATTCAGTTGTTGAGTTGAGAGAAAATGAGAAGGATGTTGCTGCACCACTAAATCTATGGCTGGGCACTGCTGATACCAAACAAAAAGCATTCACAGTGGCCATATAGGTCTATTTACTACTGACTGTCTCGGGGGCACAGACAGAATCCATTTGACTGATTGTTTGTTTTACAGATTCACTTGTGTTGGGTACCTCTCCCCACCCCTTCGGCTTGCAGTTTGTCTGTGTCCTTGGTCTCAAGTGAGTCTCCTGTAAGGGAGCACGTAGTTGTTCTTGAGTTTTCATCCCTTCTTTTAAACCAGTGTCTTTTGTTTGGAGCACTCAAAGCCTGTCCTTTTACACTGATGATTCAGAGCTGTGCCCTTATTGCACTTTAAAATTCTTTTTTTGTTATCATTAATCTACAATCACATGCAGAACATTATGTTTAGTAGGATCCCCCTTTCACAAAGTTCACTCCAAAAACCTCTAAGAGTAGGTGTCCATCAGCATAGTTGGATGCTGTAGACTACTTCACCATGTCCCCACACACAGACCCCGTTACAGTCGCTGTCCATCAGCGTGTAGTAATATGCTGTAGAATCTCTAACTTTCTTCTCTGTGTTGTACAGCCCTCCCCATGACCAGCCGATCCCATGCATTATTCATGCTAATTATAATGTCTCCTTTCTTTGTTCCCAACCTTATCCCTCCCTTATCACCCACCCGCCCCTGTCCTTTTCTCTTTGGTATCTGTTAGTCTACTCTCAGGTTCTGGTATTCTGCTGCTTTTTTTTCCATCAGTTTTTTTTTTAATACTCCACACATGAGGGAAATCATTGGGTACTTATCTTTCTCCTCCTGTTCTTTTTCACTGAGCATACTACCGTCTAGCTCCACCCACATCATTGTAAATGGAAGGAATTGTTTTCTTCTTATGGCTGCTTATTGTACTTTTTAAACGGGATTTCACTCTTCCTTTTTGTTTGTATTATCGCTATGTGCTTTCACCATTTATCTCCCGGTTATGAGCAATAGCTTTCTCTTAATTGATATGTATCTGTATCTATCTATCTATCTATCTATCTATCTATCTATCTATCTATCTATCTATCTATCTATCATCTATCTATCTATCTATCTATCTATCTATCTATCTATCTATCTATCTATCTACATATCTGTCTGTCTGTCTGTCTGCCTATCTATCTATCTACCTTTAATTCCTATATATCTATCATGGCTATCATCTATCTATCATGTCTATCATCTATCTATCTATCATCTGTCATCTATCTATCTATCTATCTATGAATCAATCATCTTTTTGTCTGCCAATCTATCCTTATGTTCAGAACAGTTAACAACATAGCCTATATCACCTTTCCTACATTATGCTTCCAAAAATCTTGCAAGTTGAGTATTCTGTATTGAGAGCACTGGGTTCACTGAGACACTTGCAGGTCGAGTAAGCAACGTGTGCTTACAAAACCGGTAAATGGTGTTGCAGGAACTTGAACCCATATCTCTGTCCTCTGTCCTCTTTTCCCTCTTTCTCGCTTGCTGACTGTATTTTGCCACATTCATTGACTAAGTGCTTGCTGAGGATCACAAGTATTCTTCGTCTGGGCCTGTCGTAGACAGTAAAGTATACTTGGTGTTTTGCTTACCACCATGTTTGAGGGAAATCGGCGTGATCACCATTGATAGGAGGAGGGTCAAATAAAAAGTAACACCTATGTCTAGACAGGAGCATTTGGGAGCAAGGAGAGTGTTGCGGATTTACGTGTTTCTTTGAGTGTCCTAACTTCCCTCAATAGGGGTTTATTGCTTCTTTACATTCGTGAATATCATAAAACCCACTGATTTCAAAAGCCCAGACTCATATTATTACAGCAATTCTGTGGTTGAGGTGAGAAAAAATGAGAAGGACGTTGGTGTACCACGAAATCTATGGCTGGGCACTGCTGTAACCAAACAAAAAGAATTCACAGTGGCTAGATGGCGCTATTTTCTACTGAATGTCTCTGGGGACTCAAACAGAATCAATTTATTTGTTTGTTTGTTTCTCATTTTCACTTGTAGGGTACCTATCTCCACATATTCGGCATGAAGTTTGTCTGTGTCCTTGGATCGCAAGTGAGTCTGCTGTAAGGGAGCACAAAGGTGGTCTTGAGTTTTCATCCCTTCTTCTAACACTGTGTCTTTTGGTTGGAGCACTCAAAGCCTGTCCTTTTATTCTGATGATTCAGGGCTGTTCCCTTAATGCATTAAAAAAAATTTTTTTGTTATCATTAAGCTACAATCACGTGAAGAACATTATGTTTACTAGGCTTCCGATTCACCATTTCCCCCGTAAAACCTCTTAGGTCTCTGCCCATCAGCATGTAGTAAGATGGTGTATAATCCCTACTGTCCTCTCTGTGTTGTACAGACCTCCCCATGCTCCTCCTACCACACATAGTATACACGCTAATACTCATGCCCCCAATGCAACCTTTCTTTCTCCCCGCCCTTATCCCTCCCTTCCCACACAACCTACCCAGTCCCTTTCCCTTTGGTAACTGTTGGTCCACTCGCGGGTTCTGTGAGTCTGCTGCTATTTTTTTCCTTCAGATTTTCTTAGTTGTTATACTCCACACATGAGTGAAATCATCCGTTTCTTGTCTTTCTCCGCCTGGCCTATTTCTCTGAACATAGTACCCTCTAGTTCCATCCACGTTATTGCAAATGATATGATTTGTTTTCTTCTTATGGCTGCTTACTACACTTTTTAAACTGGATTTCTGTCTTCTCTTTTGTCTGTAGTTTCGCTATGTGCTTTCTCCTTTGCTCTCCTTGTTATGAACAATAGCTAATCGATAAGTACCTATATCTATCTATCTGTCTGTCTATCTATCTATCAATCTATCAATCAGTCAATCATCTTTTTGTCTGCCCATCTGTCCTTTTGTACAGAACAGTTATCAACATAACCTGTGTCACTTGCTTACGTTGTGCTTCCAAAAATCTTTCAAGCTAACTAGTCTGCAGGGAAAGCTCTTGGTTCACCGAGACTCTTGCAGGTAGAGTCAGCCGCATATTCCTACAAAACCAGGAAAGTTTGCTGCAGGGTCTTGAACCCGTGTCTCTGTCCTCTCTCCTCTTTTATCTCCTTCTCACTTGCTGACTGTATTTAGTCACATTCATTGACTAAGGTCTTCCTGATGTTCACAAGTATCCTTCCTCTGGGTCTGTTTTTGACAGAAAAGTAAACTTGGTGCTTTGCTCACCACCATGTTTGAGGGACATCGGCGTGATCACCGCTGATAGGATGGAACGACAAATGAAATTGAAAACCAATTACTAGACAGGAGCAGTTGTTAGCAAAGAGTGTGTTGTGGAGTGACGTGTTTATTTGAGTGTCCAAACTTCCCTCTTTATATAGTTATTACTTCTTTACATTCATGAACATCATAAAACCCACTGATTACAAAGGCCCAGACGCATATTTTTACAGAAATTCTGTTGTTGAGGTGAGAGAAAATGAAAAGGACGTTGCTCTACCACTAAATCTATGGCTGGGCACGGATGAAATAAAAGAAAAGAATTCACGGTGGAAAGATAGGGCTATTTTCTACTGACTGTCTCTGTGGACTCAAACAGAGTCCATTTGTTTGATTGTTTGTATTTCAGTTTCACTTGTGTTGGGTACCTGTCCTCACCCCTTCGGCTTGTAGTTTGTCTGTTTCCTTGGATCTCAAGTGAGTCTCCTGTAAGGGAGCACATAAGTGGTCTTGAGTTTTCGTCCTTCTTTGAACCCTGCGTCTTTTGATTTGGAGCTCTCAAAGCCTGTATTCTGATGATTCAGAGCTGTGCCCTTATTGTATTTAATAATTTTTTTTGTTATCATTAACCTACAATCACTTGAGTAACATTATGTTTACTAGGCTCCACCGTTCACCAAGTCCCCCACAAAAACCTCTTACAGTTGCTGTCAATCAGCGGAGTTGGATGCTGTAGACCCATTCACTGTTTTCCCACACACACACCCCATTACAATCGCTGTCCATCAGCGAGTAGTAAGATGCTGTAGAATTTCTACTTGTCTTCTCTGTGTTGTACAGCCCTCCCCATGCCCCCCTGAACCAACTCATTATACATGCTAAACCTAATCTCCCATTTCTTTCTCCCCGCCCTTATCCCTCCTTTCCCAACCACCCTGCCAAGTCCCTTTCCCTTTCGTAACTGTTAGTCCACTTTCGGATTCTGTGAGTCTGCTGCTATTTTTTTCCTTCAGTGTTTCTTTGTTGTTATACTCCACACGAGTTAAATCATTTGGTACTTGTCTTTCTCCACCTGGCCTCTTTCACTGAGCATACTACCGTCTTGCTCCATCCACGTCATTGCTAATGGTACCATTTGTTTTCTTCTTATGGCTGCTAACTGCAGTTTTTAAACTGGACTTCATTCTAACTTTCTGTTTGTAGTTTCGCTATGTGCTTTCACCATTGATCTCCTGGTTATGAGCAATAGCTTTGTGTTAATCGAAATGTATCTGTTTCTATCTATCTATCTATCTGTCTGTCTGTCTGACTATCTATCCATCCTTCTATCTTTCTTACTATCTATCTATCATCTATCTTTCTATCTATCTATCCTTCTATCTTTCTTTCTATGTATCTATCTTTCTATCTATTTATCTATCTTCTTATCATCTATCTCTCATGTCTCTCTTCTATCTATGTATCTATCTATCTATCATCTACCATCTATCTATCTGTCTATCTATGTATCTATGAATCAATCATCTTTTTTTCTGCCTATCTATCCTTATGTACAGAACAGTTAACAACATCGCCTATGTCAGTTCCCTATATTATGCTTCCAAGAATCTTGCAAGGTAACTAGGCCGTAGGGAGAGCACTGAGTTCATTGAGACACTTGCAGGTCAAGTCAGCCACGTGTGCTTACAAAACCAGTATGTGGTGTTGCAGGGACTTGCACCCATATCTCTGTCCTCTGTCCTATCTTAACTCCTTCTCGCTTCCTGACTGTATTTAGCCACATTCAATTGCTAAGTGCTCCCTGAAGACCACAAGTATCCCTCCTCTGGGTTTGTTGAAGACAGAAAAGTATACATTGTGCTCTGCTCACCACCAACTTTGAGGGACATCGGTGGGAGAACCGATGATAGGAGGAGGGACAAATAAAAAGGAACACCTATTTATCGACAGGAGCATTTGGGAGCAATGAGAGTGTTGTGGAGTTACGTGTTTGTTTGAGTGTCCAAATTTCCCTCTTTAGGAGGTTATTACTTCTCTACATTCAAGAACATTATAAAACCCAGTGATTTCCAATGACCAGATGCATATTATTGCAGCAATTCAGTTGTTGAGGTGATAAAAAATGAGACGGACGTTGCTGTACCACTAAATCTATGGCTGGGCACTGCTGAAACCAAACAAAAAGAATTCACGGTGGCTAGATAGGGCTATTTTGTACTGACTGTCTCTGGGTACTCAAACAGAATCCATTTGTTTGTTTGTTTCTCAGTTTCCCTTGTGTTGGGTACCTGTCCCCACCCCTTCAGCTTGGAGTTTGTCTGTGTCCTTGGATCTCAAGTGAGTCTTCAGTAAGGGAGCACATATGTGTTCTTGAGTTTTCATCCCTTCCTCTAACTCTGTGTCTTTTGAATGGAGCACTCAGAGTCTGTCCTTTTATTCTGACAATTTAGAGCAGTGTCCTTATTGCACTTACAAAAAAACTTTTTGTTATCTTTAATCTATAATCACGTGAAGATCATTATGATCACCAAGTACAACATGTCCCCCCAAAATGCCCCATTACGGACGCTGCCCATCAGCGTAGTTGGATGCTGTAGACCCCGTCACCATGTTTCCCACCACACACACCGTTACAGTCGCTGTCCACATGCGTGTAGTAAGTTGCTGTAGAAACACTTCTCTTCTATGTGTTGCACAGCCTTCCCCATGCTCCCACCACCCCACACAGTATAAATGCTAATCCTAATGCTCCCTTTCTTTCTGCCCGCCCTTATCCCTCCCTTCCCACCCACCATGCCCATTCCCTTTCCCTTTGGTAACTGTTAGTCCACTCTCGGCTTCTGTGAGTCTGCTGCTGTTCATTTCCTTCAGTTTTTCTTTGTTTTTATACTCCACACAAGGGTGAAATCATTTGGTACTTATCTTTCTTTGCCTGGCCTATTTCACTGAGCATAGTAGTCTCTAGCTCCATCCACGTTGTTCCAAATGGTAGGATTCGTTTTTTTCTTATGGCTGCTTACTGCACTTTTCAAACTGGATTTCTGTCTTCTCTTTTGTCTGTAGTTTAGCTATGTGCTTTCACCTTTGCTCTCCTGGTTATGAGCAATAGCTTTGTGTTAATCGATACTTACCTATATTTTTCTATCTGCCTGTCTATCTATCTATCATTCAATCAATCAGTCATCTTTTTATCTGAACATCTGTCCTTGTATGCAGAACAGTTAACAACATAGACTATGTCCCTTCCCTACGTTATGCTTACAAAAACCTTGCAAGGTAACTAGGCCGTAAGGAGAGCACTGGGTTCACCGAGACACTTGCAGGTCGAGTCAGAAGTGTACCTACAAAACCAGGAAATGGTGGTGCAGGGACTTGTACCCGTGTCTCTGTCCTCTCTCCTCTTTTATCTCCTTCTCACTTGCTGACTGTATTTAGCCACATTCATTGACTAAGTGCTCCCTGAAGACCACAGGTATCGTTCCTCTTTGACATTTGTCAACAGAAAAGTAAACTTGGTGCTTGCTCACCGCCATGTTTGAGGGATATTGGCGTGATAAACCCTGATAGGAGGGAGGGACAAATAAAAAGTAACACTGATTTCTAGACAGGAGCAGTTGGGAGAGAAGAGTGTGTTGTGGAGTGAAGTGTTTATTTCAGTGTCCAAAGTTCCCTCTTTACCTGGTTATTACTTCTTTACATTCGTGGACATCATAAAACCCACTGATTTCAAAGGCCCAGACCCATATTATTACAGCAATTCAGTTGTTGAGTTGAGAGAAAATGAGAAGGATGTTGCTGCACCACTAAATCTATGGCTGGGCACTGCTGATACCAAACAAAAAGCATTCACAGTAGCCATATAGGTCTATTTACTACTGACTGTCTCGGGGGCACAGACAGAATCCATTTGACTGATTGTTTGTTTTACAGATTCACTTGTGTTGGGTACCTCTCCCCACCCCTTCGGCTTGCAGTTTGTCTGTGTCCTTGGTCTCAAGTGAGTCTCCTGTAAGGGAGCACGTAGTTGTTCTTGAGTTTTCATCCCTTCTTTTAAACCAGTGTCTTTTGTTTGGAGCACTCAAAGCCTGTCCTTTTACACTGATGATTCAGAGCTGTGCCCTTATTGCACTTTAAAATTCTTTTTTTGTTATCATTAATCTACAATCACATGCAGAACATTATGTTTAGTAGGATCCCCCTTTCACAAAGTTCGCTCCAAAAACCTCTAAGAGTAGGTGTCCATCAGCATAGTTGGATGCTGTAGACTACTTCACCATGTCCCCACACACAGACCCTGTTACAGTCGCTGTCCATCAGCGTGTAGTAATATGCTGTAGAATCTCTAACTTTCTTCTCTGTGTTGTACAGCCCTCCCCATGACCAGCCGATCCCATGCATTATTCATGCTAATTATAATGTCTCCTTTCTTTGTTCCCAACCTTATCCCTCCCTTATCACCCACCCGCCCCTGTCCTTTTCTCTTTGGTATCTGTTAGTCTACTCTCAGGTTCTGGTATTCTGCTGCATTTTTTTTCCATCAGTTTTTTTTTTAATACTCCATACATGAGGGAAATCATTGGGTACTTATCTTTCTCCTCCTGTTCTTTTTCACTGAGCATACTACCGTCTAGCTCCACCCACATCATTGTAAATGGAAGGATTTGTTTTCTTCTTATGGCTGCTTATTGCACTTTTTAAACGGGATTTCACTCTTCCTTTTTGTTTGTAGTATCGCTATGTGCTTTCACCATTTATCTCCCGGTTATGAGCAATAGCTTTCTGTTAATTGATATGTATCTGTATCTATCTATCTATCTATCTATCTATCTATCTATCTATCTATCTATCTATCTATCTATCTATCTATCTATCTATCTGTCTGTCTGTCTGTCTGTCTGTCTGTCTGTCTGTCTGTCTGTCTACCTTTAATTCCTATCTATCTATCATGGCTATCATCTATCTATCTATCATCTGTCATCTATCTATCTATGAATCAATCATCTTTTTGTCTGCCAATCTATCCTTATGTACAGAACAGTTAACAACGTAGCCTATATCACCTTTCCTACATTATGCTTCCAAAAATCTTGCAAGTTGAGTATTCTGTATTGAGAGCACTGGGTTCACTGAGACACTTGCAGGTCGAGTAAGCAACGTGTGCTTACAAAACCGGTAAATGGTGTTGCAGGAACTTGAACCCATATCTCTGTCCTCTGTCCTCTTTTCCCTCTTTCTCGCTTGCTGACTGTATTTTGCCACATTCATTGACTAAGTGCTTCCTGAGGATCACAAGTATTCTTCGTCTGGGCCTGTCGTAGACAGTAAAGTATACTTGGTGTTTTGCTTACCACCATGTTTGAGGGAAATCGGCGTGATCACCATTGATAGGAGGAGGGTCAAATAAAAAGTAACACCTATGTCTAGACAGGAGCATTTGGGAGCAAGGAGAGTGTTGCGGATTTACGTGTTTCTTTGAGTGTCCTAACTTCCCTCAATAGGGGTTTATTGCTTCTTTACATTCGTGAATATCATAAAACCCACTGATTTCAAAAGCCCAGACTCATATTATTACAGCAATTCTGTGGTTGAGGTGAGAAAAAATGAGAAGGACGTTGGTGTACCACGAAATCTATGGCTGGGCACTGCTGTAACCAAACAAAAAGAATTCACAGTGGCTAGATGGCGCTATTTTCTACTGAATGTCTCTGGGGACTCAAACAGAATCAATTTATTTGTTTGTTTGTTCCTCATTTTCACTTGTAGGGTACCTATCTCCACATATTCGGCATGAAGTTTGTCTGTGTCCTTGGATCGCAAGTGAGTCTGCTGTAAGGGAGCACAAAGGTGGTCTTGAGTTTTCATCCCTTCTTCTAACACTGTGTCTTTTGGTTGGAGCACTCAAAGCCTGTCCTTTTATTCTGATGATTCAGGGCTGTTCCCTTAATGCATTAAAAAAAAATTTTTTGTTATCATTAAGCTACAATCACGTGAAGAACATTATGTTTACTAGGCTTCCGATTCACCATTCCCCCCGTAAAACCTCTTAGGTCTCTGCCCATCAGCATGTAGTAAGATGGTGTATAATCCCTACTGTCCTCTCTGTGTTGTACAGACCTCCCCATGCTCCTCCTACCACACATAGTATACACGCTAATACTCATGCCCCCAATGCAACCTTTCTTTCTCCCCGCCCTTATCCCTCCCTTCCCACACAACCTACCCAGTCCCTTTCCCTTTGGTAACTGTTGGTCCACTCGCGGGTTCTGTGAGTCTGCTGCTATTTATTTCCTTCAGATTTTCTTAGTTGTTATACTCCACACATGAGTGAAATCATCCGTTTCTTGTCTTTCTCCGCCTGGCCTATTTCTCTGAACATAGTACCCTCTAGTTCCATCCACGTTATTGCAAATGATATGATTTGTTTTCTTCTTATGGCTGCTTACTACACTTTTTAAACTGGATTTCTGTCTTCTCTTTTGTCTGTAGTTTCGCTATGTGCTTTCTCCTTTGCTCTCCTTGTTATGAACAATAGCTAATCGATAAGTACCTATATCTATCTATCTGTCTGTCTATCTATCTATCAATCTATCAATCAGTCAATCATCTTTTTGTCTGCCCATCTGTCCTTTTGTACAGAACAGTTATCAACATAACCTGTGTCACTTGCTTACGTTGTGCTTCCAAAAATCTTTCAAGCTAACTAGTCTGCAGGGAAAGCTCTTGGTTCACCGAGACTCTTGCAGGTAGAGTCAGCCGCATATTCCTACAAAACCAGGAAAGTTTGCTGCAGGGTCTTGAACCCGTGTCTCTGTCCTCTCTCCTCTTTTATCTCCTTCTCACTTGCTGACTGTATTTAGTCACATTCATTGACTAAGGTCTTCCTGATGTTCACAAGTATCCTTCCTCTGGGTCTGTTTTTGACAGAAAAGTAAACTTGGTGCTTTGCTCACCACCATGTTTGAGGGACATCGGCGTGATCACCGCTGATAGGATGGAACGACAAATGAAATTGAAAACCAATTACTAGACAGGAGCAGTTGTTAGCAAAGAGTGTGTTGTGGAGTGACGTGTTTATTTGAGTGTCCAAACTTCCCTCTTTATATAGTTATTACTTCTTTACATTCATGAACATCATAAAACCCACTGATTACAAAGGCCCAGACGCATATTTTTACAGAAATTCTGTTGTTGAGGTGAGAGAAAATGAAAAGGACGTTGCTCTACCACTAAATCTATGGCTGGGCACGGATGAAATAAAAGAAAAGAATTCACGGTGGAAAGATAGGGCTATTTTCTACTGACTGTCTCTGTGGACTCAAACAGAGTCCATTTGTTTGATTGTTTGTATTTCAGTTTCACTTGTGTTGGGTACCTGTCCTCACCCCTTCGGCTTGTAGTTTGTCTGTTTCCTTGGATCTCAAGTGAGTCTCCTGTAAGGGAGCACATAAGTGGTCTTGAGTTTTCGTCCTTCTTTGAACCCTGCGTCTTTTGATTTGGAGCTCTCAAAGCCTGTCCTTTTATTCTGATGATTCAGAGCTGTGCCCTTATTGTACTTAATAATTTTTTTTTGTTATCATTAACCTACAATCACTTGAGTAACATTATGTTTACTAGGCTCCACCGTTCACCAAGTCCCCCACAAAAACCTCTTACAGTTGCTGTCAATCAGCGGAGTTGGATGCTGTAGACCCATTCACTGTTTTCCCACACACACACCCCATTACAATCGCTGTCCATCAGCGAGTAGTAAGATGCTGTAGAATTTCTACTTGTCTTCTCTGTGTTGTACAGCCCTCCCCATGCCCCCCTGAACCAACTCATTATACATGCTAAACCTAATCTCCCATTTCTTTCTCCCCGCCCTTATCCCTCCTTTCCCAACCACCCTGCCAAGTCCCTTTCCCTTTCGTAACTGTTAGTCCACTTTCGGATTCTGTGAGTCTGCTGCTATTTTATTCCTTCAGTGTTTCTTTGTTGTTATACTCCACACGAGTTAAATCATTTGGTACTTGTCTTTCTCCACCTGGCCTCTTTCACTGAGCATACTACCGTCTTGCTCCATCCACGTCATTGCTAATGGTACCATTTGTTTTCTTCTTATGGCTGCTAACTGCAGTTTTTAAACTGGACTTCATTCTAACTTTCTGTTTGTAGTTTCGCTATGTGCTTTCACCATTGATCTCCTGGTTATGAGCAATAGCTTTGTGTTAATCGAAATGTATCTGTTTCTATCTATCTATCTATCTGTCTGTCTGTCTGACTATCTATCCATCCTTCTATCTTTCTTACTATCTATCTATCATCTATCTTTCTATCTATCTATCCTTCTATCTTTCTTTCTATGTATCTATCTTTCTATCTATTTATCTATCTTCTTATCATCTATCTCTCATGTCTCTCTTCTATCTATGTATCTATCTATCTATCATCTACCATCTATCTATCTGTCTATCTATGTATCTATGAATCAATCATCTTTTTTTCTGCCTATCTATCCTTATGTACAGAACAGTTAACAACATCGCCTATGTCAGTTCCCTATATTATGCTTCCAAGAATCTTGCAAGGTAACTAGGCCGTAGGGAGAGCACTGAGTTCATTGAGACACTTGCAGGTCAAGTCAGCCACGTGTGCTTACAAAACCAGTATGTGGTGTTGCAGGGACTTGCACCCATATCTCTGTCCTCTGTCCTATTTTAACTCCTTCTCGCTTCCTGACTGTATTTAGCCACATTCAATTGCTAAGTGCTCCCTGAAGACCACAAGTATCCCTCCTCTGGGTTTGTTGAAGACAGAAAAGTATACATTGTGCTCTGCTCACCACCAACTTTGAGGGACATCGGTGGGAGAACCGATGATAGGAGGAGGGACAAATAAAAAGGAACACCTATTTATCGACAGGAGCATTTGGGAGCAATGAGAGTGTTGTGGAGTTACGTGTTTGTTTGAGTGTCCAAATTTCCCTCTTTAGGAGGTTATTACTTCTCTACATTCAAGAACATTATAAAACCCAGTGATTTCCAATGACCAGATGCATATTATTGCAGCAATTCAGTTGTTGAGGTGATAAAAAATGAGACGGACGTTGCTGTACCACTAAATCTATGGCTGGGCACTGCTGAAACCAAACAAAAAGAATTCACGGTGGCTAGATAGGGCTATTTTGTACTGACTGTCTCTGGGTACTCAAACAGAATCCATTTGTTTGTTTGTTTCTCAGTTTCCCTTGTGTTGGGTACCTGTCCCCACCCCTTCAGCTTGGAGTTTGTCTGTGTCCTTGGATCTCAAGTGAGTCTTCAGTAAGGGAGCACATATGTGTTCTTGAGTTTTCATCCCTTCCTCTAACTCTGTGTCTTTTGAATGGAGCACTCAGAGTCTGTCCTTTTATTCTGACAATTTAGAGCAGTGTCCTTATTGCACTTACAAAAAAACTTTTTGTTATCTTTAATCTATAATCACGTGAAGATCATTATGATCACCAAGTACAACATGTCCCCCCAAAATGCCCCATTACGGACGCTGCCCATCAGCGTAGTTGGATGCTGTAGACCCCGTCACCATGTTTCCCACCACACACACCGTTACAGTCGCTGTCCACATGCGTGTAGTAAGTTGCTGTAGAAACACTTCTCTTCTATGTGTTGCACAGCCTTCCCCATGCTCCCACCACCCCACACAGTATAAATGCTAATCCTAATGCTCCCTTTCTTTCTGCCCGCCCTTATCCCTCCCTTCCCACCCACCATGCCCATTCCCTTTCCCTTTGGTAACTGTTAGTCCACTCTCGGCTTCTGTGAGTCTGCTGCTGTTCATTTCCTTCAGTTTTTCTTTGTTTTTATACTCCACACAAGGGTGAAATCATTTGGTACTTATCTTTCTTTGCCTGGCCTATTTCACTGAGCATAGTAGTCTCTAGCTCCATCCACGTTGTTCCAAATGGTAGGATTCGTTTTTTTCTTATGGCTGCTTACTGCACTTTTCAAACTGGATTTCTGTCTTCTCTTTTGTCTGTAGTTTAGCTATGTGCTTTCACCTTTGCTCTCCTGGTTATGAGCAATAGCTTTGTGTTAATCGATACTTACCTATATTTTTCTATCTGCCTGTCTATCTATCTATCATTCAATCAATCAGTCATCTTTTTATCTGAACATCTGTCCTTGTATGCAGAACAGTTAACAACATAGACTATGTCCCTTCCCTACGTTATGCTTACAAAAACCTTGCAAGGTAACTAGGCCGTAAGGAGAGCACTGGGTTCACCGAGACACTTGCAGGTCGAGTCAGAAGTGTACCTACAAAACCAGGAAATGGTGGTGCAGGGACTTGTACCCGTGTCTCTGTCCTCTCTCCTCTTTTATCTCCTTCTCACTTGCTGACTGTATTTAGCCACATTCATTGACTAAGTGCTCCCTGAAGACCACAGGTATCGTTCCTCTTTGACATTTGTCAACAGAAAAGTAAACTTGGTGCTTGCTCACCGCCATGTTTGAGGGATATTGGCGTGATAAACCCTGATAGGAGGGAGGGACAAATAAAAAGTAACACTGATTTCTAGACAGGAGCAGTTGGGAGAGAAGAGTGTGTTGTGGAGTGAAGTGTTTATTTCAGTGTCCAAACTTCCCTCTTTACCTGGTTATTACTTCTTTACATTCGTGGACATCATAAAACCCACTGATTTCAAAGGCCCAGACCCATATTATTACAGCAATTCAGTTGTTGAGTTGAGAGAAAATGAGAAGGATGTTGCTGCACCACTAAATCTATGGCTGGGCACTGCTGATACCAAACAAAAAGCATTCACAGTGGCCATATAGGTCTATTTACTACTGACTGTCTCGGGGGCACAGACAGAATCCATTTGACTGATTGTTTGTTTTACAGATTCACTTGTGTTGGGTACCTCTCCCCACCCCTTCGGCTTGCAGTTTGTCTGTGTCCTTGGTCTCAAGTGAGTCTCCTGTAAGGGAGCACGTAGTTGTTCTTGAGTTTTCATCCCTTCTTTTAAACCAGTGTCTTTTGTTTGGAGCACTCAAAGCCTGTCCTTTTACACTGATGATTCAGAGCTGTGCCCTTATTGCACTTTAAAATTCTTTTTTTGTTATCATTAATCTACAATCACATGCAGAACATTATGTTTAGTAGGATCCCCCTTTCACAAAGTTCGCTCCAAAAACCTCTAAGAGTAGGTGTCCATCAGCATAGTTGGATGCTGTAGACTACTTCACCATGTCCCCACACACAGACCCTGTTACAGTCGCTGTCCATCAGCGTGTAGTAATATGCTGTAGAATCTCTAACTTTCTTCTCTGTGTTGTACAGCCCTCCCCATGACCAGCCGATCCCATGCATTATTCATGCTAATTATAATGTCTCCTTTCTTTGTTCCCAACCTTATCCCTCCCTTATCACCCACCCGCCCCTGTCCTTTTCTCTTTGGTATCTGTTAGTCTACTCTCAGGTTCTGGTATTCTGCTGCATTTTTTTTCCATCAGTTTTTTTTTTAATACTCCATACATGAGGGAAATCATTGGGTACTTATCTTTCTCCTCCTGTTCTTTTTCACTGAGCATACTACCGTCTAGCTCCACCCACATCATTGTAAATGGAAGGATTTGTTTTCTTCTTATGGCTGATTATTGCACTTTTTAAACGGGATTTCACTCTTCCTTTTTGTTTGTAGTATCGCTATGTGCTTTCACCATTTATCTCCCGGTTATGAGCAATAGCTTTCTGTTAATTGATATGTATCTGTATCTATCTATCTATCTATCTATCTATCTATCTATCTATCTATCTATCTATCTATCTATCTATCTATCTATCTATCTACCTATCTATCTATCTATCAATCTATCTGTCTGTCTGTCTGTCTGTCTGTCTGTCTGTCTGTCTACCTTTAATTCCTATCTATCTATCATGGCTATCATCTATCTATCTATCATCTGTCATCTATCTATCTATGAATCAATCATCTTTTTGTCTGCCAATCTATCCTTATGTACAGAACAGTTAACAACGTAGCCTATATCACCTTTCCTACATTATGCTTCCAAAAATCTTGCAAGTTGAGTATTCTGTATTGAGAGCACTGGGTTCACTGAGACACTTGCAGGTCGAGTAAGCAACGTGTGCTTACAAAACCGGTAAATGGTGTTGCAGGAACTTGAACCCATATCTCTGTCCTCTGTCCTCTTTTCCCTCTTTCTCGCTTGCTGACTGTATTTTGCCACATTCATTGACTAAGTGCTTCCTGAGGATCACAAGTATTCTTCGTCTGGGCCTGTCGTAGACAGTAAAGTATACTTGGTGTTTTGCTTACCACCATGTTTGAGGGAAATCGGCGTGATCACCATTGATAGGAGGAGGGTCAAATAAAAAGTAACACCTATGTCTAGACAGGAGCATTTGGGAGCAAGGAGAGTGTTGCGGATTTACGTGTTTCTTTGAGTGTCCTAACTTCCCTCAATAGGGGTTTATTGCTTCTTTACATTCGTGAATATCATAAAACCCACTGATTTCAAAAGCCCAGACTCATATTATTACAGCAATTCTGTGGTTGAGGTGAGAAAAAATGAGAAGGACGTTGGTGTACCACGAAATCTATGGCTGGGCACTGCTGTAACCAAACAAAAAGAATTCACAGTGGCTAGATGGCGCTATTTTCTACTGAATGTCTCTGGGGACTCAAACAGAATCAATTTATTTGTTTGTTTGTTCCTCATTTTCACTTGTAGGGTACCTATCTCCACATATTCGGCATGAAGTTTGTCTGTGTCCTTGGATCGCAAGTGAGTCTGCTGTAAGGGAGCACAAAGGTGGTCTTGAGTTTTCATCCCTTCTTCTAACACTGTGTCTTTTGGTTGGAGCACTCAAAGCCTGTCCTTTTATTCTGATGATTCAGGGCTGTTCCCTTAATGCATTAAAAAAAAATTTTTTGTTATCATTAAGCTACAATCACGTGAAGAACATTATGTTTACTAGGCTTCCGATTCACCATTCCCCCCGTAAAACCTCTTAGGTCTCTGCCCATCAGCATGTAGTAAGATGGTGTATAATCCCTACTGTCCTCTCTGTGTTGTACAGACCTCCCCATGCTCCTCCTACCACACATAGTATACACGCTAATACTCATGCCCCCAATGCAACCTTTCTTTCTCCCCGCCCTTATCCCTCCCTTCCCACCCAACCTACCCAGTCCCTTTCCCTTTGGTAACTGTTGGTCCACTCGCGGGTTCTGTGAGTCTGCTGCTATTTATTTCCTTCAGATTTTCTTAGTTGTTATACTCCACACATGAGTGAAATCATCCGTTTCTTGTCTTTCTCCGCCTGGCCTATTTCTCTGAACATAGTACCCTCTAGTTCCATCCACGTTATTGCAAATGATATGATTTGTTTTCTTCTTATGGCTGCTTACTGCACTTTTTAAACTGGATTTCTGTCTTCTCTTTTGTCTGTAGTTTCGCTATGTGCTTTCTCCTTTGCTCTCCTTGTTATGAACAATAGCTAATCGATAAGTACCTATATCTATCTATCTGTCTGTCTATCTATCTATCAATCTATCAATCAGTCAATCATCTTTTTGTCTGCCCATCTGTCCTTTTGTACAGAACAGTTATCAACATAACCTGTGTCACTTGCTTACGTTGTGCTTCCAAAAATCTTTCAAGCTAACTAGTCTGCAGGGAAAGCTCTTGGTTCACCGAGACTCTTGCAGGTAGAGTCAGCCGCATATTCCTACAAAACCAGGAAAGTTTGCTGCAGGGTCTTGAACCCGTGTCTCTGTCCTCTCTCCTCTTTTATCTCCTTCTCACTTGCTGACTGTATTTAGTCACATTCATTGACTAAGGTCTTCCTGATGTTCACAAGTATCCTTCCTCTGGGTCTGTTTTTGACAGAAAAGTAAACTTGGTGCTTTGCTCACCACCATGTTTGAGGGACATCGGCGTGATCACCGCTGATAGGATGGAACGACAAATGAAATTGAAAACCAATTACTAGACAGGAGCAGTTGTTAGCAAAGAGTGTGTTGTGGAGTGACGTGTTTATTTGAGTGTCCAAACTTCCCTCTTTATATAGTTATTACTTCTTTACATTCATGAACATCATAAAACCCACTGATTACAAAGGCCCAGACGCATATTTTTACAGAAATTCTGTTGTTGAGGTGAGAGAAAATGAAAAGGACGTTGCTCTACCACTAAATCTATGGCTGGGCACGGATGAAATAAAAGAAAAGAATTCACGGTGGAAAGATAGGGCTATTTTCTACTGACTGTCTCTGTGGACTCAAACAGAGTCCATTTGTTTGATTGTTTGTATTTCAGTTTCACTTGTGTTGGGTACCTGTCCTCACCCCTTCGGCTTGTAGTTTGTCTGTTTCCTTGGATCTCAAGTGAGTCTCCTGTAAGGGAGCACATAAGTGGTCTTGAGTTTTCATCCTTCTTTGAACCCTGCGTCTTTTGATTTGGAGCTCTCAAAGCCTGTCCTTTTATTCTGATGATTCAGAGCTGTGCCCTTATTGTACTTAATAATTTTTTTTTGTTATCATTAACCTACAATCACTTGAGTAACATTATGTTTACTAGGCTCCACCGTTCACCAAGTCCCCCACAAAAACCTCTTACAGTTGCTGTCAATCAGCGGAGTTGGATGCTGTAGACCCATTCACTGTTTTCCCACACACACACCCCATTACAATCGCTGTCCATCAGCGAGTAGTAAGATGCTGTAGAATCTCTACTTGTCTTCTCTGTGTTGTACAGCCCTCCCCATGCCCCCCTGAACCAACTCATTATACATGCTAAACCTAATCTCCCATTTCTTTCTCCCCGCCCTTATCCCTCCTTTCCCAACCACCCTGCCAAGTCCCTTTCCCTTTCGTAACTGTTAGTCCACTTTCGGATTCTGTGAGTCTGCTGCTATTTTTTTCCTTCAGTGTTTCTTTGTTGTTATACTCCACACGAGTTAAATCATTTGGTACTTGTCTTTCTCCACCTGGCCTCTTTCACTGAGCATACTACCGTCTTGCTCCATCCACGTCATTGCTAATGGTACCATTTGTTTTCTTCTTATGGCTGCTAACTGCAGTTTTTAAACTGGACTTCATTCTAACTTTCTGTTTGTAGTTTCGCTATGTGCTTTCACCATTGATCTCCTGGTTATGAGCAATAGCTTTGTGTTAATCGAAATGTATCTGTTTCTATCTATCTATCTATCTGTCTGTCTGTCTGACTATCTATCCATCCTTCTATCTTTCTTACTATCTATCTATCATCTATCTTTCTATCTATCTATCCTTCTATCTTTCTTTCTATGTATCTATCTTTCTATCTATTTATCTATCTTCTTATCATCTATCTCTCATGTCTCTCTTCTATCTATGTATCTATCTATCTATCATCTACCATCTATCTATCTGTCTATCTATGTATCTATGAATCAATCATCTTTTTTTCTGCCTATCTATCCTTATGTACAGAACAGTTAACAACATCGCCTATGTCAGTTCCCTATATTATGCTTCCAAGAATCTTGCAAGGTAACTAGGCCGTAGGGAGAGCACTGAGTTCATTGAGACACTTGCAGGTCAAGTCAGCCACGTGTGCTTACAAAACCAGTATGTGGTGTTGCAGGGACTTGCACCCATATCTCTGTCCTCTGTCCTATTTTAACTCCTTCTCGCTTCCTGACTGTATTTAGCCACATTCAATTGCTGAGTGCTCCCTGAAGACCACAAGTATCCCTCCTCTGGGTTTGTTGAAGACAGAAAAGTATACATTGTGCTCTGCTCACCACCAACTTTGAGGGACATCGGTGGGAGAACCGATGATAGGAGGAGGGACAAATAAAAAGGAACACCTATTTATCGACAGGAGCATTTGGGAGCAATGAGAGTGTTGTGGAGTTACGTGTTTGTTTGAGTGTCCAAATTTCCCTCTTTAGGAGGTTATTACTTCTCTACATTCAAGAACATTATAAAACCCAGTGATTTCCAATGACCAGATGCATATTATTGCAGCAATTCAGTTGTTGAGGTGATAAAAAATGAGACGGACGTTGCTGTACCACTAAATCTATGGCTGGGCACTGCTGAAACCAAACAAAAAGAATTCACGGTGGCTAGATAGGGCTATTTTGTACTGACTGTCTCTGGGTACTCAAACAGAATCCATTTGTTTGTTTGTTTCTCAGTTTCCCTTGTGTTGGGTACCTGTCCCCACCCCTTCAGCTTGGAGTTTGTCTGTGTCCTTGGATCTCAAGTGAGTCTTCAGTAAGGGAGCACATATGTGTTCTTGAGTTTTCATCCCTTCCTCTAACTCTGTGTCTTTTGAATGGAGCACTCAGAGTCTGTCCTTTTATTCTGACAATTTAGAGCAGTGTCCTTATTGCACTTACAAAAAAACTTTTTGTTATCTTTAATCTATAATCACGTGAAGATCATTATGATCACCAAGTACAACATGTCCCCCCAAAATGCCCCATTACGGACGCTGCCCATCAGCGTAGTTGGATGCTGTAGACCCCGTCACCATGTTTCCCACCACACACACCGTTACAGTCGCTGTCCACATGCGTGTAGTAAGTTGCTGTAGAAACACTTCTCTTCTATGTGTTGCACAGCCTTCCCCATGCTCCCACCACCCCACACAGTATAAATGCTAATCCTAATGCTCCCTTTCTTTCTGCCCGCCCTTATCCCTCCCTTCCCACCCACCATGCCCATTCCCTTTCCCTTTGGTAACTGTTAGTCCACTCTCGGCTTCTGTGAGTCTGCTGCTGTTCATTTCCTTCAGTTTTTCTTTGTTTTTATACTCCACACAAGGGTGAAATCATTTGGTACTTATCTTTCTTTGCCTGGCCTATTTCACTGAGCATAGTAGTCTCTAGCTCCATCCACGTTGTTCCAAATGGTAGGATTCGTTTTTTTCTTATGGCTGCTTACTGCACTTTTCAAACTGGATTTCTGTCTTCTCTTTTGTCTGTAGTTTAGCTATGTGCTTTCACCTTTGCTCTCCTGGTTATGAGCAATAGCTTTGTGTTAATCGATACTTACCTATATTTTTCTATCTGCCTGTCTATCTATCTATCATTCAATCAATCAGTCATCTTTTTATCTGAACATCTGTCCTTGTATGCAGAACAGTTAACAACATAGACTATGTCCCTTCCCTACGTTATGCTTACAAAAACCTTGCAAGGTAACTAGGCCGTAAGGAGAGCACTGGGTTCACCGAGACACTTGCAGGTCGAGTCAGAAGTGTACCTACAAAACCAGGAAATGGTGGTGCCGGGACTTGTACCCGTGTCTCTGTCCTCTCTCCTCTTTTATCTCCTTCTCACTTGCTGACTGTATTTAGCCACATTCATTGACTAAGTGCTCCCTGAAGACCACAGGTATCGTTCCTCTTTGACATTTGTCAACAGAAAAGTAAACTTGGTGCTTGCTCACCGCCATGTTTGAGGGATATTGGCGTGATAAACCCTGATAGGAGGGAGGGACAAATAAAAAGTAACACTGATTTCTAGACAGGAGCAGTTGGGAGAGAAGAGTGTGTTGTGGAGTGAAGTGTTTATTTCAGTGTCCAAACTTCCCTCTTTACCTGGTTATTACTTCTTTACATTCGTGGACATCATAAAACCCACTGATTTCAAAGGCCCAGACCCATATTATTACAGCAATTCAGTTGTTGAGTTGAGAGAAAATGAGAAGGATGTTGCTGCACCACTAAATCTATGGCTGGGCACTGCTGATACCAAACAAAAAGCATTGACAGTTGCCATATAGGTCTATTTACTACTGACTGTCTCGGGGGCACAGACAGAATCCATTTGACTGATTGTTTGTTTTACAGATTCACTTGTGTTGGGTACCTCTCCCCACCCCTTCGGCTTGCAGTTTGTCTGTGTCCTTGGTCTCAAGTGAGTCTCCTGTAAGGGAGCACGTAGTTGTTCTTGAGTTTTCATCCCTTCTTTTAAACCAGTGTCTTTTGTTTGGAGCACTCAAAGCCTGTCCTTTTACACTGATGATTCAGAGCTGTGCCCTTATTGCACTTTAAAATTCTTTTTTTGTTATCATTAATCTACAATCACATGCAGAACATTATGTTTAGTAGGATCCCCCTTTCACAAAGTTCGCTCCAAAAACCTCTAAGAGTAGGTGTCCATCAGCATAGTTGGATGCTGTAGACTACTTCACCATGTCCCCACACACAGACCCCGTTACAGTCGCTGTCCATCAGCGTGTAGTAATATGCTGTAGAATCTCTAACTTTCTTCTCTGTGTTGTACAGCCCTCCCCATGACCAGCCGATCCCATGCATTATTCATGCTAATTATAATGTCTCCTTTCTTTGTTCCCAACCTTATCCCTCCCTTATCACCCACCCGCCCCTGTCCTTTTCTCTTTGGTATCTGTTAGTCTACTCTCAGGTTCTGGTATTCTGCTGCATTTTTTTTCATCAGTTTTTTTTTAAATACTCCACACATGAGGGAAATCATTGGGTACTTATCTTTCTCCTCCTGTTCTTTTTCACTGAGCATACTACCGTCTAGCTCCACCCACATCATTGTAAATGGAAGGATTTGTTTTCTTCTTATGGCTGCTTATTGCACTTTTTAAACGGGATTTCACTCTTCCTTTTTGTTTGTAGTATCGCTATGTGCTTTCACCATTTATCTCCCGGTTATGAGCAATAGCTTTCTGTTAATTGATATGTATCTGTATCTATCTATCTATCTATCTATCTATCTATCTATCTATCTATCTATCTATCTATCTATCTATCTATCTATCTATCTATCTATCTATCTATCTATCTATCTATCTATCTATCTATCTATCTATCTATCTATCTATCTATCTATCTATCTATCTATCTATCTATCTATCTATCTATCTATCTATCTATCTATCTATCTATCTATCTATCTATCTATCTATCTATCTATCTATCTATCTATCTATCTATCTATCTATCTATCTATCTATATCTACCTATCTACCTATCTACCTATCTGTCTGTCTGTCTACCTTTAATTCCTATCTATCTATCATGGCTATCATCTATCTATCTATCATCTGTCATCTATCTATCTATGAATCAATCATCTTTTTGTCTGCCAATCTATCCTTATGTACAGAACAGTTAACAACGTAGCCTATATCACCTTTCCTACATTATGCTTCCAAAAATCTTGCAAGTTGAGTATTCTGTATTGAGAGCACTGGGTTCACTGAGACACTTGCAGGTCGAGTAAGCAACGTGTGCTTACAAAACCGGTAAATGGTGTTGCAGGAACTTGAACCCATATCTCTGTCCTCTGTCCTCTTTTCCCTCTTTCTCGCTTGCTGACTGTATTTTGCCACATTCATTGACTAAGTGCTTCCTGAGGATCACAAGTATTCTTCGTCTGGGCCTGTCGTAGACAGTAAAGTATACTTGGTGTTTTGCTTACCACCATGTTTGAGGGAAATCGGCGTGATCACCATTGATAGGAGGAGGGTCAAATAAAAAGTAACACCTATGTCTAGACAGGAGCATTTGGGAGCAAGGAGAGTGTTGCGGATTTACGTGTTTCTTTGAGTGTCCTAACTTCCCTCAATAGGGGTTTATTGCTTCTTTACATTCGTGAATATCATAAAACCCACTGATTTCAAAAGCCCAGACTCATATTATTACAGCAATTCTGTGGTTGAGGTGAGAAACAATGAGAAGGACGTTGGTGTACCACAAAATCTATGGCTGGGCACTGCTGTAACCAAACAAAAAGAATTCACAGTGGCTAGATGGCGCTATTTTCTACTGAATGTCTCTGGGGACTCAAACAGAATCAATTTATTTGTTTGTTTGTTCCTCATTTTCACTTGTAGGGTACCTATCTCCACATATTCGGCATGAAGTTTGTCTGTGTCCTTGGATCGCAAGTGAGTCTGCTGTAAGGGAGCACAAAGGTGGTCTTGAGTTTTCATCCCTTCTTCTAACACTGTGTCTTTTGGTTGGAGCACTCAAAGCCTGTCCTTTTATTCTGATGATTCAGGGCTGTTCCCTTAATGCATTAAAAAAAATTTTTTTGTTATCATTAAGCTACAATCACGTGAAGAACATTATGTTTACTAGGCTTCCGATTCACCATTCCCCCCGTAAAACCTCTTAGGTCTCTGCCCATCAGCATGTAGTAAGATGGTGTATAATCCCTACTGTCCTCTCTGTGTTGTACAGACCTCCCCATGCTCCTCCTACCACACATAGTATACACGCTAATACTCATGCCCCCAATGCAACCTTTCTTTCTCCCCGCCCTTATCCCTCCCTTCCCACCCAACCTACCCAGTCCCTTTCCCTTTGGTAACTGTTGGTCCACTCGCGGGTTCTGTGAGTCTGCTGCTATTTATTTCCTTCAGATTTTCTTAGTTGTTATACTCCACACATGAGTGAAATCATCCGTTTCTTGTCTTTCTCCGCCTGGCCTATTTCTCTGAACATAGTACCCTCTAGTTCCATCCACGTTATTGCAAATGATATGATTTGTTTTCTTCTTATGGCTGCTTACTGCACTTTTTAAACTGGATTTCTGTCTTCTCTTTTGTCTGTAGTTTCGCTATGTGCTTTCTCCTTTGCTCTCCTTGTTATGAACAATAGCTAATCGATAAGTACCTATATCTATCTATCTGTCTGTCTATCTATCTATCAATCTATCAATCAGTCAATCATCTTTTTGTCTGCCCATCTGTCCTTTTGTACAGAACAGTTATCAACATAACCTGTGTCACTTGCTTACGTTGTGCTTCCAAAAATCTTTCAAGCTAACTAGTCTGCAGGGAAAGCTCTTGGTTCACCGAGACTCTTGCAGGTAGAGTCAGCCGCATATTCCTACAAAACCAGGAAAGTTGGCTGCAGGGTCTTGAACCCGTGTCTCTGTCCTCTCTCCTCTTTTATCTCCTTCTCACTTGCTGACTGTATTTAGTCACATTCATTGACTAAGGTCTTCCTGATGTTCACAAGTATCCTTCCTCTGGGTCTGTTTTTGACAGAAAAGTAAACTTGGTGCTTTGCTCACCACCATGTTTGAGGGACATCGGCGTGATCACCGCTGATAGGATGGAACGACAAATGAAATTGAAAACCAATTACTAGACAGGAGCAGTTGTTAGCAAAGAGTGTGTTGTGGAGTGACGTGTTTATTTGAGTGTCCAAACTTCCCTCTTTATATAGTTATTACTTCTTTACATTCATGAACATCATAAAACCCACTGATTACAAAGGCCCAGACGCATATTTTTACAGAAATTCTGTTGTTGAGGTGAGAGAAAATGAAAAGGACGTTGCTCTACCACTAAATCTATGGCTGGGCACGGATGAAATAAAAGAAAAGAATTCACGGTGGAAAGATAGGGCTATTTTCTACTGACTGTCTCTGTGGACTCAAACAGAGTCCATTTGTTTGATTGTTTGTATTTCAGTTTCACTTGTGTTGGGTACCTGTCCTCACCCCTTCGGCTTGTAGTTTGTCTGTTTCCTTGGATCTCAAGTGAGTCTCCTGTAAGGGAGCACATAAGTGGTCTTGAGTTTTCGTCCTTCTTTGAACCCTGCGTCTTTTGATTTGGAGCTCTCAAAGCCTGTCCTTTTATTCTGATGATTCAGAGCTGTGCCCTTATTGTACTTAATAATTTTTTTTTGTTATCATTAACCTACAATCACTTGAGTAACATTATGTTTACTAGGCTCCACCGTTCACCAAGTCCCCCACAAAAACCTCTTACAGTTGCTGTCAATCAGCGGAGTTGGATGCTGTAGACCCATTCACTGTTTTCCCACACACACACCCCATTACAATCGCTGTCCATCAGCGAGTAGTAAGATGCTGTAGAATTTCTACTTGTCTTCTCTGTGTTGTACAGCCCTCCCCATGCCCCCCTGAACCAACTCATTATACATGCTAAACCTAATCTCCCATTTCTTTCTCCCCGCCCTTATCCCTCCTTTCCCAACCACCTGCCAAGTCCCTTTCCCCTTCGTAACTGTTAGTCCACTTTCGGATTCTGTGAGTCTGCTGCTATTTTTTTCCTTCAGTGTTTCTTTGTTGTTATACTCCACACGAGTTAAATCATTTGGTACTTGTCTTTCTCCACCTGGCCTCTTTCACTGAGCATACTACCGTCTTGCTCCATCCACGTCATTGCTAATGGTACCATTTGTTTTCTTCTTATGGCTGCTAACTGCAGTTTTTAAACTGGACTTCATTCTAACTTTCTGTTTGTAGTTTCGCTATGTGCTTTCACCATTGATCTCCTGGTTATGAGCAATAGCTTTGTGTTAATCGAAATGTATCTGTTTCTATCTATCTATCTATCTGTCTGTCTGTCTGACTATCTATCCATCCTTCTATCTTTCTTACTATCTATCTATCATCTATCTTTCTATCTATCTATCCTTCTATCTTTCTTTCTATGTATCTATCTTTCTATCTATTTATCTATCTTCTTATCATCTATCTCTCATGTCTCTCTTCTATCTATGTATCTATCTATCTATCATCTACCATCTATCTATCTGTCTATCTATGTATCTATGAATCAATCATCTTTTTTTCTGCCTATCTATCCTTATGTACAGAACAGTTAACAACATCGCCTATGTCAGTTCCCTATATTATGCTTCCAAGAATCTTGCAAGGTAACTAGGCCGTAGGGAGAGCACTGAGTTCATTGAGACACTTGCAGGTCAAGTCAGCCACGTGTGCTTACAAAACCAGTATGTGGTGTTGCAGGGACTTGCACCCATATCTCTGTCCTCTGTCCTATTTTAACTTCTTCTCGCTTCCTGACTGTATTTAGCCACATTCAATTGCTAAGTGCTCCCTGAAGACCACAAGTATCCCTCCTCTGGGTTTGTTGAAGACAGAAAAGTATACATTGTGCTCTGCTCACCACCAACTTTGTGGGACATTGGTGGGAGAACCGATGATAGGAGGAGGGACAAATAAAAAGGAACACCTATTTATCGACAGGAGCATTTGGGAGCAATGAGAGTGTTGTGGAGTTACGTGTTTGTTTGAGTGTCCAAATTTCCCTCTTTAGGAGGTTATTACTTCTCTACATTCAAGAACATTATAAAACCCAGTGATTTCCAATGACCAGATGCATATTATTGCAGCAATTCAGTTGTTGAGGTGATAAAAAATGAGACGGACGTTGCTGTACCACTAAATCTATGGCTGGGCACTGCTGAAACCAAACAAAAAGAATTCACGGTGGCTAGATAGGGCTATTTTGTACTGACTGTCTCTGGGTACTCAAACAGAATCCATTTGTTTGTTTGTTTCTCAGTTTCCCTTGTGTTGGGTACCTGTCCCCACCCCTTCAGCTTGGAGTTTGTCTGTGTCCTTGGATCTCAAGTGAGTCTTCAGTAAGGGAGCACATATGTGTTCTTGAGTTTTCATCCCTTCCTCTAACTCTGTGTCTTTTGAATGGAGCACTCAGAGTCTGTCCTTTTATTCTGACAATTTAGAGCAGTGTCCTTATTGCACTTACAAAAAAACTTTTTGTTATCTTTAATCTATAATCACGTGAAGATCATTATGATCACCAAGTACAACATGTCCCCCCAAAATGCCCCATTACGGACGCTGCCCATCAGCGTAGTTGGATGCTGTAGACCCCGTCACCATGTTTCCCACCACACACACCGTTACAGTCGCTGTCCACATGCGTGTAGTAAGTTGCTGTAGAAACACTTCTCTTCTATGTGTTGCACAGCCTTCCCCATGCTCCCACCACCCCACACAGTATAAATGCTAATCCTAATGCTCCCTTTCTTTCTGCCCGCCCTTATCCCTCCCTTCCCACCCACCATGCCCATTCCCTTTCCCTTTGGTAACTGTTAGTCCACTCTCGGCTTCTGTGAGTCTGCTGCTGTTCATTTCCTTCAGTTTTTCTTTGTTTTTATACTCCACACAAGGGTGAAATCATTTGGTACTTATCTTTCTTTGCCTGGCCTATTTCACTGAGCATAGTAGTCTCTAGCTCCATCCACGTTGTTCCAAATGGTAGGATTCGTTTTTTTCTTATGGCTGCTTACTGCACTTTTCAAACTGGATTTCTGTCTTCTCTTTTGTCTGTAGTTTAGCTATGTGCTTTCACCTTTGCTCTCCTGGTTATGAGCAATAGCTTTGTGTTAATCGATACTTACCTATATTTTTCTATCTGCCTGTCTATCTATCTATCATTCAATCAATCAGTCATCTTTTTATCTGAACATCTGTCCTTGTATGCAGAACAGTTAACAACATAGACTATGTCCCTTCCCTACGTTATGCTTACAAAAACCTTGCAAGGTAACTAGGCCGTAAGGAGAGCACTGGGTTCACCGAGACACTTGCAGGTCGAGTCAGAAGTGTACCTACAAAACCAGGAAATGGTGGTGCAGGGACTTGTACCCGTGTCTCTGTCCTCTCTCCTCTTTTATCTCCTTCTCACTTGCTGACTGTATTTAGCCACATTCATTGACTAAGTGCTCCCTGAAGACCACAGGTATCGTTCCTCTTTGACATTTGTCAACAGAAAAGTAAACTTGGTGCTTGCTCACCGCCATGTTTGAGGGATATTGGCGTGATAAACCCTGATAGGAGGGAGGGACAAATAAAAAGTAACACTGATTTCTAGACAGGAGCAGTTGGGAGAGAAGAGTGTGTTGTGGAGTGAAGTGTTTATTTCAGTGTCCAAACTTCCCTCTTTACCTGGTTATTACTTCTTTACATTCGTGGACATCATAAAACCCACTGATTTCAAAGGCCCAGACCCATATTATTACAGCAATTCAGTTGTTGAGTTGAGAGAAAATGAGAAGGATGTTGCTGCACCACTAAATCTATGGCTGGGCACTGCTGATACCAAACAAAAAGCATTCACAGTGGCCATATAGGTCTATTTACTACTGACTGTCTCGGGGGCACAGACAGAATCCATTTGACTGATTGTTTGTTTTACAGATTCACTTGTGTTGGGTACCTCTCCCCACCCCTTCGGCTTGCAGTTTGTCTGTGTCCTTGGTCTCAAGTGAGTCTCCTGTAAGGGAGCACGTAGTTGTTCTTGAGTTTTCATCCCTTCTTTTAAACCAGTGTCTTTTGTTTGGAGCACTCAAAGCCTGTCCTTTTACACTGATGATTCAGAGCTGTGCCCTTATTGCACTTTAAAATTCTTTTTTTGTTATCATTAATCTACAATCACATGCAGAACATTATGTTTAGTAGGATCCCCCTTTCACAAAGTTCGCTCCAAAAACCTCTAAGAGTAGGTGTCCATCAGCATAGTTGGATGCTGTAGACTACTTCACCATGTCCCCACACACAGACCCCGTTACAGTCGCTGTCCATCAGCGTGTAGTAATATGCTGTAGAATCTCTAACTTTCTTCTCTGTGTTGTACAGCCCTCCCCATGACCAGCCGATCCCATGCATTATTCATGCTAATTATAATGTCTCCTTTCTTTGTTCCCAACCTTATCCCTCCCTTATCACCCACCCGCCCCTGTCCTTTTCTCTTTGGTATCTGTTAGTCTACTCTCAGGTTCTGGTATTCTGCTGCTTTTTTTTCCATCAGTTTTTTTTTAAATACTCCACACATGAGGGAAATCATTGGGTACTTATCTTTCTCCTCCTGTTCTTTTTCACTGAGCATACTACCGTCTAGCTCCACCCACATCATTGTAAATGGAAGGATTTGTTTTCTTCTTATGGCTGCTTATTGTACTTTTTAAACGGGATTTCACTCTTCCTTTTTGTTTGTAGTATCGCTATGTGCTTTCACCATTTATCTCCCGGTTATGAGCAATAGCTTTCTGTTAATTGATATGTATCTGTATCTATCTATCTATCTATCTATCTATCTATCTATCTATCTATCTATCTATCTATCTATCTATCTATCTATGTATCTATCTATCTATCTATCTATCTGTCTGTCTGTCTGTCTGTCTGTCTGTCTGTCTGTCTGTCTATCTATCTATCTACCTTTAATTCCTATCTATCTATCATGGCTATCATCTATCTATCATGTCTATCATCTATCTATCTATCATCTGTCATCTATCTATCTATCTATCTATGAATCAATCATCTTTTTGTCTGCCAATCTATCCTTATGTACAGAACAGTTAACAACATAGCCTATATCACCTTTCCTACATTATGCTTCCAAAAATCTTGCAAGTTGAGTATTCTGTATTGAGAGCACTGGGTTCACTGAGACACTTGCAGGTCGAGTAAGCAACGTGTGCTTACAAAACCGGTAAATGGTGTTGCAGGAACTTGAACCCATATCTCTGTCCTCTGTCCTCTTTTCCCTCTTTCTCGCTTGCTGACTGTATTTTGCCACATTCATTGACTAAGTGCTTCCTGAGGATCACAAGTATTCTTCGTCTGGGCCTGTCGTAGACAGTAAAGTATACTTGGTGTTTTGCTTACCACCATGTTTGAGGGAAATCGGCGTGATCACCATTGATAGGAGGAGGGTCAAATAAAAAGTAACACCTATGTCTAGACAGGAGCATTTGGGAGCAAGGAGAGTGTTGCGGATTTACGTGTTTCTTTGAGTGTCCTAACTTCCCTCAATAGGGGTTTATTGCTTCTTTACATTCGTGAATATCATAAAACCCACTGATTTCAAAAGCCCAGACTCATATTATTACAGCAATTCTGTGGTTGAGGTGAGAAAAAATGAGAAGGACGTTGGTGTACCACGAAATCTATGGCTGGGCACTGCTGTAACCAAACAAAAAGAATTCACAGTGGCTAGATGGCGCTATTTTCTACTGAATGTCTCTGGGGACTCAAACAGAATCAATTTATTTGTTTGTTTGTTCCTCATTTTCACTTGTAGGGTACCTATCTCCACATATTCGGCATGAAGTTTGTCTGTGTCCTTGGATCGCAAGTGAGTCTGCTGTAAGGGAGCACAAAGGTGGTCTTGAGTTTTCATCCCTTCTTCTAACACTGTGTCTTTTGGTTGGAGCACTCAAAGCCTGTCCTTTTATTCTGATGATTCAGGGCTGTTCCCTTAATGCATTAAAAAAAATTTTTTTGTTATCATTAAGCTACAATCACGTGAAGAACATTATGTTTACTAGGCTTCCGATTCACCATTCCCCCCGTAAAACCTCTTAGGTCTCTGCCCATCAGCATGTAGTAAGATGGTGTATAATCCCTACTGTCCTCTCTGTGTTGTACAGACCTCCCCATGCTCCTCCTACCACACATAGTATACACGCTAATACTCATGCCCCCAATGCAACCTTTCTTTCTCCCCGCCCTTATCCCTCCCTTCCCACCCAACCTACCCAGTCCCTTTCCCTTTGGTAACTGTTGGTCCACTCGCGGGTTCTGTGAGTCTGCTGCTATTTATTTCCTTCAGATTTTCTTAGTTGTTATACTCCACACATGAGTGAAATCATCCGTTTCTTGTCTTTCTCCGCCTGGCCTATTTCTCTGAACATAGTACCCTCTAGTTCCATCCACGTTATTGCAAATGATATGATTTGTTTTCTTCTTATGGCTGCTTACTGCACTTTTTAAACTGGATTTCTGTCTTCTCTTTTGTCTGTAGTTTCGCTATGTGCTTTCTCCTTTGCTCTCCTTGTTATGAACAATAGCTAATCGATAAGTACCTATATCTATCTATCTGTCTGTCTATCTATCTATCAATCTATCAATCAGTCAATCATCTTTTTGTCTGCCCATCTGTCCTTTTGTACAGAACAGTTATCAACATAACCTGTGTCACTTGCTTACGTTGTGCTTCCAAAAATCTTTCAAGCTAACTAGTCTGCAGGGAAAGCTCTTGGTTCACCGAGACTCTTGCAGGTAGAGTCAGCCGCATATTCCTACAAAACCAGGAAAGTTGGCTGCAGGGTCTTGAACCCGTGTCTCTGTCCTCTCTCCTCTTTTATCTCCTTCTCACTTGCTGACTGTATTTAGTCACATTCATTGACTAAGGTCTTCCTGATGTTCACAAGTATCCTTCCTCTGGGTCTGTTTTTGACAGAAAAGTAAACTTGGTGCTTTGCTCACCACCATGTTTGAGGGACATCGGCGTGATCACCGCTGATAGGATGGAACGACAAATGAAATTGAAAACCAATTACTAGACAGGAGCAGTTGTTAGCAAAGAGTGTGTTGTGGAGTGACGTGTTTATTTGAGTGTCCAAACTTCCCTCTTTATATAGTTATTACTTCTTTACATTCATGAACATCATAAAACCCACTGATTACAAAGGCCCAGACGCATATTTTTACAGAAATTCTGTTGTTGAGGTGAGAGAAAATGAAAAGGACGTTGCTCTACCACTAAATCTATGGCTGGGCACGGATGAAATAAAAGAAAAGAATTCACGGTGGAAAGATAGGGCTATTTTCTACTGACTGTCTCTGTGGACTCAAACAGAGTCCATTTGTTTGATTGTTTGTATTTCAGTTTCACTTGTGTTGGGTACCTGTCCTCACCCCTTCGGCTTGTAGTTTGTCTGTTTCCTTGGATCTCAAGTGAGTCTCCTGTAAGGGAGCACATAAGTGGTCTTGAGTTTTCGTCCTTCTTTGAACCCTGCGTCTTTTGATTTGGAGCTCTCAAAGCCTGTCCTTTTATTCTGATGATTCAGAGCTGTGCCCTTATTGTACTTAATAATTTTTTTTTGTTATCATTAACCTACAATCACTTGAGTAACATTATGTTTACTAGGCTCCACCGTTCACCAAGTCCCCCACAAAAACCTCTTACAGTTGCTGTCAATCAGCGGAGTTGGATGCTGTAGACCCATTCACTGTTTTCCCACACACACACCCCATTACAATCGCTGTCCATCAGCGAGTAGTAAGATGCTGTAGAATTTCTACTTGTCTTCTCTGTGTTGTACAGCCCTCCCCATGCCCCCCTGAACCAACTCATTATACATGCTAAACCTAATCTCCCATTTCTTTCTCCCCGCCCTTATCCCTCCTTTCCCAACCACCTGCCAAGTCCCTTTCCCCTTCGTAACTGTTAGTCCACTTTCGGATTCTGTGAGTCTGCTGCTATTTTTTTCCTTCAGTGTTTCTTTGTTGTTATACTCCACACGAGTTAAATCATTTGGTACTTGTCTTTCTCCACCTGGCCTCTTTCACTGAGCATACTACCGTCTTGCTCCATCCACGTCATTGCTAATGGTACCATTTGTTTTCTTCTTATGGCTGCTAACTGCAGTTTTTAAACTGGACTTCATTCTAACTTTCTGTTTGTAGTTTCGCTATGTGCTTTCACCATTGATCTCCTGGTTATGAGCAATAGCTTTGTGTTAATCGAAATGTATCTGTTTCTATCTATCTATCTATCTGTCTGTCTGTCTGACTATCTATCCATCCTTCTATCTTTCTTACTATCTATCTATCATCTATCTTTCTATCTATCTATCCTTCTATCTTTCTTTCTATGTATCTATCTTTCTATCTATTTATCTATCTTCTTATCATCTATCTCTCATGTCTCTCTTCTATCTATGTATCTATCTATCTATCATCTACCATCTATCTATCTGTCTATCTATGTATCTATGAATCAATCATCTTTTTTTCTGCCTATCTATCCTTATGTACAGAACAGTTAACAACATCGCCTATGTCAGTTCCCTATATTATGCTTCCAAGAATCTTGCAAGGTAACTAGGCCGTAGGGAGAGCACTGAGTTCATTGAGACACTTGCAGGTCAAGTCAGCCACGTGTGCTTACAAAACCAGTATGTGGTGTTGCAGGGACTTGCACCCATATCTCTGTCCTCTGTCCTATTTTAACTCCTTCTCGCTTCCTGACTGTATTTAGCCACATTCAATTGCTAAGTGCTCCCTGAAGACCACAAGTATCCCTCCTCTGGGTTTGTTGAAGACAGAAAAGTATACATTGTGCTCTGCTCACCACCAACTTTGAGGGACATCGGTGGGAGAACCGATGATAGGAGGAGGGACAAATAAAAAGGAACACCTATTTATCGACAGGAGCATTTGGGAGCAATGAGAGTGTTGTGGAGTTACGTGTTTGTTTGAGTGTCCAAATTTCCCTCTTTAGGAGGTTATTACTTCTCTACATTCAAGAACATTATAAAACCCAGTGATTTCCAATGACCAGATGCATATTATTGCAGCAATTCAGTTGTTGAGGTGATAAAAAATGAGACGGACGTTGCTGTACCACTAAATCTATGGCTGGGCACTGCTGAAACCAAACAAAAAGAATTCACGGTGGCTAGATAGGGCTATTTTGTACTGACTGTCTCTGGGTACTCAAACAGAATCCATTTGTTTGTTTGTTTCTCAGTTTCCCTTGTGTTGGGTACCTGTCCCCACCCCTTCAGCTTGGAGTTTGTCTGTGTCCTTGGATCTCAAGTGAGTCTTCAGTAAGGGAGCACATATGTGTTCTTGAGTTTTCATCCCTTCCTCTAACTCTGTGTCTTTTGAATGGAGCACTCAGAGTCTGTCCTTTTATTCTGACAATTTAGAGCAGTGTCCTTATTGCACTTACAAAAAAACTTTTTGTTATCTTTAATCTATAATCACGTGAAGATCATTATGATCACCAAGTACAACATGTCCCCCCAAAATGCCCCATTACGGACGCTGCCCATCAGCGTAGTTGGATGCTGTAGACCCCGTCACCATGTTTCCCACCACACACACCGTTACAGTCGCTGTCCACATGCGTGTAGTAAGTTGCTGTAGAAACACTTCTCTTCTATGTGTTGCACAGCCTTCCCCATGCTCCCACCACCCCACACAGTATAAATGCTAATCCTAATGCTCCCTTTCTTTCTGCCCGCCCTTATCCCTCCCTTCCCACCCACCATGCCCATTCCCTTTCCCTTTGGTAACTGTTAGTCCACTCTCGGCTTCTGTGAGTCTGCTGCTGTTCATTTCCTTCAGTTTTTCTTTGTTTTTATACTCCACACAAGGGTGAAATCATTTGGTACTTATCTTTCTTTGCCTGGCCTATTTCACTGAGCATAGTAGTCTCTAGCTCCATCCACGTTGTTCCAAATGGTAGGATTCGTTTTTTTCTTATGGCTGCTTACTGCACTTTTCAAACTGGATTTCTGTCTTCTCTTTTGTCTGTAGTTTAGCTATGTGCTTTCACCTTTGCTCTCCTGGTTATGAGCAATAGCTTTGTGTTAATCGATACTTACCTATATTTTTCTATCTGCCTGTCTATCTATCTATCATTCAATCAATCAGTCATCTTTTTATCTGAACATCTGTCCTTGTATGCAGAACAGTTAACAACATAGACTATGTCCCTTCCCTACGTTATGCTTACAAAAACCTTGCAAGGTAACTAGGCCGTAAGGAGAGCACTGGGTTCACCGAGACACTTGCAGGTCGAGTCAGAAGTGTACCTACAAAACCAGGAAATGGTGGTGCCGGGACTTGTACCCGTGTCTCTGTCCTCTCTCCTCTTTTATCTCCTTCTCACTTGCTGACTGTATTTAGCCACATTCATTGACTAAGTGCTCCCTGAAGACCACAGGTATCGTTCCTCTTTGACATTTGTCAACAGAAAAGTAAACTTGGTGCTTGCTCACCGCCATGTTTGAGGGATATTGGCGTGATAAACCCTGATAGGAGGGAGGGACAAATAAAAAGTAACACTGATTTCTAGACAGGAGCAGTTGGGAGAGAAGAGTGTGTTGTGGAGTGAAGTGTTTATTTCAGTGTCCAAACTTCCCTCTTTACCTGGTTATTACTTCTTTACATTCGTGGACATCATAAAACCCACTGATTTCAAAGGCCCAGACCCATATTATTACAGCAATTCAGTTGTTGAGTTGAGAGAAAATGAGAAGGATGTTGCTGCACCACTAAATCTATGGCTGGGCACTGCTGATACCAAACAAAAAGCATTCACAGTGGCCATATAGGTCTATTTACTACTGACTGTCTCGGGGGCACAGACAGAATCCATTTGACTGATTGTTTGTTTTACAGATTCACTTGTGTTGGGTACCTCTCCCCACCCCTTCGGCTTGCAGTTTGTCTGTGTCCTTGGTCTCAAGTGAGTCTCCTGTAAGGGAGCACGTAGTTGTTCTTGAGTTTTCATCCCTTCTTTTAAACCAGTGTCTTTTGTTTGGAGCACTCAAAGCCTGTCCTTTTACACTGATGATTCAGAGCTGTGCCCTTATTGCACTTTAAAATTCTTTTTTTGTTATCATTAATCTACAATCACATGCAGAACATTATGTTTAGTAGGATCCCCCTTTCACAAAGTTCGCTCCAAAAACCTCTAAGAGTAGGTGTCCATCAGCATAGTTGGATGCTGTAGACTACTTCACCATGTCCCCACACACAGACCCCGTTACAGTCGCTGTCCATCAGCGTGTAGTAATATGCTGTAGAATCTCTAACTTTCTTCTCTGTGTTGTACAGCCCTCCCCATGACCAGCCGATCCCATGCATTATTCATGCTAATTATAATGTCTCCTTTCTTTGTTCCCAACCTTATCCCTCCCTTATCACCCACCCGCCCCTGTCCTTTTCTCTTTGGTATCTGTTAGTCTACTCTCAGGTTCTGGTATTCTGCTGCTTTTTTTTCCATCAGTTTTTTTTTAAATACTCCACACATGAGGGAAATCATTGGGTACTTATCTTTCTCCTCCTGTTCTTTTTCACTGAGCATACTACCGTCTAGCTCCACCCACATCATTGTAAATGGAAGGATTTGTTTTCTTCTTATGGCTGCTTATTGTACTTTTTAAACGGGATTTCACTCTTCCTTTTTGTTTGTAGTATCGCTATGTGCTTTCACCATTTATCTCCCGGTTATGAGCAATAGCTTTCTGTTAATTGATATGTGTCTGTATCTATCTATCTATCTATCTATCTATCTATCTATCTATCTATCTATCTATCTATCTATCTATCTATCTATGTATCTATCTATCTATCTATCTATCTGTCTGTCTGTCTGTCTGTCTGTCTGTCTGTCTGTCTGTCTATCTATCTATCTACCTTTAATTCCTATCTATCTATCATGGCTATCATCTATCTATCATGTCTATCATCTATCTATCTATCATCTGTCATCTATCTATCTATCTATCTATGAATCAATCATCTTTTTGTCTGCCAATCTATCCTTATGTACAGAACAGTTAACAACATAGCCTATATCACCTTTCCTACATTATGCTTCCAAAAATCTTGCAAGTTGAGTATTCTGTATTGAGAGCACTGGGTTCACTGAGACACTTGCAGGTCGAGTAAGCAACGTGTGCTTACAAAACCGGTAAATGGTGTTGCAGGAACTTGAACCCATATCTCTGTCCTCTGTCCTCTTTTCCCTCTTTCTCGCTTGCTGACTGTATTTTGCCACATTCATTGACTAAGTGCTTCCTGAGGATCACAAGTATTCTTCGTCTGGGCCTGTCGTAGACAGTAAAGTATACTTGGTGTTTTGCTTACCACCATGTTTGAGGGAAATCGGCGTGATCACCATTGATAGGAGGAGGGTCAAATAAAAAGTAACACCTATGTCTAGACAGGAGCATTTGGGAGCAAGGAGAGTGTTGCGGATTTACGTGTTTCTTTGAGTGTCCTAACTTCCCTCAATAGGGGTTTATTGCTTCTTTACATTCGTGAATATCATAAAACCCACTGATTTCTAAAGCCCAGACTCATATTATTACAGCAATTCTGTGGTTGAGGTGAGAAAAAATGAGAAGGACGTTGGTGTACCACTAAATCTATGGCTGGGCACTGCTGTAACCAAACAAAAAGAATTCACAGTGGCTAGATGGCGCTATTTTCTACTGAATGTCTCTGGGGACTCAAACAGAATCAATTTATTTGTTTGTTTGTTTCTCATTTTCACTTGTAGGGTACCTATCTCCACATATTCGGCATGAAGTTTGTCTGTGTCCTTGGATCGCAAGTGAGTCTGCTGTAAGGGAGCACAAAGGTGGTCTTGAGTTTTCATCCCTTCTTCTAACACTGTGTCTTTTGGTTGGAGCACTCAAAGCCTGTCCTTTTATTCTGATGATTCAGGGCTGTTCCCTTAATGCATTAAAAAAAATTTTTTTGTTATCATTAAGCTACAATCACGTGAAGAACATTATGTTTACTAGGCTTCCGATTCACCATTCCCCCCGTAAAACCTCTTAGGTCTCTGCCCATCAGCATGTAGTAAGATGGTGTATAATCCCTACTGTCCTCTCTGTGTTGTACAGACCTCCCCATGCTCCTCCTACCACACATAGTATACACGCTAATACTCATGCCCCCAATGCAACCTTTCTTTCTCCCCGCCCTTATCCCTCCCTTCCCACCCAACCTACCCAGTCCCTTTCCCTTTGGTAACTGTTGGTCCACTCGCGGGTTCTGTGAGTCTGCTGCTATTTATTTCCTTCAGATTTTCTTAGTTGTTATACTCCACACATGAGTGAAATCATCCGTTTCTTGTCTTTCTCCGCCTGGCCTATTTCTCTGAACATAGTACCCTCTAGTTCCATCCACGTTATTGCAAATGATATGATTTGTTTTCTTCTTATGGCTGCTTACTGCACTTTTTAAACTGGATTTCTGTCTTCTCTTTTGTCTGTAGTTTCGCTATGTGCTTTCTCCTTTGCTCTCCTTGTTATGAACAATAGCTAATCGATAAGTACCTATATCTATCTATCTGTCTGTCTATCTATCTATCAATCTATCAATCAGTCAATCATCTTTTTGTCTGCCCATCTGTCCTTTTGTACAGAACAGTTATCAACATAACCTGTGTCACTTGCTTACGTTGTGCTTCCAAAAATCTTTCAAGCTAACTAGTCTGCAGGGAAAGCTCTTGGTTCACCGAGACTCTTGCAGGTAGAGTCAGCCGCATATTCCTACAAAACCAGGAAAGTTTGCTGCAGGGTCTTGAACCCGTGTCTCTGTCCTCTCTCCTCTTTTATCTCCTTCTCACTTGCTGACTGTATTTAGTCACATTCATTGACTAAGGTCTTCCTGATGTTCACAAGTATCCTTCCTCTGGGTCTGTTTTTGACAGAAAAGTAAACTTGGTGCTTTGCTCACCACCATGTTTGAGGGACATCGGCGTGATCACCGCTGATAGGATGGAACGACAAATGAAATTGAAAACCAATTACTAGACAGGAGCAGTTGTTAGCAAAGAGTGTGTTGTGGAGTGACGTGTTTATTTGAGTGTCCAAACTTCCCTCTTTATATAGTTATTACTTCTTTACATTCATGAACATCATAAAACCCACTGATTACAAAGGCCCAGACGCATATTTTTACAGAAATTCTGTTGTTGAGGTGAGAGAAAATGAAAAGGACGTTGCTCTACCACTAAATCTATGGCTGGGCACGGATGAAATAAAAGAAAAGAATTCACGGTGGAAAGATAGGGCTATTTTCTACTGAC
This sequence comes from Manis pentadactyla, assembly GCF_030020395.1. Taxonomy (NCBI): domain Eukaryota; kingdom Metazoa; phylum Chordata; class Mammalia; order Pholidota; family Manidae; genus Manis; species Manis pentadactyla. The sequence continues at coordinate 149,910,343 of NC_080038.1, forward strand.
TGTCTCTGTGGACTCAAGCAGAGTCCATTTGTTTGATTGTTTGTATTTCAGTTTCACTTGTGTTGGGTACCTGTCCTCACCCCTTCGGCTTGTAGTTTGTCTGTTTCCTTGGATCTCAAGTGAGTCTCCTGTAAGGGAGCACATAAGTGGTCTTGAGTTTTCGTCCTTCTTTGAACCCTGCGTCTTTTGATTTGGAGCTCTCAAAGCCTGTCCTTTTATTCTGATGATTCAGAGCTGTGCCCTTATTGTACTTAATAATTTTTTTTGTTATCATTAACCTACAATCACTTGAGTAACATTATGTTTACTAGGCTCCACCGTTCACCAAGTCCCCCACAAAAACCTCTTACAGTTGCTGTCAATCAGCGGAGTTGGATGCTGTAGACCCATTCACTGTTTTCCCACACACACACCCCATTACAATCGCTGTCCATCAGCGAGTAGTAAGATGCTGTAGAATTTCTACTTGTCTTCTCTGTGTTGTACAGCCCTCCCCATGCCCCCCTGAACCAACTCATTATACATGCGAAACCTAATCTCCCATTTCTTTCTCCCCGCCCTTATCCCTCCTTTCACAACCACCCTGCCAAGTCCCTTTCCCCTTCGTAACTGTTAGTCCACTTTCGGATTCTGTGAGTCTGCTGCAATTTTTTTCCTTCAGTGTTTCTTTGTTGTTATACTCCACACGAGTTAAATCATTTGGTACTTGTCTTTCTCCACCTGGCCTCTTTCACTGAGCATACTACCGTCTTGCTCCATCCACGTCATTGCTAATGGTACCATTTGTTTTCTTCTTATGGCTGCTAACTGCAGTTTTTAAACTGGACTTCATTCTAACTTTCTGTTTGTAGTTTCGCTATGTGCTTTCACCATTGATCTCCTAGTTATGAGCAATAGCTTTGTGTTAATCGAAATGTATCTGTTCCTATCTATCTATCTATCGGTCTGTCTGTCTGACTATCTATCCATCCTTCTATCTTTCTTACTATCTATCTATCATCTATCTTTCTATCTATCTATCCTTCTATCTTTCTTTCTATGTATCTATCTTTCTATCTATTTATCTATCTTCTTATCATCTATCTCTCATGTCTCTCTTCTATCTATGTATCTATCTATCTATCATCTACCATCTATCTATCTGTCTATCTATGTATCTATGAATCAATCATCTTTTTTTCTGCCTATCTATCCTTATGTACAGAACAGTTAACAACATCGCCTATGTCAGTTCCCTATATTATGCTTCCAAGAATCTTGCAATGTAACTAGGCCGTAGGGAGAGCACTGAGTTCATTGAGACACTTGCAGGTCAAGTCAGCCACGTGTGCTTACAAAATCAGTATGTGGTGTTGCAGGGACTTGCACCCATATCTCTGTCGTCTGTCCTATTTTAACTCCTTCTCGCTTCCTGACTGTATTTAGCCACATTCAATTGCTAAGTGCTCCCTGAAGACCACAAGTATCCCTCCTCTGGGTTTTTTGAAGACAGAAAAGTATATATGCTCTGCTCACCACCAACTTTGAGGGACATCGGTGGGAGAACCGATGATAGGAGGAGGGACAAATAAAAAGGAACACCTATTTATCGACAGGAGCATTTGGGAGCAATGAGAGTGTTGTGGAGTTACGTGTTTGTTTGAGTGTCCAAATTTCCCTCTTTAGGAGGTTATTACTTCTCTACATTCAAGAACATTATAAAACCCAGTGATTTCCAATGACCAGATGCATATTATTGCAGCAATTCAGTTGTTGAGGTGATAAAAAATGAGACGGACGTTGCTGTACCACTAAATCTATGGCTGGGCACTGCTGAAACCAAACAAAAAGAATTCACGGTGGCTAGATAGGGCTATTTTGTACTGACTGTCTCTGGGTACTCAAACAGAATCCATTTGTTTGTTTGTTTCTCAGTTTCCCTTGTGTTGGGTACCTGTCCCCACCCCTTCAGCTTGGAGTTTGTCTGTGTCCTTGGATCTCAAGTGAGTCTTCAGTAAGGGAGCACATATGTGTTCTTGAGTTTTCATCCCTTCCTCTAACTCTGTGTCTTTTGAATGGAGCACTCAGAGTCTGTCCTTTTATTCTGACAATTTAGAGCAGTGTCCTTATTGCACTTACAAAAAAACTTTTTGTTATCTTTAATCTATAATCACGTGAAGATCATTATGATCACCAAGTACAACATGTCCCCCCAAAATGCCCCATTACGGACGCTGCCCATCAGCGTAGTTGGATGCTGTAGACCCCGTCACCATGTTTCCCACCACACACACCGTTACAGTCGCTGTCCACATGCGTGTAGTAAGTTGCTGTAGAAACACTTCTCTTCTATGTGTTGCACAGCCTTCCCCATGCTCCCACCACCCCACACAGTATAAATGCTAATCCTAATGCTCCCTTTCTTTCTGCCCGCCCTTATCCCTCCCTTCCCACCCACCATGCCCATTCCCTTTCCCTTTGGTAACTGTTAGTCCACTCTCGGCTTCTGTGAGTCTGCTGCTGTTCATTTCCTTCAGTTTTTCTTTGTTTTTATACTCCACACAAGGGTGAAATCATTTGGTACTTATCTTTCTTTGCCTGGCCTATTTCACTGAGCATAGTAGTCTCTAGCTCCATCCACGTTGTTCCAAATGGTAGGATTCGTTTTTTTCTTATGGCTGCTTACTGCACTTTTCAAACTGGATTTCTGTCTTCTCTTTTGTCTGTAGTTTAGCTATGTGCTTTCACCTTTGCTCTCCTGGTTATGAGCAATAGCTTTGTGTTAATCGATACTTACCTATATTTTTCTATCTGCCTGTCTATCTATCTATCATTCAATCAATCAGTCATCTTTTTATCTGAACATCTGTCCTTGTATGCAGAACAGTTAACAACATAGACTATGTCCCTTCCCTACGTTATGCTTACAAAAACCTTGCAAGGTAACTAGGCCGTAAGGAGAGCACTGGGTTCACCGAGACACTTGCAGGTCGAGTCAGAAGTGTACCTACAAAACCAGGAAATGGTGGTGCCGGGACTTGTACCCGTGTCTCTGTCCTCTCTCCTCTTTTATCTCCTTCTCACTTGCTGACTGTATTTAGCCACATTCATTGACTAAGTGCTCCCTGAAGACCACAGGTATCGTTCCTCTTTGACATTTGTCAACAGAAAAGTAAACTTGGTGCTTGCTCACCGCCATGTTTGAGGGATATTGGCGTGATAAACCCTGATAGGAGGGAGGGACAAATAAAAAGTAACACTGATTTCTAGACAGGAGCAGTTGGGAGAGAAGAGTGTGTTGTGGAGTGAAGTGTTTATTTCAGTGTCCAAACTTCCCTCTTTACCTGGTTATTACTTCTTTACATTCGTGGACATCATAAAACCCACTGATTTCAAAGGCCCAGACCCATATTATTACAGCAATTCAGTTGTTGAGTTGAGAGAAAATGAGAAGGATGTTGCTGCACCACTAAATCTATGGCTGGGCACTGCTGATACCAAACAAAAAGCATTCACAGTGGCCATATAGGTCTATTTACTACTGACTGTCTCGGGGGCACAGACAGAATCCATTTGACTGATTGTTTGTTTTACAGATTCACTTGTGTTGGGTACCTCTCCCCACCCCTTCGGCTTGCAGTTTGTCTGTGTCCTTGGTCTCAAGTGAGTCTCCTGTAAGGGAGCACGTAGTTGTTCTTGAGTTTTCATCCCTTCTTTTAAACCAGTGTCTTTTGTTTGGAGCACTCAAAGCCTGTCCTTTTACACTGATGATTCAGAGCTGTGCCCTTATTGCACTTTAAAATTCTTTTTTTGTTATCATTAATCTACAATCACATGCAGAACATTATGTTTAGTAGGATCCCCCTTTCACAAAGTTCGCTCCAAAAACCTCTAAGAGTAGGTGTCCATCAGCATAGTTGGATGCTGTAGACTACTTCACCATGTCCCCACACACAGACCCCGTTACAGTCGCTGTCCATCAGCGTGTAGTAATATGCTGTAGAATCTCTAACTTTCTTCTCTGTGTTGTACAGCCCTCCCCATGACCAGCCGATCCCATGCATTATTCATGCTAATTATAATGTCTCCTTTCTTTGTTCCCAACCTTATCCCTCCCTTATCACCCACCCGCCCCTGTCCTTTTCTCTTTGGTATCTGTTAGTCTACTCTCAGGTTCTGGTATTCTGCTGCTTTTTTTTCCATCAGTTTTTTTTTAAATACTCCACACATGAGGGAAATCATTGGGTACTTATCTTTCTCCTCCTGTTCTTTTTCACTGAGCATACTACCGTCTAGCTCCACCCACATCATTGTAAATGGAAGGATTTGTTTTCTTCTTATGGCTGCTTATTGTACTTTTTAAACGGGATTTCACTCTTCCTTTTTGTTTGTAGTATCGCTATGTGCTTTCACCATTTATCTCCCGGTTATGAGCAATAGCTTTCTGTTAATTGATATGTGTCTGTATCTATCTATCTATCTATCTATCTATCTATCTATCTATCTATCTATCTATCTATCTATCTATCTATCTATCTATGTATCTATCTATCTATCTATCTATCTGTCTGTCTGTCTGTCTGTCTGTCTGTCTGTCTGTCTGTCTATCTATCTATCTACCTTTAATTCCTATCTATCTATCATGGCTATCATCTATCTATCATGTCTATCATCTATCTATCTATCATCTGTCATCTATCTATCTATCTATCTATGAATCAATCATCTTTTTGTCTGCCAATCTATCCTTATGTACAGAACAGTTAACAACATAGCCTATATCACCTTTCCTACATTATGCTTCCAAAAATCTTGCAAGTTGAGTATTCTGTATTGAGAGCACTGGGTTCACTGAGACACTTGCAGGTCGAGTAAGCAACGTGTGCTTACAAAACCGGTAAATGGTGTTGCAGGAACTTGAACCCATATCTCTGTCCTCTGTCCTCTTTTCCCTCTTTCTCGCTTGCTGACTGTATTTTGCCACATTCATTGACTAAGTGCTTCCTGAGGATCACAAGTATTCTTCGTCTGGGCCTGTCGTAGACAGTAAAGTATACTTGGTGTTTTGCTTACCACCATGTTTGAGGGAAATCGGCGTGATCACCATTGATAGGAGGAGGGTCAAATAAAAAGTAACACCTATGTCTAGACAGGAGCATTTGGGAGCAAGGAGAGTGTTGCGGATTTACGTGTTTCTTTGAGTGTCCTAACTTCCCTCAATAGGGGTTTATTGCTTCTTTACATTCGTGAATATCATAAAACCCACTGATTTCTAAAGCCCAGACTCATATTATTACAGCAATTCTGTGGTTGAGGTGAGAAAAAATGAGAAGGACGTTGGTGTACCACTAAATCTATGGCTGGGCACTGCTGTAACCAAACAAAAAGAATTCACAGTGGCTAGATGGCGCTATTTTCTACTGAATGTCTCTGGGGACTCAAACAGAATCAATTTATTTGTTTGTTTGTTTCTCATTTTCACTTGTAGGGTACCTATCTCCACATATTCGGCATGAAGTTTGTCTGTGTCCTTGGATCGCAAGTGAGTCTGCTGTAAGGGAGCACAAAGGTGGTCTTGAGTTTTCATCCCTTCTTCTAACACTGTGTCTTTTGGTTGGAGCACTCAAAGCCTGTCCTTTTATTCTGATGATTCAGGGCTGTTCCCTTAATGCATTAAAAAAAATTTTTTTGTTATCATTAAGCTACAATCACGTGAAGAACATTATGTTTACTAGGCTTCCGATTCACCATTCCCCCCGTAAAACCTCTTAGGTCTCTGCCCATCAGCATGTAGTAAGATGGTGTATAATCCCTACTGTCCTCTCTGTGTTGTACAGACCTCCCCATGCTCCTCCTACCACACATAGTATACACGCTAATACTCATGCCCCCAATGCAACCTTTCTTTCTCCCCGCCCTTATCCCTCCCTTCCCACCCAACCTACCCAGTCCCTTTCCCTTTGGTAACTGTTGGTCCACTCGCGGGTTCTGTGAGTCTGCTGCTATTTTTTTCCTTCAGATTTTCTTAGTTGTTATACTCCACACATGAGTGAAATCATCCGTTTCTTGTCTTTCTCCGCGTGGCCTATTTCTCTGAACATAGTACCCTCTAGTTCCATCCACGTTATTGCAAATGATATGATTTGTTTTCTTCTTATGGCTGCTTACTGCACTTTTTAAACTGGATTCCTGTCTTCTCTTTTGTCTGTAGTTTCGCTATGTGCTTTCTCCTTTGCTCTCCTTGTTATGAACAATAGCTAATCGATAGGTACCTATATCTATCTATCTGTCTGTCTATCTATCTATCAATCTATCAATCAGTCAATCATCTTTTTGTCTGCCCATCTGTCCTGTATAGAACAGTTATCAACATAACCTGTGTCACTTGCTTACGTTGTGCTTCCAAAAATCTTTCAAGCTAACTAGTCTGCAGGGAAAGCTCTTGGTTCACCGAGACTCTTGCAGGTAGAGTCAGCCGCATATTCCTACAAAACCAGGAAAGTTTGCTGCAGGGTCTTGAACCCGTGTCTCTGTCCTCTCTCCTCTTTTATCTCCTTCTCACTTGCTGACTGTATTTAGTCACATTCATTGACTAAGGTCTTCCTGATGTTCACAAGTATCCTTCCTCTGGGTCTGTTTTTGACAGAAAAGTAAACTTGGTGCTTTGCTCACCACCATGTTTGAGGGACATCGGCGTGATCACCGCTGATAGGATGGAACGACAAATGAAATTGAAAACCAATTACTAGACAGGAGCAGTTGTTAGCAAAGAGTGTGTTGTGGAGTGACGTGTTTATTTGAGTGTCCAAACTTCCCTCTTTATATAGTTATTACTTCTTTACATTCATGAACATCATAAAACCCACTGATTACAAAGGCCCAGACGCATATTTTTACAGAAATTCTGTTGTTGAGGTGAGAGAAAATGAAAAGGACGTTGCTCTACCACTAAATCTATGGCTGGGCACGGATGAAATAAAAGAAAAGAATTCACGGTGGAAAGATAGGGCTATTTTCTACTGACTGTCTCTGTGGACTCAAGCAGAGTCCATTTGTTTGATTGTTTGTATTTCAGTTTCACTTGTGTTGGGTACCTGTCCTCACCCCTTCGGCTTGTAGTTTGTCTGTTTCCTTGGATCTCAAGTGAGTCTCCTGTAAGGGAGCACATAAGTGGTCTTGAGTTTTCGTCCTTCTTTGAACCCTGCGTCTTTTGATTTGGAGCTCTCAAAGCCTGTCCTTTTATTCTGATGATTCAGAGCTGTGCCCTTATTGTACTTAATAATTTTTTTTGTTATCATTAACCTACAATCACTTGAGTAACATTATGTTTACTAGGCTCCACCGTTCACCAAGTCCCCCACAAAAACCTCTTACAGTTGCTGTCAATCAGCGGAGTTGGATGCTGTAGACCCATTCACTGTTTTCCCACACACACACCCCATTACAATCGCTGTCCATCAGCGAGTAGTAAGATGCTGTAGAATTTCTACTTGTCTTCTCTGTGTTGTACAGCCCTCCCCATGCCCCCCTGAACCAACTCATTATACATGCGAAACCTAATCTCCCATTTCTTTCTCCCCGCCCTTATCCCTCCTTTCACAACCACCCTGCCAAGTCCCTTTCCCCTTCGTAACTGTTAGTCCACTTTCGGATTCTGTGAGTCTGCTGCAATTTTTTTCCTTCAGTGTTTCTTTGTTGTTATACTCCACACGAGTTAAATCATTTGGTACTTGTCTTTCTCCACCTGGCCTCTTTCACTGAGCATACTACCGTCTTGCTCCATCCACGTCATTGCTAATGGTACCATTTGTTTTCTTCTTATGGCTGCTAACTGCAGTTTTTAAACTGGACTTCATTCTAACTTTCTGTTTGTAGTTTCGCTATGTGCTTTCACCATTGATCTCCTAGTTATGAGCAATAGCTTTGTGTTAATCGAAATGTATCTGTTCCTATCTATCTATCTATCGGTCTGTCTGTCTGACTATCTATCCATCCTTCTATCTTTCTTACTATCTATCTATCATCTATCTTTCTATCTATCTATCCTTCTATCTTTCTTTCTATGTATCTATCTTTCTATCTATTTATCTATCTTCTTATCATCTATCTCTCATGTCTCTCTTCTATCTATGTATCTATCTATCTATCATCTACCATCTATCTATCTGTCTATCTATGTATCTATGAATCAATCATCTTTTTTTCTGCCTATCTATCCTTATGTACAGAACAGTTAACAACATCGCCTATGTCAGTTCCCTATATTATGCTTCCAAGAATCTTGCAATGTAACTAGGCCGTAGGGAGAGCACTGAGTTCATTGAGACACTTGCAGGTCAAGTCAGCCACGTGTGCTTACAAAATCAGTATGTGGTGTTGCAGGGACTTGCACCCATATCTCTGTCGTCTGTCCTATTTTAACTCCTTCTCGCTTCCTGACTGTATTTAGCCACATTCAATTGCTAAGTGCTCCCTGAAGACCACAAGTATCCCTCCTCTGGGTTTTTTGAAGACAGAAAAGTATATATGCTCTGCTCACCACCAACTTTGAGGGACATCGGTGGGAGAACCGATGATAGGAGGAGGGACAAATAAAAAGGAACACCTATTTATCGACAGGAGCATTTGGGAGCAATGAGAGTGTTGTGGAGTTACGTGTTTGTTTGAGTGTCCAAATTTCCCTCTTTAGGAGGTTATTACTTCTCTACATTCAAGAACATTATAAAACCCAGTGATTTCCAATGACCAGATGCATATTATTGCAGCAATTCAGTTGTTGAGGTGATAAAAAATGAGACGGACGTTGCTGTACCACTAAATCTATGGCTGGGCACTGCTGAAACCAAACAAAAAGAATTCACGGTGGCTAGATAGGGCTATTTTGTACTGACTGTCTCTGGGTACTCAAACAGAATCCATTTGTTTGTTTGTTTCTCAGTTTCACTTGTGTTGGGTACCTGTCCCCACCCCTTCAGCTTGGAGTTTGTCTGTGTCCTTGGATCTCAAGTGAGTCTTCAGTAAGGGAGCACATATGTGTTCTTGAGTTTTCATCCCTTCCTCTAACTCTGTGTCTTTTGAATGGAGCACTCAGAGTCTGTCCTTTTATTCTGACAATTTAGAGCAGTGTCCTTATTGCACTTACAAAAAAACTTTTTGTTATCTTTAATCTATAATCACGTGAAGATCATTATGATCACCAAGTACAACATGTCCCCCCAAAATGCCCCATTACGGACGCTGCCCATCAGCGTAGTTGGATGCTGTAGACCCCGTCACCATGTTTCCCACCACACACACCGTTACAGTCGCTGTCCACATGCGTGTAGTAAGTTGCTGTAGAAACACTTCTCTTCTATGTGTTGCACAGCCTTCCCCATGCTCCCACCACCCCACACAGTATAAATGCTAATCCTAATGCTCCCTTTCTTTCTGCCCGCCCTTATCCCTCCCTTCCCACCCACCATGCCCATTCCCTTTCCCTTTGGTAACTGTTAGTCCACTCTCGGCTTCTGTGAGTCTGCTGCTGTTCATTTCCTTCAGTTTTTCTTTGTTTTTATACTCCACACAAGGGTGAAATCATTTGGTACTTATCTTTCTTTGCCTGGCCTATTTCACTGAGCATAGTAGTCTCTAGCTCCATCCACGTTGTTCCAAATGGTAGGATTCGTTTTTTTCTTATGGCTGCTTACTGCACTTTTCAAACTGGATTTCTGTCTTCTCTTTTGTCTGTAGTTTAGCTATGTGCTTTCACCTTTGCTCTCCTGGTTATGAGCAATAGCTTTGTGTTAATCGATACTTACCTATATTTTTCTATCTGCCTGTCTATCTATCTATCATTCAATCAATCAGTCATCTTTTTATCTGAACATCTGTCCTTGTATGCAGAACAGTTAACAACATAGACTATGTCCCTTCCCTACGTTATGCTTACAAAAACCTTGCAAGGTAACTAGGCCGTAAGGAGAGCACTGGGTTCACCGAGACACTTGCAGGTCGAGTCAGAAGTGTACCTACAAAACCAGGAAATGGTGGTGCCGGGACTTGTACCCGTGTCTCTGTCCTCTCTCCTCTTTTATCTCCTTCTCACTTGCTGACTGTATTTAGCCACATTCATTGACTAAGTGCTCCCTGAAGACCACAGGTATCGTTCCTCTTTGACATTTGTCAACAGAAAAGTAAACTTGGTGCTTGCTCACCGCCATGTTTGAGGGATATTGGCGTGATAAACCCTGATAGGAGGGAGGGACAAATAAAAAGTAACACTGATTTCTAGACAGGAGCAGTTGGGAGAGAAGAGTGTGTTGTGGAGTGAAGTGTTTATTTCAGTGTCCAAACTTCCCTCTTTACCTGGTTATTACTTCTTTACATTCGTGGACATCATAAAACCCACTGATTTCAAAGGCCCAGACCCATATTATTACAGCAATTCAGTTGTTGAGTTGAGAGAAAATGAGAAGGATGTTGCTGCACCACTAAATCTATGGCTGGGCACTGCTGATACCAAACAAAAAGCATTCACAGTGGCCATATAGGTCTATTTACTACTGACTGTCTCGGGGGCACAGACAGAATCCATTTGACTGATTGTTTGTTTTACAGATTCACTTGTGTTGGGTACCTCTCCCCACCCCTTCGGCTTGCAGTTTGTCTGTGTCCTTGGTCTCAAGTGAGTCTCCTGTAAGGGAGCACGTAGTTGTTCTTGAGTTTTCATCCCTTCTTTTAAACCAGTGTCTTTTGTTTGGAGCACTCAAAGCCTGTCCTTTTACACTGATGATTCAGAGCTGTGCCCTTATTGCACTTTAAAATTCTTTTTTTGTTATCATTAATCTACAATCACATGCAGAACATTATGTTTAGTAGGATCCCCCTTTCACAAAGTTCGCTCCAAAAACCTCTAAGAGTAGTTGTCCATCAGCATAGTTGGATGCTGTAGACTACTTCACCATGTCCCCACACACAGACCCCGTTACAGTCGCTGTCCATCAGCGTGTAGTAATATGCTGTAGAATCTCTAACTTTCTTCTCTGTGTTGTACAGCCCTCCCCATGACCAGCCGATCCCATGCATTATTCATGCTAATTATAATGTCTCCTTTCTTTGTTCCCAACCTTATCCCTCCCTTATCACCCACCCGCCCCTGTCCTTTTCTCTTTGGTATCTGTTAGTCTACTCTCAGGTTCTGGTATTCTGCTGCTTTTTTTTCCATCAGTTTTTTTTTTAATACTCCACACATGAGGGAAATCATTGGGTACTTATCTTTCTCCTCCTGTTCTTTTTCACTGAGCATACTACCGTCTAGCTCCACCCACATCATTGTAAATGGAAGGATTTGTTTTCTTCTTATGGCTGCTTATTGCACTTTTTAAACGGGATTTCACTCATCCTTTTTGTTTGTAGTATCGCTATGTGCTTTCACCATTTATCTCCCGGTTATGAGCAATAGCTTTCTGTTAATTGATATGTATCTGTATCTATCTATCTATCTATCTATCTATCTATCTATCTGTCTTCTATCTATCTATCTATCTATCTATCTATCTATCTATCTATCTATCTATCATCTATCTATCTATCTATCTATCTATCTATCTACCTATCTGTCTGTCTGTCTGTCTGTCTATCTATCTATCTACCTTTAATTCCTATCTATCTATCATGGCTATCATCTATCTATCATGGCTATCATCTATCTATCTATCATCTGTCATCTATCTATCTATCTATCTATGAATCAATCATCTTTTTGTCTGCCAATCTATCCTTATGTACAGAACAGTTAACAACATAGCCTATATCACCTTTCCTACATTATGCTTCCAAAAATCTTGCAAGTTGAGTATTCTGTATTGAGAGCACTGGGTTCACTGAGACACTTGCAGGTCGAGTAAGCAACGTGTGCTTACAAAACCGGTAAATGGTGTTGCAGGAACTTGAACCCATATCTCTGTCCTCTGTCCTCTTTTCCCTCTTTCTCGCTTGCTGACTGTATTTTGCCACATTCATTGACTAAGTGCTTCCTGAGGATCACAAGTATTCTTCGTCTGGGCCTGTCGTAGACAGTAAAGTATACTTGGTGTTTTGCTTACCACCATGTTTGAGGGAAATCGGCATGATCACCATTGATAGGAGGAAGGTCAAATAAAAAGAAACACCTATGTCTAGACAGGAGCATTTGGGAGCAAGGAGAGTGTTGCGGATTTACGTGTTTCTTTGAGTGTCCTAACTTCCCTCAATAGGGGTTTATTGCTTCTTTACATTCGTGAATATCATAAAACCCACTGATTTCAAAAGCCCAGACTCATATTATTACAGCAATTCTGTGGTTGAGGTGAGAAAAAATGAGAAGGACGTTGGTGTACCACTAAATCTATGGCTGGGCACTGCTGTAACCAAACAAAAAGAATTCACAGTGGCTAGATGGCGCTATTTTCTACTGAATGTCTCTGGGGACTCAAACAGAATCAATTTATTTGTTTGTTTGTTTCTCATTTTCACTTGTAGGGTACCTATCTCCACATATTCGGCATGAAGTTTGTCTGTGTCCTTGGATCGCAAGTGAGTCTGCTGTACGGGAGCACAAAGGTGGTCTTGAGTTTTCATCCCTTCTTCTAACACTGTGTCTTTTGGTTGGAGCACTCAAAGCCTGTCCTTTTATTCTGATGATTCAGGGCTGTTCCCTTAATGCATTAAAAAAAATTTTTTGTTATCATTAAGCTACAATCACGTGAAGAACATTATGTTTACTAGGCTTCCGATTCACCATTCCCCCCGTAAAACCTCTTAGGTCTCTGCCCATCAGCATGTAGTAAGATGGTGTATAATCCCTACTGTCCTCTCTGTGTTGTACAGACCTCCCCATGCTCCTCCTACCACACATAGTATACACGCTAATACTCATGCCCCCAATGCAACCTTTCTTTCTCCCCGCCCATATCCCTCCCTTCCCACCCAACCTACCCAGTCCCTTTCCCTTTGGTAACTGTTGGTCCACTCGCGGGTTCTGTGAGTCTGCTGCTATTTTTCTCCTTCAGATTTTCTTAGTTGTTATACTCCACACATGAGTGAAATCATCCGTTTCTTGTCTTTCTCTGCCTGGCCTATTTCTCTGAACATAGTACCCTCTAGTTCCATCCACGTTATTGCAAATGATATGATTTGTTTTCTTCTTATGGCTGCTTACTGCACTTTTTAAACTGGATTTCTGTCTTCTCTTTTGTCTGTAGTTTCGCTATGTGCTTTCTCCTTTGCTCTCCTTGTTATGAACAATAGCTAATCGATAAGTACCTATATCTATCTATCTGTCTGTCTATCTATCTATCAATCTATCAATCAGTCAATCATCTTTTTGTCTGCCCATCTGTCCTTTTGTACAGAACAGTTATCAACATAACCTGTGTCACTTCCTTACGTTGTGCTTCCAAAAATCTTTCAAGATAACAAGCCTGCAGGGAAAGCTCTTGGTTCACCGAGACTCTTGCAGGTAGTGTCAGCCGCATATTCCTACAAAACCAGGAAAGTTTGCTGCAGGGTCTTGAACCCGTGTCTCTGTCCTCTCTCCTCTTTTATCTCCTTTTCACTTGCTGACTGTACTTAGTCACATTCATTGACTAAGGTCTTCCTGATGTTCACAAGTATCCTTCCTCTGGGTCTGTTTTTGACAGAAAAGTAAACTTGATGCTTTGCTCACCACCATGTTTGAGATACATCGGCGTGATCACCGCTGATAGGATGGAACGACAAATGAAATTGAAAACCAATCACTAGACAGGAGCAGTTGTTAGCAAAGAGTGTGTTGTGGAGTGACGTGTTTATTTGAGTGTCCAAACTTCCCTCTTTATATAGTTATTACTTCTTTACATTCATGAACATCATAAAACCCACTGATTACAAAGGCCCAGACGCATATTTTTACAGAAGTTCTGTTGTTGAGGTGAGAGAAAATGAAAAGGACGTTGCTCTACCACTAAATCTATGGCTGGGCACGGATGAAATAAAAGAAAAGAATTCACGGTGGAAAGATAGGGCTATTTTCTACTGACTGTCTCTGTGGACTCAAACAGAGTCCATTTGTTTGATTGTTTGTATTTCAGTTTCACTTGTGTTGGGTACCTGTCCTCACCCCTTCGGCTTGTAGTTTGTCTGTTTCCTTGGATCTCAAGTGAGTCTCCTGTAAGGGAGCACATAAGTGGTCTTGAGTTTTCGTCCTTCTTTGAACCCTGCGTCTTTTGATTTGGAACTCTCAAAGCCTGTCCTTTTATTCTGATGATTCAGAGCTGTGCCCTTATTGTACTTAATAATTTTTTTTTGTTATCATTAACCTACAATCACTT